>NC_056735.1:1295943598-1296253911 GCF_019279795.1 Protopterus annectens
CTTTGCATACATTTCAGTATCCATGGACACTGACAGGAGTGATTACTATTAGAGGCAGGCTGTACTAGTCAGCATTTTAGGTTGCGTGTATGCAGCCGACATGTTCATGCCTCCGTGCAGCGCTTGGGCACGCCCCCTGCACTCACGCACGTTTCCTATGCACGTGGCCATTACGGCAGCGCACCTTCATTAATATGCCTGTGGTGCTGCTGCACCATCTCTACACCACACGGTCGGTGCAAGGCTAACGCTGTCCTTGCGCTGAGCTTCATGAATCCTGGGGCAAGTCTATTTTCAGGTCAAAATGTGGGTGAAAAAAATAGAACTATTCTGATCAGGGATCTCACCTTCCATTCTTGCTGTTTTCTCTAGCAATACTTAGAATGCTAACTTCCTTTCAGACATTTTTTTAATTGACATAGCTTATACAGAGATCAGACAGATCAGGGTTACTTTCATTAAGAGCCTGATGTGCAGTGGAAGATGAAGCTTCATCTCCTACAAAGACAACTACTATTTTTTCTTCAGGTAACCCCTCATCTGAGAAAGGGAAACATAAAAGTAATTTTCTTTGACCTGGAGTGCTGGTAGGCTTTCTGTCTCTGGTGTATGTCTAGTTCCATTACCTAGTACTAGTGTCCTGCTCGTTTATTTCTTTAGTTTTCTGTTTAAGCCTCTGTCTCACTGCCTTCTTTGCTTGCTCATCACATGGTTTTAGTTGCCTCCTTCATTTGTTTTACTTCACATAATTACAATCCCCCTTCTCATCAGATTCTATGCTGACTTATCTCAGCAGTCTGATGGCTGGAACTTTATGCAGAGTATCCATAACTGTGAGATTTTTCCTTTCTGTCTCCATACTAATTCCTTCCATTGCCTTACCCACCATAGTCTTTTGGTCTGACTCATTTTCAGATTTATATTCCTGCCAGATCCAAGCCATACTGCCTCTTGAAGCTTCTAATAAAATACAGTTATGTCTTTATTACAGCTGTATATCTGTCAATGCATCATGGAAAGGAAAGCCTTGGTGGTGATAGAATGATTCTTGCAAGTGCAACTAGGAATGTTATGAAGACAAGTGGTGAACATGTAGCATGTAAATGCCTAAACGTGAAATGTTATAAGAATGTCTGTAAGCTGCAGTAACTGACTCCTAGCAATGTTTACATATTATTTATTGTTTAAAATTGGGGAGGAAATGGGGTGTATAGGGAAAAGGGAACTGAAGTACAGCATGCAGAGGGACATACACAAGGGCACAGGGAAGGTAAACATGGGAGTGGGAGGAAAGGGTATACTTTTTAGAGGGACAAGTGCCCAATTTATTTTTCTAAGAAGGGTAGATTAAGAAAGACCTAATGGGAAGGCACAAGATAGACAGAGGGTAGATATATGGAAGCAGGTGCATGCAAACAACATAAAACACTGACAAAGACCAACAGGGGTTCTGCTGACAAAAAGAGAGGCGGGATTGACAATGGAATTATTGACATATGTTCAGAGGGAGGAAAATTGGTATGGTGAGGGTTGGGCAACAAACACGGGAGACAGGTGATATACAAGGAAAGGAAACACCATAACTGGGGATGGGGTGGGTATCCTACCCCTTTTACCACACTGCCTGGACTTGACCTAGGAAAGGCCAGTCAGTGCCATACCCATTATGCCCTTCTTGAAGTGATGTGATGGTGATGCTACAGGCAGGCAGCAATGTGACCCTTGAAGCCATATCAGCATCCTATCCAGGTGGCCATCATGGGCATAAAGCTGCTTGTCCACCAATTTCTCTGCTGCATCCAATACATCCCGACAGTGACAAATAGAGATTGTCTACTAGTGACACCAGAAGGAACAATAGCACTCTCCTGTAATGACCGACCACTGGACACCACTGGTGAAGCTTCCAGGTCCTCACACTGCAGCTAATGGGGATCCAGGCCAGGAAACAGATGTAGATATGGTAGGAGAAGGAAGCAGCCAATGGCAGGGTAGAGATCTGTACTATGCTAATGCCACAGATGTGCAGAAAATGGTAACATGAATGGCTAGAAATAAAATGACAAACTCCAAATAAAATAGAAAACAAAGAAGGATACTGACAAAGAAAGGGAGAACGAGAGACAAATAAAAATGACATTAATATTACTAATGTAATACTACAAATGTTTTATTTGACCACTCAGCCCACCACCTACTGTTTTTTTACACAGATGCTCCATATGCTTCTAGGGCAGCACAGATAATTCTACCTAGTACATAAACTGAAAATCACCATTGCAGGATGTGAGGACAGGTATGCAGTGTCACTGCCTTATAGCTAGGAGAGGGCAGACATGGAGTTGACACTACAGTGGTAGGATAGTGATGCTGAATGGAAGATGTCATGAGGGGAGAGTGGGGAATGGTCTGTGGACATGAAGGAAGGTCCATGCTTACACACATGTCATGTATATCTACACTATGCAACCCAACATCCTTATGAGGACACTGTGCTGTACTACAGCAGAGAAACAACAATGTACTAGAGACACAGCTGTCAGATGCTTTGCAAAGACAGTAAGGTAATGTACTATGCACAAGAACACTTAATTTGACTGTATCAAAAAAAGTAAGCAGGGATATGCCAGGTGAAGGCATGACCAACAAGGGTAAATGGTGGAATGATGCAGGGACAATATCTGACCATGTGGCCAATCCCACTACATAACACAGATCCTAACTGAACAACATCCTACAAGACAGCCACCTCACGCCACAAAAAAGCCTCAGTCCTAATTCCACCCCACACACACATATCCTCACCACTTAACCCCTCCATGGGTCCCAACCCTGTCCACCCCACCAGATATATACCAAAAAAACCCTCTCCACAGACGTCCACCTGAACCTCCCCTCAACAACCCATGTATGCCTATACAGGCTTGTCTGCACAGTGAAGAAATATGGTAGCCACCGTGCATGTCATTAGCAATGTGGCAGTGGATATGCAGTGCAGGAACATAGAGCTGCTGATCTCCCATCAAAGAAATACTGTGTGTATACCCTGTGCATGTAGATTTTGCAGGTGGGTGTGAAAAACAATACATATTTTCAGAGGTTTATTTCCTGGGCAAACTATACTGCCTTTTGAAGCATCTAATTCCACAATTATGTCTTTATTACAGCTGTAATATCTCTGTCAATGCATCATGGAAAGGAAAAGCTCAGCGAAGAGAATGATTCTTGCAATTGCAGCCAAGAATGCCATAAAGACAAGTGGCAAGCATGTAGCATGTGTATGCCTAATCATTTGAAATGTTATGAGAATGGCATTTCTATGATACCTATACAGACTACAGCAGCGCTTACAGCACAGCTGCAGTACTTTACCAAAATACTACTTAACAAGATATTAAATCAAAGTCACTCCTGCACTAGGCACCCAATTCATTCTCCGGTGGCATAGAACTTCATTTTCCAGTGTTACCTTTCTGAGCTGAAAAAGGACAGCATATACACAATGCACCAGTGAAATGCTCATTAAGGTCCTACATGCTTATGTCAGAAATAACAGGACAGTGATTATTCTTCTATATTTACAATACATCTCAGGAGCCCTCTCTCTGACCTCTTCTTCCAAATGGCCCAAAAAGTCTTACCACACATCTCAAGGCCCCCTGTCTGACCTCTTCTTTCCTTTGGCTGAAAAGGTCAGGATACTACCTCCGCAGGTCACTGAACTGATGTCTACACTGTTCACCAGAGTGGGTTATGTCAATGGCATGAGTTACTGTCATGACAAGACTGTGCCAGGTATATGAGGTATAACTGTCCCCATTCAGGTACTTCTGATGGTTCTTATACAGCAGGTGAAGTAAGATCTTACTTTCATTAGGGCATCACCAGGGTGCCATGCACCAGGTCACAATCCAGAGAACAATGGTAGCCCTTTCAGTGTTACGTATATTGATGTTCTTGAAATGCAGCATTAAGCTGCTTTGTAGCACATTTACTTAAACATAATTGTTTTAGTAGGTGAGCATGAAAACATTGTACGGGGATCATACAACCTACATTTGTTAACAATTTTGCTCTGCAGGCCATACAAGTGCAATATATTTCTCCATGTCCCTGCCGGGGTAAAGGACACACCCACACTTGCTCACTGAGCTTTGCAGTGACTTATGCAAGTTCATGAAGTTGAGCGAATCTTTTAATGCAGCACTGGTTAACTGCATGATGAGTTAAAGACATGATTCAGGAATGTTCTTTGAAATAAGGCTCATTAGCATAAGAACCATGCTAGAAGCTTTGAAGCTCCATGTTAAAAACAGCCAAACCTACTATTTGTCTCATCTTACTACATAACATCATCACACATCAAACTGTAGAACATTGATTTAACTGGGTTATGTTGATTATTACAAGGAAATACATCCTATAAAAGGTTAGTGCCTGGAGGATTGTATTTTATTCATCTTTGTGTTTGATGACTGCTTTACTTGTGTCACATTTTATGACATCAATGACAAAGTGATACTGTAGTGGGTTAAGATGTTGGGTGTTACTGACAGTAATAGCACCACTATGTTGGGGGTGTGTATATGGGATAGGAGCTACTGCCATGGCAGGGTAAGTGGCGGTTTATGAAGTGAAGTGGCCAGTGCAACCAAAGATCAGAGGGTTGTGTCATTGAAGACTCTTCAGGGGACATACTCCTACCTGTAGAGCAAGAGATGAGAGCTCTACCAAATGAATGTTGAAATGCAAATGCTAGGAAGTGTTCTGTTGGTAACTAGATACACACATATCTGTGGCAGTAATGAAGCTGACCTGCATGTAGAGTCATATATGTCCTACTTGTCATGCTTTTGGGATTATTGACAAAGTTGTTGCGAGCTTAGCACTGTGCGTTGTGCTTGGAAGGAAGGGTCAGAGGACTCTATTTAGCAAAGTACAAAGGTTAGACCATAGAGTTGCATGCAACAGCCCTCTGGGATGGTATTGGTTCCCTGTTGTGTCTGTACACTCTTTATAATCTCCCCACTGTGTACTGCAGATGTGGGAATAGAGTTCACAGTGGTATGAAATGGTTGTGGATAGAGACCTTATAGTTCCAGTGAGTCATCTTACTTGTAGGCTATGGATCCAATGGGATCTTCAGCGGCAACACCTGACTGGCCTCAGTCAGGAATCAATGTAAGAGATGTGTGTACTCCTTCTCTTGTGTAGCTGTGCCAGGGTGGTATTTGTCTCACATGTGTTACTTTCTTTGGTATGGGAAGGAAGGAGTACGTGCCTACCAGTGTATAGGCATGTCTGTATACAATGTGAGATGACTGCATTCACTTGCTGCAGGATGTTGTGCTGGAGGCCCGTGTCTACCTGTGGGATACACACACATATTCTCCTTTGTCCTTTAAGGGGTACTTGAACTGTTGGCGTGTGCACCACAAGCAGGGGGGTTGCTAATCACTGACAGTCATGTCCTATCCTCAGTCTGTGCCGCCTCTATAGTCAGAGGTGTACCAGGATGCCTGTGATAATGTTGTAGTCCTCCCAAGATTACATGGAGCCAGTATGCTTGACTAAGTGATCTATACATATTTAGATGCCAGGAACTGTCCAACATAAATGCCTATCTGCAACCTGTGTCCACCTCAGGGTACTTTGACACAATTGTCATTTGTCAATAAAACACCTGGATAAACAACACACATAATACCTCTCATGCAATGCAGACTTACATGTGATAGTCTCACATATCTGTTAACCTGTTTTTACCAGCTCTGGTCTGTTGCATTCATAGCTTCATATGGGTACATCTTGTGTATATACATATTATATATATATATATATATATATATATATTGTGTTAATACATCTCCCATGTGTATTTCTTTACAATTGCAGGTTGTCATGCCGAAAGGTGAGAAACATCGCAAGACTAAATTCTTCCATGCAGAAAATGACATCCTGGTTAGCAGATAGTCGTCATGATAGATCTGACCAGGTCTTCCATGCATGTGTCTGCTGGGCATGCTATAGATGACAGTGACCAAAATCAGACTTACAATCAAATCATGACACGACTGGTGTGGCACTCACTAGGGAAGCCTGGCTGGTAAAGCAGCAAAGGGCACAGTTGGGTCCTACAACAGAACCTCCTCTGACAGAGACAGAGGAGTGTTTGCCATTTCTGCATGGAGGTCTACACAGTTCTGACATTCACAATGGAGTGGTAGACTCTTGGCACCATGCATATCTGTTGGTGCTATCCTAGCCAGCTCTGTCTGAAAATGGATTACTAGTCCAATTCAAGGTGATAAAATGTACACACGACTTGTTTGTTTTACAAGAATATCCTGATTACTGGTCCAAAGACCACCTCTTCAATATATGAAGAATGCTATTGAACAGGTGAAAACTGAGCTGCAGGTGATAGTGAAGGTTCTTACTTAGTTTGGGTAATTTATTATTGGTTTCACAGGTGCTGTGTTATTAGGGTCCTCCACCATGGATATAGGCCTGCCTGATGTTGGAAAACTGACTATCTCTAATAATAATGATATCAGTTATTATTACAGGACTCCGAATATGCCCCCCTTGATTGATATCTCTTACCTAACCGGCATCCATGTGTGTTAAGCCGAACACCATCTTAGAAGACATCAACAACTCCTCCCATAAACTGGGAGACTTATGCACCCTCAAACATGATTGCCCAGAGATTCCATAGACTAGTTAGTCTGCACCCAAACCAGGGGAATTAAGATCCTGGATTTGGCCCTTACCAATATGAGTCAGGTTGCTCTCCACCAGTTGTAACTTCTACCCTGGTCAAATCAGACCACAGGTCAGTCACCTAAAATATCTCCCAATAGCTTGGTATTCAGAAATTATATGAATGCTAATATACTAAAAGTGAATGATGACCTGGATAAATTCAAAAGCCCCTCCCATCATGATGATCACATAGAATCCTTCACTGCCAAATTTTATGCACAGGTAAATAGCTGCGTAGATGCAGCTGTTCCCCTCAGAAATAAATACAATTCTAAATTCAAAAATAAACATCTGTGGTGGAATCCAAATATAAGCATGTTCAATTATATAAGAGAAAAAAAATTATTGCACAAAAAAATAAATCTAATTATCAAGATGCCAAAAACAGCCTTGCTAAAATAAACAAAGAACTCTGGATCCTGATCAATTCAACCAAAGCCAGATATGAGGTAAAACTGCTACCCTGGGGAAGGATAATGGCAAGGCCTTCTTTAGTTGTGTTAAAAAGGTGAGAAACAATGCCCAGCACTGTGCAGAGATAACAGTAAATTATATCCTATATCAGTACCAGAGGACATAGACAATTAACTAGTGGGCACGTATAATATAAACTTCACCCCTCCCCTCGAATATTTTCAGATCACATACCCACATGTATACCACCCCCTCAAATCTCCCAAGAACAAGTTCTCAAGATGCTATGTAATGCCAAGATCACTATGAATATGGGGCCAGATAACATGCCAGGCTGCCATTCTGATCATCTTAAAACATAACTTGTCTGATTCCCTACAGAACAAACTCAATATCAGCCTCAAAACAGGCTTTGTGCCAGATGAATGGGGGAAAGCAACAATCACTCCATAGCACAAAGGTGGGACTTCAATGGACTTAGGTAATTACAGACTTATAAATCTGACCAATCTCATCTGTAAGACTATTGAAAGGATCATTATGTGAATGGAAATCTTTACAAATTGATATCTGTGACAATTCTAAGCTCAGACCAAGATTTTTTTTACCTTTCATTATTAATAATAAAATGTCATGGATACTTAAAAATATTCAGATGTTCACATAATAAATTTTCTCAACCAGATTATATTAACAGTATTTAAAAAAAAAAAATATATATATATATATATATATATATATATATATATATATATATATATATATATATATCTATGTTTCTAAACATCTTCTTCTTAAACAATATTTTTCTCAGTCCTTCCAAATGTTTTTACTTCCAGATTTTTAGAAAGTATCAATTTGGATAATATGTACTAATGAAAGATAAAAAAATATTGTATTAGATAGAATGCTTCAATGAAGAAAGTATTACATTTGAATGAACTGATAAGCAAATTTGGATATGAATCTTCCAAATGGACAAGTTTACCAAAGACTATTTATCTATTGGATTACAGGAAGTTAATGTCAGACAATGTTAAAAAACTACCCTGATCTATGGAAATCATTTTATTTAATTATTAATAATCATTTCAATATTAAAATTTCTCTATTCAGGATTTATAACTATTTATTAGATTTAGAAAGTAAAATAAATAGCAAGCACTGGGATTTCAATAAAACATATAGATTAAGTGAAACGGATGATGTTACTAAGAATCTGTTTTTTAAATTAAGAAGTTATGTACTCACCATAATGTTCCATGTTTGTTGTCCATCTCACCTTCATTCTGTGCTGGTTGGGTTCGTAACCGATCCTCTGTTCTGACTCGGCCATATGGGTAGCCTAATGGTTAAGGTGTTTGCCTTACAAACACAATGTACAGGGTTTGAATCTCACAGGGGATAACTGGCTAGGCTTAAAATGGCTCGCAAGGGCAGTTAGCCTAGTACTAACCTATGAACTATGAACTATATACTAAAGCTCGAGGTCTTCCACTGGCTCGAGGCTATACTCTATCCCATGATGCTCCGGGAAGATTACCCAGATCTTGTTTGCAAGTGAAAGCATTACTGCTTATCTATGAATAAACAATATGTCTAGACAAGACTCAGAAGAGAATCAGGGACTCCATAATCCAATCAGAAAAGAGGTTATCCGCCCAATCCTCCAGGAGCAAAGGAGGGGGAAGGAGGGTGGGATGCAAGAATGAAGGCAAGATGGACAACAGACATGGAATGTTATGGTGAGTACATAACTTCGTAATGTTATGTTGTCCTATCTCACCTTCATTCTATGCTAGTTGGGACAGCATCCCTAGCACCTTCTTTCTTGGGTGGCTGAAGGGAAAAAAGCTCTTCAGAACAGTGAACAAAAAGGAGGCCCTGTTTCAGGAAGCCAAATTTACTTTGTAATGAGTGATAAAGGTATGAATCCTTACCCATGTAGCTGCTGCACAAATGGAATCCAAAGGGAGTCTGGCCTGGAAGGCAGAGGAAGTTGCAATCACTCTTGTGGAATGACCCTTCACTTTGCCTGGTAATTGCCTTTTTTGGGAGTTGTATGTGTAGGAAATACAATCAGTGAGCCATTTAGAAAGTGTCACTTTTGACACTGGGTAATCCTTTCTTTTTGAATGAAAAGGACACAAAATGTTGGTCCGACTTTCTGAAATTTGAGTTCTAAGCATGTAGAAGCACAGTTGTCTGTGTATGTCCAATTGGTGTAATCTATATTTTGCCTTATTGCCATAGCTTAGGAAAAACACTGGTAATTCAATAGATTGATTTAGATTGGTCTCTGAGCATACCTTTGGTAGAAAGGAAGGGTTAGTACATAAGGAAATTTTGTCTTTGTGAAAAATTATGTCTGGAGGATGTACAGATAGAGCTTGGAGTTCAGACACTCATCTGGCAGAGGTAATGGCCACCAAGAAAACTGTTTTCCATGACAAGAACTTTATGTCACATGATGATGCAGGTTCAAAAGGAGGCAAAATTAAAAAAGATAGAACAATATTTAGGTCCCATGGAACTGGAGGTTCATTCACTGGAGGTCTTAACAAGAAGGTCCCTTTTAGAAAGGCTTTACAGAGTCTGTGGGACATGATTTTTAGTCCCATTTCCCCAATATGAAAGTTAGATATAGTGGCTAACTGGGCTTTAATTGTAGACGCTGCCACACCCTCGTTAAAAAGTTTAGCGAGAAAATCTAGCACTCCTGTAATGGGGGCCGTAAAAGGATCTATGTTATTTTTGGAGGCCCAGTGTGAAAATCTTTTTCATTTGCTAGAGTATAATTTTCTGGCAGATGGCTTATGAGAAGAAATCAGAATATGTCTATACTATATGTTGATACAATATACTGCTGTAATGGGGGCCTTAAAAGGATCTGTGTTATTTTTGGAGGGCCAGTGTGAAAATATTTTCCATTTGTTAGAGTATAATTTTCTGGTCGATGGCTTATGAGAAGAAATCAATATATGTGTGACTGCTGGGGACATGCTATGGAGCCTGGCTATTTGTGGAACTGTAGCAGCCAAGCTGTCCATTTTAGGGTCTGAATCGATGGATGGAACGTCCCCGATGAATGAGTCAGAAGATCTGGAATTGGGTCTAGGATCCACGGTTCCTAATGGAGATGGGTCCACAGAAAGTGGAAACAAATTTGCCAAGGCTAGCATGGTGCAATGAGAATTACTGTGCTCTTCAAAGTGTTGGCTTTCTGAAGGACCTTCGGTATCAGGGAAAAGGGAGGTAAGGTGCAAAGTAGTCCCGGGGGCCAATCGTGTACGAGTGCATCCCTTGGTGATTTCTCCAGAGGGCCAGGGCAAAGTAGCTGCTGCATCTGGCGTTCATGGACAGGGTGAAAAAGTCACAGCAGGGCTGGCCCCATTTGTGGAAAATACCTTTCACAACATCCTGTTTTAGGGACCACTCATGAGGCATCAGAATAGCTCTGCTGAGTTTGTCCACTATCATGTTGGATTTCCCCAAGATGTGCATTGCTGTCAGAAAACATTGAGAAGAGATTGTTCATTGCCATACTCTTTTTGCCTCTTGACATAGGGGGTAGGATTTGGTTCCTCCTTGTTTGTTTATGTACCATACTACTGATATGTTGTCTGTCTGAATTACAATAGTTCCTATCAGCAGAGAGTCCTGGAATGCTTGCAATGTATAGAGCAACACTCTCATCTCTAGGACATTGATATGCAAGTGGTGCTCATGATCCTGCCAGACTTTTCCCAGATAATGCCCCCCACCCTATCTGGGAAGCATCTATGGTCACTGTGGCTATTGGTTGGGGAAAAACAGTCAGCTTATAGTGAACTGAGTCGTATGAAGCCACCACCATAGATCCTTTTTGCAGGACTCTGTAATAATGATCTTATGTGATAGTGGTAGATCCTGCATGGACCACTGGGAAAAAAGTAGCCATTGAAGAACTCTCCTGACAAATGCACTAGGGGTACCAAAATAATTGCAGCTGCCATAGTGCCCAGAACCTGTAAGACAGTCTTTGCCTGGACTTTTGTTTTGGATAACAAGTTCTTGATTTGAGGGTGTAAGGACTGAATCCTTTCGGGGGTAAGTTTGGCCAACATTTTTCTTGAATCTAATTCTGCACCTAAGAATATAAGATGCTGCAAAGGCAACACGGCAGATTATTTGAAATTTACTGTAATACCTAGCTTGGAACACAGAAGAATGGTTTTGTCCCTTGCTTGTACTAGTAGATGCTTGGTGGTGGTGGTGGTTAGAAGCCAGTTGTCTAGGTATGGAAACACACAGAATCCTAGACGCTTCAAGTGAGCCATAACCACTGCCATGCATTTGATGAACATTCTGGGGGCTGTAGTGAGACCAAAGGGCAGGACTCAAAACTGATAATGACTGGCTCCAAGTCAAAAAGCGTAAATGTCTCCTGGACCACCTGTCCATTTTTATGTGATAATATGCATCCTGGAGATCTATCGAGCACATCCAACTGTCTTTCCCCTAAAAGGGAAGTGTTGACTGCAGTGTTACCATTCGGAACTTTGATTTCTTGAGAGATTTGTTTAGTCTGCTGAGATCCAGAATGGGCCTCCAATTCCCTGTCTTTTTTGGAACTAAAAAGGACCTTGAGACAGTTCCAGATCCAGTTTGGTCTGTGGGGACATTTTGGATGACTCTTTCTAGCAACGTCTGTACCTCTGAGGTCACATATCCCTTTGACTGGGTGGAATGTCTGGGACCAATTGTTTTTCCAGAGGGGTAGGTAATAACCTCTGGATATGATCATTTGTACCCATTTGTCTTGTATAATTTCTAGTCAGGCATTTGGGTACAATGATAAGTGACCCCTGACTGCCTCCAGAGATGGACATGTGGGCCTCCTCTCAGAAGAGCTGAAAAGCCTTTCCAAGGAAAGAATCCCTGTCACCCTGGTTCTGTACACCCCCTCTGCTGCAAGGTCAGCGTCTTCCATTGTTACCCCCCTCTGCCCTTGGGGGAAGAATCACCACATGCATCAGAAAAACTATTTGGGACTTGCAGAACTAGCACCAAAAGACCTCACGAACTGGTAAAAGACAGAAACGCAGAGGAAACCCACCGCCAAAGTACACTGTTGCACAGATAAGACACACCGCCAAAATACGCTGTTGCACAGGTGTGGAAATAACACCAATAATAATGATCCAAGTGTGAAACGGAGTAAAAATGGAGCAACAGGAATTAGAAAAATAACGTAAGAACTTTTATTTTCAAACAAGCACTTTCGGAAGGCTTCGTATCCTTCCTTCCTCAGACAAAACCAAAACACTGAATGCAGTCCATATCCATGTTAAATAGAAGAACAGCAAAACAATTATTCAATTAAGTACATTCTCCCATTTAGGGTTGGTCTCATGCAAATTTCCTAAACAGTGCATGAAAGTTGTTTAGAAACAGCTTGCTTAAGTCCACAATAGTTATTATACTTTATAAAACATGTGAATACATATTAAAGTACATAAGTAGACCTAAAAATCTACATATTATACTAAACCCTACCATAAACTTGTCAACCAACTCAAAATTAATAAAAAACTGTTAAATTAAACTATGTTTATTAAACATCTAAATAGTATTTATTATCCATAATTGTTTATAATCATTTACATGAATAATAATGATAATAAACTTAATAAAAAATATAATAAAAAATAAATAAAAAATAAAAAAATAAAAAATAAAATAAAATAAAATAAATTCAAAAATTACAAGTAGAATTAATAACAATGTATGTATCTTAAAAACCCTAAAATAAATAAAACTATGTGTGCACAAGAGTCTCTCATGTACTCAAAATATTGCACCTCAAAGTTATGGATATAAAAAACCTCTATATAAAATCGTAAATATATATATATATAATCCCCCCCAACCTTCAAAAAAATTATCTCCTTAAGGTTAAAAGTTTTAAAATACATGTTAACGAAATACATTCGTTTAAACCTGGAGATATATCCTTATTTGCCATAAAAGTTCCTCTTTTTCTAATAAGGTTTGCCATGGGCCTAAATGAGGATCCGCCTTAATTTGTTTTAAGACAGTAAAACTAAAACAGTGGTCTTCATGTTCCATGATATGGCAAGCTAATGCATTGTTAACATCCTTCCTGGATACTGCATACAAATGCGCCAGAATTCTCTTATGCAGTAAGTCTTTCCAATATAGAAAGCTGGGCATTTCTTACAGATCGCAAGATAGACCACTGCTTTAGAAATACAACTAAAACTCCCCATCAGTTTATATTTCACTCCATTAATTAATACAAAGCCCCCTCATGTATAAATTTACAATAATTACAAAACCCACACCTAGTCATACCTTTTTGCCTCTGGTAACCAGTATTATTGTTCTTTTCTAATAGGGCTTTTAAGTTAAACCCCTTTCTAAAGGTGATGCTCGGTGAGTTACCCAACAATTGTTTTAAGTGTCTATCTTCCACTATATTTGCCCAATTCTTCTGTAGGATATTTCTAATGAAATAGTGATCCACAGAAAATGTGCATAAAAATCTAACCCCAATGTCAGGCATGTTAAGATCTTTATCATCTCCTTCAGTAATCTGTTGGTTAACACCTCCAAAACTGTCTTGCCTACTTAAAATAGGCTTAAAGTGTCCAGATTCCCTTTTAAAACCCACTTCAGATTTCACCTCCAATATCAGTGAGTGTGGGTAACCTCTATTTAAAAACATAGTACTCAAGTTACAACACTCATCCTGGAAATCCCCATCCCTAGTAATCATATACCATCTGCCCTTTTACTACTGCTCTTTTTTGATGGTAAGGGTGACAACTACTAAAGTGGAGGAAACTGTTGGAGTAGGTGGGTTTTCGATGGATTTTGCTAATGAATCTGGATCCCTCTATATCCTTACTTAATTTTATGTCCAAAAAGCTGATTTCCGTCTCGTTGACTTCATATGTAAAATCCAAAGTCAGTTAATGTCTTAATGTCATTTATGAATGTTGTTACCATTCCCTTCCATAAAAAGAACATGTCGTCCTGGTACCTAGTATACCAGGCGACGTGTTCCTTAAATAGCATGTTGTTAAATAATAGTTTGTTTTCCCACTGTGCCATTACACAATTAGCAAATGCCCCACCACACGGTGACCCCATTGCGACCCCAGAGGATTGCCTATAAATTGCATTGTTAAAAGAGAAAAAGTTATATTTTAACACTAGCTCCAATAGAGTCTCAATGATGTATATAACATTCTGTTCAACCTTTCTTTCTTCTAAGAGCTCCCTGACCCAATCTAGTCCTAGTTGTTGTGGTATGACCGTGTATAGATCTTTAACATCCACGGTCATAAATGTTAAGTTAGGGTCAAAGGGTATCTTATTGATGTTGTCCAGAAAACCCCATGAGTCCTTGCATATCTGAATTTCTTTTTCAATATGTGGTTTCAAAAGGCTATCTACATACTTAGCACAAGCTATAAGTATGGACCCTCTGCCGTCCACAATGGGTCTGAAAGGGGGGTCATGTACTGACTTGTGAATTTTAGGGACCCCGAAGAAACATGGCATTCTAGGTGCTGTCACATTCAAGTAGGTATGAATGTCTATGTCAATAAAATCTTCTAAAAAAAGGTCTTCTATTATAGCCCTAATCTTGTTGTGTGCACTGTTGACTTTGTTTATGCTAATGTCCTCATATGGGCCCTCGTCCAAGTGAATAGATAATTTATTTATGTAATCAACCTGGTTCATAAATATAAGCCCACCCCCTTTATCGGGTTTCATAACTCGAATATTACAATCCTGTAATAATTTAATGAAATCCCGTTGTTCGGTTGTAATATTAAGGGTATGTTTGCTTGCAGAACTACATTATTCCTCCCTTCTGACCCCTGGGATAAGGTCTAGTGGGGGAGGGAAAAACAGACTCCCATGACAGACAGGGTCTTTGTCTCTTGTTTGCACCTGGTCAAGGTCTCTTTAACTTTGGGCCCAAACAATGATGAGCCATCAAAAGGGGCATTAGTGAAGGAAGACTTGAAGGGTTCAGCAATGTTACATAAGCGCATCCAAGAATGTCTCCTTAATGAAATTCTTGTACCCGCTGCCCTGCTCGCTCCAATAGCTGCATATGAAATCAGTCACATGGAGGAGTTTACCACAGAATTTAAGGTTGAGAGCTGAGAGGAAACTTTATCTGAAACCCCTGCAGCTACAGTACCTTGAAGAGTATCTCCTAGTTCTTTCAGGAGATCCCTCTGTAATCTCATAAAATGGGTCAGGTAATTCAGCGATTAGTGTAAATGCCACTGAAGAAAAAAACATGCTTTCCATATCTGTCCATCATTCGAGAGTCTTTATTCGGAGGATGAACAGATGAGAACGTTTCTGACAATTCCTTTTTTGTGGCTGCTGCCACCAGCATAGCATCTGCTGGGATGTCTTTGCTTAGAGATTCCTTTTCTGTAGGTGCTGTAATATATTTATTCTGCCTCCTTGGAACAGGTTCCACTGTATCTGGAGAGCCGCACGCCTTTCGAGTAATTACATTAATCAACTGATCAAAAGGCAGAGACACCCAAGAGGTGGAAGGGTGAGACCCAAAAGCTTCCAGGTACACCGACTCTTCCTCAGAAGGATTGGTGGGCTTCCAGCCACCCCTCTGCTTAACAATCTCCAGGATGTCTGCAAAGGAGACATCCTCAGAGGGGGACCATTGGGACACTTCTGATTCATCCAGGTTGGTGTCTGAGGTGATAGACTCATCCGGGCAGCCTACATGCTTCCCCTTGCATGATCTCTTCTGAGGGACCTCCTCAGAGGGGTACTCTGGGTAAGTTTTGGAAGAGATAGTTTCACCCGCTGGGGCCTCCTGTTGCTTAGGGTCTCTGTTCTGGCACTTTTGGGGGAAGAGTACTTGAACCAGAGAGTGGAGCAGTCTGAGGTGACAGCACTCTCTCCATCAGCTCAAAAGCCCCCTCACCCCACTCCAAGGAGGTCCCAGGCTTCAAAGAGCTGGAAAACCAAATCTAAAGTAGAGCGGTTGGCTCTGAAGCCAATGTAGGAGCAGAGATCAACCACGCCGAGGCCCCGAGAGGTAGAATCGGGTCAGACAACTGTCCAGTCTGACTCTTCCCCCCCAGACCCGATGGGGGAACATTGACTCCTAGACTCCTCAAATTCTGGTGGAACCGAGGCAGTCAGAGCAGATGTCCGACGATCCTGTTGGAGGTCTCAGTTCCAACAGTTCTACTATGATTGGGCCCAAGTGCTCTGGCTCTGAAACCCCAGGTTGGGTTGGAGCAGGAACCAAAGAGAAAGGAGTCTTTGTCAGCTCTGGTTCTGTTTAGGTCAGAGTCGACAGAATTTTTGCCAGTACCAGTATTCGAAGAAGTCTCTTCATAACTCACTCTACAACATCATCTGATAAACTCCTGGAGGATTGGGAGGACAAAGATGGTGACCTCGCCCTTTGTAGGAGCAGAGATCTTAACGTCAGAGTTACTGGTTCCAATACTGGGGACCGGCTCCTAAACTGAAACTCTATCAGCTCTGGAGCTGCAGTCAGAATCAATGAGGGAGACTTTTCATAACCAAGAGGTAGAGGGTCCAGTACCAAAAGCCTCCAGGAGAACACATTCCTCAGACATAGCGCTGGTGGACATCAAACCACCTCTCTGCTTAAGGATTTCTAGGAAGTCTCCCAAGGAGACATCTTCCAGAGGTGACCATGGGAACCCTTCACCTTTATCAAAATCTGTGTCTTCAGTGATAGACTCCTCCAGAGAGTCTAAGTGTTTCCTCTTACATGTCCTCTTTTTAGGGATATCCTCAGTGGGGTGCTCTGGGGAGGTATCAGAACAGGAGATTACAATTCCCTGGCTGGAAGCCTGAGGATTTGGTACTGTCTGTCCCTGTGGAAGGGGATGGCGAAGTTCTGAGCACTACGACACTATGGCAGAGGACTTAGGATCTGAAGGGGATGGATCTGCCAGAACTGTCGAGGCAAACAATATTCTTTTTGCAGCCTCTAAGGCAGAGTGGCAAAGAGAGAGAGGCCCTTAGATCTGAAAAGACAAGCTTCTGAACTGTAGGTCTCCCCTGCTCCAAGGGCAAAATCCCCGAGGTGGAAGCTGGAGCTGAGCTATCCAGTGCAGAGGCTCTGACATGCAGAGATAGCTCTGAAAGCTTTGGTATTGGATGCAGCACTTCAGATCCGACAGGCAGATTACAGCTCCGGGAGCTCTCCAGATCTGATGGGACTGGAGCCCTCAGAGAAGATCTCAAATCTGAGGATAAAGTTATCCTCAGATCTGCATCAAAAGGATCTGGATGACTCAGATCCAAAAACTCTGAAGCTACAGGAGTCAGGAATTTGTAACAGGGGAGAAGTAAATTTGCAGATCTCCTGACCCAGAGGGGTAGAAGCTGAAGGAACACCAATCTGGCTCTGCAGCAAGAGAATCTTCTTCACCAGTGTCTCCACATCTTCTACTGTAAGGCTTCTGGAAGAGTGAGTGGAGTATATGGATGGAGACCTGGGTCTTTCCTAGAAACAGAGAATGTACCCTGTCAGGAACCAGATCCAGTGACAGAGAGTACCTCATTCTGGGTAGATTCTGGATAGAATGATGCAGATTTGGTAGTCTGAAGGTCAGGTTTGGATAGCATTGGATCTGACAAAGTCAGATCCAAGAGTCACCTTCATCGGATCCAATCGAGGAGGTGTCAGATCTGATATTTTTTCTTTAGCAGGATCTTGAACTTTTGCCTTTTTCAGATCTGGGGTTGAGATGGGTCCTTATGAGACCCCTCCTTGAGGATTCCAAAGCTGAGGAGTAAGATGGCTTAGGAGAAGAGGATTATTTAATTTTAGAAGTTTTTGATTTAGAGGAAGAAGAACCCTCCGATATAGTTTCGCCAAAAAATGCAGGAAGAAGACCTTTTAGGATCAACTTCTTTTTGCATTCCACTAATGCACAAGGATTAAAACCATGACAAATTGAGCAATCCTCTTGTAAATGGAGGGGACCCAAACAGTAGACACAAAGTGTATGGCCATCAGAAATTGGCAGCTTGTGTCCACACTTCATACATATTTTTAAAACCTGCTGATGTATCTGCCATCGTTAACAATATCCTAAGACAGAAAAGCTTTTTTTAAACAGGGAAATAAGGAATAAGAAAGAAAAAGATGTAGAAATATCAACAATGGTAATCAAACTATGACAACGTCATAGAGGGAAGGAAGATTACTAACAATAGTATCTAAGAGGTACAGAATAAATTGTACAACGGAGAGAAGAAAATGGAAGAAACAACAGCAAATTTATAAATGAAGGTAAGGGATAATAATATATAAAGTTTTTGAAGAAAAAATAGAAATATGTAACACTTATTTTACTAACGCACAAGAGAGATGGAAGACCATGTCTTTTGCTTGAAGTGGCAAATGAGAGCTGAGATAACTGGGGTTGGTGCATTATGGGTAAGGAAGAAGCTCAAGAGCTTTTGGTTGCCACAAGCTTTAGCAATGGCCAAGTCAGATCCGAGAGATCAGATCCTAACCCATAAGTTGAGGACAGAATGAAAATTGACAACATCAGATTTTTAGTTATTGTTTAATTAATTCTTCAGTGATGATACCAGTGTTTATTACATTTATATTTGCTTTTTTTTGTAAATATTGTAAAAAGTTTGCTTTGTCGTATTATGAAAAATAAAAAAATGATCATTGTGGACATAATATATAAGAATATAAGTAAGCTACAAACTTTTAACCAACCTAGTTCAGATTTACCAAGACCAGCTCCTGCCTACTTAACCTGGTTGATTTCTTTGGAAAAAGTTACTGAAGCAATGGGTAAGTGCAAAACAATTCACACTAAAGATCTAGATCTTGCATAGGCATTAAATATCATCTCACAGTCTGGTGTCATAGATAAACTTTCCAAGATAAATGTCAATCTGTGTGTAACTCACTGGATACAAATAGAACCCAGGAAGTTAGGGTGTCACTAGCAGAGTACTCCAGACTTCAGTCCTTGGGACATTTCTCTTCAGCATTTACTTCATGGAGGTCAAAGTTAATGTTAAGTATTTGTAGCTGACAACTTGTTGAAGTCATAAACTCCTCAGGGGACAACAAGATCCTTCAAGAGGAACTTTCTCAAACAAATAGATGGTGTCAAAACCATGGACTAAAACTAAATGCCAAGAAGTGTATAATCATAGCCTTCAGAAAGCATGACTCCCCTTGTAACTATCACACTGACAATAACATAGCCCTGAAAACTGGTCCCATTGTTAGCAATCTGTGAATCTATATCAGCAATGAACTGTCCTTTGATATCCACATATCCTCTATTTTGAGGAAGCCATGTTTTATTGAATGGCTTATATCTAAAGGTTTTGCATCCAGTACTAGGGATGTAATCATTCCACTGTACTCAGCACTTATTAGGCAAATCACTGAGTATAATGCCCCTTTTAGTATGCATCTATCTAGATAATTCTCACAACTGGAATGACCACAAAGCTTTGTCACTATAAGAATCAAGGGCCTAAATAGTAAAAATCTACAGACTGTCTCAGAGCCATTTCCTCTTCTTAGTATCATGCAGGCTACTGAGAGGTGACCTCTGCCTTGCACATAGATCTTCGACAGGCCCAATTCTGTCAGACCCATTACACATTTGCAAGTCTAATGGTATCATAAACACATGATCAAGGGATCTCAATCTCCTTTGCAAAATAAATAGAATGCTTTGGAGGGATAGGTTGGTATCACAGAGAATACCTATTTTATGGAACTGTTTTCCATCCTAATCCAGATAAACAAAGTATTTTTCTTACTATATTCAAATGTAATTTGGACAAATGGCCAGGTAACCACAAATTCATCCTCACTTTAGCACACCTGTCCCTCATGGATAGAGGAAACATGCAAATATCCCAATGCATCCATGTTTAGCCTGTGTCGATGTTATCTGCATGCAGAATATGAAGGCTAAAAATTACCATGGGAATGTAAGGTTAGGCTTCTTAAAATCTTCACAGATCAATAGCTTAGAAAGTGCCTGTTAACCTATGAACCAAATAGTAGTGTCAGTGTTACAATCAGGCATGGTGATGACCACATCCCACCCCATTTAAAGGAAACAGTTACTCTGCATTTGCAACCTGCCCCACTGATCCAGATTGACATCAATGGATAGGGATCAGTCCTCTCAGCTACTGAGATTTTCACAGAATGTCCAGATTTTTGTCTCAAGTTTTTGGTCTGTCCTTCAAAGAATTTGTGGTTTTCTACAAATCACTGAGGAATAAAGTCACTATGTCATGACATACATTTGAGTTTCAGATTGCATGTCCTTCAGAAAATGCATGCCAACTCAAATTCTATTATTCTAACAACTTCCTAAGTTTATAAGAGTAATATTTAAAATCTATCCCAATTTTGTGATTTTACACACACACACACACACACACACACACACACACACACACACACACACACACACACACACACACACACACACACACACACACACACACACACACACACACACATACACTGTTATTTTAGGCTTTGTCCAGATTTCTTGAGCTAAGAGATTGAGAGGTTTGATGGAGATATTCTGATACATCTGTCCAGGGAGTGACCTCATCATCAGTGGAATAGTCCCCCTACCCCCATCGGTTGACACCAGCTTCACTGAGTGAAATCATGTTGTCAGGGGTTGCTATGCCATCGGTCAAACATGCATGGGTACTGCCCTTACCCAAAACTGAGTGCCTATATAGCCACTACTATTCAGTGTTTGTGCAGGGCTGTAATACAAGGACACAGACAGACATAGAAATACATTCTAAGCTGATCTGGATAAGGTAGAAGATGGTGTGCATGAAGGCTTGATAGTGTGCAGAGGCCAGATGTACATTATGTGGTGTCAGGAGTTTAAATACAGTAGTTACCCCTGTAGAGCTGTGTATCATGGCCAATGCACTTCCTATAGCTGGTACCCCTTTTTCTCCATAGATGAAATGCCCATTGTGGGAGGGGGTATGGCACATTCTTGGACCCATAGCTTTACCACATACACATACACACATGTGAATGGAGTGGTTGTGCAGAGATCATGCATAGCACAAGCCACTTTTCACAGTCAGTGAGCACACTGTCCTCTGTCTGTCTTGAGGATTGTGCCTGTGACTTTCCCAGGAGAGGGTGTCACCATGGAGAGGGATGTGCATACAGTCAGTGCATATTTTTCCTGTGGCTGCTCAGGGCCTGTCCACTAGACCTCAGCACAGTTCTGCATCATCTGCTGGATCAATGTACCAGCACATGTGCACATACACACACACACACATATATATATATATATATATATATATATATATATATATATATATATATACACATAAGTATGCACACACACACACACACACACACACACACACACACACACACACACACACACACACACACACACACACACAGACAGCCCATTGTTGACACTTGTCTCTGTTATCATCCTCACCTGTACGTATGTGCACATACTCTCAACTGTTCAAAATTTAACAGAATTTCCAGATTTCTTCCTGATAGTTTTGGCATGTCCCTCATAACATTTGCAGATTTATGGCAAATAATTGATTACTGAAGTACTAAATAATTACATGCATTTGACTTTTAGACTTCATATCTTTCAGAAAATGCATATTAATGCAAAACCTGTTAAGTCAAGCAACTTTGTAAATTTATAAGAGGAATATTTAAAGACTGTCCTGTTTTGGGCCTTTGTACCCCTATTACTTTTGACTTTGTCCAAAATGCTTGAGTAAAGTGCATGAGAGGAACGACTGTGCCCTGCCTTCTGAACTTTGTTACCTGTATAGTCTATGCCTGATGCACAGTGTAGCAATACTTTCCATGGTATAGCACAACCTAGTTGTAGATCTGCATTGATCATCAGTAAAACTGAGAAGGTTTATCAAACCCTCTTAGCCAATGTCATGACGTATTGCACCCACATCTATCTGGCATAGTCATCCCCTGTAACTGGTTCCTCTAAAGGTTCCTCTCCAGGAACTTGCTCCATTGTTGCCTCCAGCATTCCTTCCTCTTGAATGTTCTGCCCTGCTGGAAATGTTTGCATATCAACATGCTGAGTAACACTACACACTCTGCAAAGATTTTACTGCAAGTTGCACGGTCATACACCAGCACACAATCAGATAGATCCAGACAGTGGAAACAGAATGTTAGCAGGCCAATCACACATTTGACAAAGACTGTGGTCTGCAGCAGGACATTAATGTAGCTATTTTCTACTGTGGTCCACAGGTTTCCAGTTGGCATCCTTAGCCATGGCTCTAGGTCATATATGGCATCGCCAATAACATCTCTCTGTGGAAAGCCACCCCACACAAATTGCTGGCATAAGTCGCATGTGCACTAGATGTAGAAGTCATGGGTACTGCCTGTGTGATCTGAAGATTCATTGTATATTATATAAAAACAACTCACAATGAATAAAAATAGATACAACCCAGCACTTGGTGCCTGGACTAACACCTTCACAACGGAAAACAACAAAAAAACCAAAACCACCTATAAATAAGAAACCATAAAAAGCAGATGACAATCATTTAACACAATCAATAAATTCATTGACTAATAGAAAAGTTAATTCGGAATACTTTACCAGCAGCATTCATTATTTAACCCTTTTGGTTGTATTACAAATACTGTTTCTTTATATAATAATTGACCTTTCAAACTGCGAACTTCTCTTTCATTCATGACTATCTATTCTAAAATAGTATCGTGTAAAAGATGAGTATCAGTATCATGTTTGTGAAAAAAAGGTATAGCTACAGAGCTAGTTTGTTTATTATTTTTATATCTCTTATATGTTCCAATGCTCTCTGGTTGAAGGCCTGTAAGAGAACCAAAGTGTTTTTTTTTGTTTTTTTTTTTGTTACTGATTATTGTATATTTACAGATATTTTAAGTGCTTGCTTTAAAGAAGTGTTGGAAATATAATGTCAGTGATGAGTATTGTAATGATATTTAACCTAAAAATGTTTCAGTATCATATAAACAGGTAACAGTGCTCAGGATTATTTATTTTGTAATTATTTTTAAAGAAAAAAATTGGAATTATACATTCAGATTTAAATGACTGAACCTGCCCTTGTGGGGCCTGCTACAGTTCTTATTATGTGATTATAGAGTTTGCTATGATTAATATTAAGAAAATGCAAGTTACCAATAAACATGACTGCAATACTAGTGTAATAACTTATGCTCTAAGATGCCCTATAATTACTTTATATAGGATGAATGGAAGAAAATTTTAAAGGCGGATATACGAACATACAAGACATATGTTGTAGTTGTCTTTCGGCTTTTCCCAGATGGGGTCGCCACAGTGGAACTCTGGTCCGCTAATGATTGGCAGTAGATTTTCACGAATGCTGAGGTGCCAGCTTGACATTCAACCTTCAGTGAAGGCACACTCATTTATGCATGTCTTTCAAACGCCCACCCAGCAGACTCCACACAGAAGGCACTCCCCGCACTCCAGCCGAGAATCGAATGGGAGAACCTCTTGCTGTGAGGTAACAACGCTACCACTGCACCACCACGGCACTATGAACATACAAGACATATAAACATATGAAATAAGTTCTGTAGCTATGCATTTCTTTCAGAAAAATGTCAGCGATACTGATCTTTTACAAGTGACTATTTCAGAATAGGTAGTGATGAAAGAAAAGGACACAGTCTGAAAGATTGTTTATTATATAAAGAAACTGTGAATGGCATTCTTGAATGCCTGCACATCGCGGTAAGCTTGTCTGCGTCATGAGGAGTGATGAGCAAGCTGTTTGCCATTCAGTAAATAGCTCTACATGCTGTGCCTGGCTGCACAAAAGTTTAATTGTTGGAATATGCTAATAAGGTAAGAAAAAGCCTAATGACATACTAATGAAGCAAATAATAACAGAGGAGGGATTCAAGAATGTATAAAAGAGGCAGATATTATGCTGTGCTCCCCATAGCCCTAAATTTCAAGACTTGTTGAAATAGAGCCACCAAAACAGTTTGAAAGTGTAAGGGGTTGCTGCTGCGATCATAAAACTGTATGCGCAACAGGATTTAATACAAGGTGCTTCTACCAGACCTCGGCCTAGAAGTTATAAAGTGGTTAGACCACATTTGACCTACCATGGACTTAAAGAGTTAAAAATTATAACCGGCTATAGGGTGGACAGGAATAGCATGCAGCAAATAGTCAACATCTGCCACCCTCACCTGAGGCCCAGTGGGAATCATGGAGATCCCATCACGGAGGAAAACAAGATATGTGTTGCATTATGTACACTAGCTGCAGGCACTTTTCAGAGATCCACAGACCACACAGTGAAAGTGCCCCAGGCCTCAGCCTCAATTATATTCTATCAGTTTCTCAAGCAACGCTGCAATATGTAGCAGAGCATATCTGGTTTCCATGTAAACCAGAGGAAAGAACTACCACCATGCAAAATTTCTGTTCCATACCACATTTTTCTGAGGTTCTGGGAGCCATAAACTGCAAACAAATTGAAATAAAACCTCACCTAATGAACCAGGAAGGAGTAACAATTGTCAGGTCTGTAGTGCACAAGGTGTCATTCATAATGTGTGTGGAAATAACCCTGGCAATTTGCACGACTTCAACATATGGCACACCTGTGACCTGCACCTAAAGTTTATTAGCAGATACTTCTCACAAAGGTATCTAGTGGGGGATGCAGGTTACACACTGGAATCTTAGTTCATGACTCCTATGAGAAACCCACAAAACCTCACTGAGCAAGCTTACAACAATGTATGCATTCAGACTAGAAATATCATAGATTGTGTTTTTGGCCTGCTGAAGTTGTGTTGCTGATGTCTAGATACATTTGGAGGCACCCTGCAGTATGACCCAGCCACCTCTGCCAAACTAATGACAGTCTGTGCCATCTTACATGACATTATTGTCAGAAAAAAGTTGCAACAGGGAGACTAGGACAAGGACTGCAATTCCCAGCACCACAGGCAGGGCCAGCAAACACAGATGAGGAGTCAGAGAAAGAACCAGCAGCTGGGGATGATTATAGTATTTGGAGGCATGCACAAAATGCTATGACACTGGCTAAGAGATAATGAATAGCACACACCCTCACTACCTAAGTGAAAAAAAAACAACTAAGCACATTCAGACAGTAACAGTGATTCATGCAAAATTACCAGCCTTTACTTCCCCATGTAGTGGCAGTGTACTGTGAGCATCAGACAGAGGTAACCCCCGAGTAGAAAACATTGTCTGTAGTAAGTGATGAACCTGTAAGGAAGAGATAACATTCTTACCCTTATACGTATGTACTGCACTTTACTAAAATAAAATGTACCTTAACTATACAGAAATGTCAGTAGTAAGCTATATGACTGATACATGCAACACAGACAAAACAAAACAACTGTGAAGCTATTAAAAGGTATATAATGTTTTTCCCTACATATGTACATCAAGCCAAAGATCCATGTCAAACAAA
This sequence comes from Protopterus annectens, assembly GCF_019279795.1. NCBI lineage: Eukaryota > Metazoa > Chordata > Ceratodontiformes > Protopteridae > Protopterus > Protopterus annectens. The sequence continues at coordinate 1,295,969,378 of NC_056735.1, forward strand.
CTCAAAGGGAGTAGGTCAGTGTCACCATCATCTGTGTCAGTAGATGATCAAGCATAGGAAACATCCCTTATAACTAGAAAATAAAACTAAAGTTGTTAAAACACAAATTAGAGTACACCAGAGGAAACAAACAAGGTATTGCCCAAAACTATATGCTTGGCCTGCTCACTATTGTGCATCATAAAAGTCATCTAAGTTAGACACCCCAACAGTGGCCAGAGCAAACTCAGTATCATCTGCACAAGGGTCTGAGCAAGGATTAAATCATAATTAATAGGACTGTACTACTACTAACACTACTACTACTACTACAACAAGTAGCAACACAACAAATAATAACAATATTAAACTTAATACCACTATGGGAATGGGATCTGGCATGGCTGCAGCCACGTCTGCTAACATCTGATGAGGTACCAGGTCTCTGGCTACATGGATGCTGGCCCTCCCATAGCAGACATTCCATAACAGACACTGCAATGTCCAGTGTGTCATTCATCTGGTCCAAGGAGTCACACACATGGTTCATTCAGTCTTGTATATCAGAATGCATAACATCCAGTACTCTGACTAACTTGACCAAAGACCTGGTGGAACATGCCTGTCTCTTCATGACTGCCCTGTACATACATTGGTTGCCAGATACTGCCACACCAGCATCAAGGGAAAAATGGTAAGTATGTTTCCTCTGAGTACCTCTAGCAACACCCATGTGTGGTACTTCATCCTCATGAAGGCTGAGGGAGTCTGCCAGCTCTGCAACTGGAGTAACCGCACTACCCTGATCAACCGTGTCCTCCACTACATGTCCACTCTCAGATAGTTCCATGTCATGGGTTTACACAGGCATACCCATGCATACCCGTGGATATACATTGGCATACTGATTTTGTCTAACCTCGGAACTCTAATGGAAATCTAACCAATACATGTAAAATCCACCATACCCTCCATGGCAATATCACAATTTCATAATGGAAAGAAAAGTTAGGTAAGGAATATACAATAGCATTTGGAATTAACAGTTTCTTAAATGTTACTTTAACCTGCAATTAGGTTCTCAAGTCAGACATGTGTTAACATCTTCTGGAAATGTTTCCAGAAGTCAATGAAATACATGTCAAGAATTACTAAAACAACAACTGTTAAACCTTCATTACAAAAAGAACATTGCAAGTACAAAAAGCAAGACATTGTTCCATACACCCCACCCCCAATGACAATAACACAATTTCATAATGGAAAAAAGTTATGTCAGGGAAATAGAACAGCATTATCATGGAACAACTTCTGAAATGCCACTTTAACCTACATAAGCTTCTCAAGTTAGAAATGTGATAGTATCCTCAGAGGAATGTTTCTAGAAAACCATGAAATAAAAGTACAAGACCATTGCCATAGCAACAGTTATACCTGCATTACAGACACAACTGTACAAAGTGTAGACATCACTCATTTTGCAAAGTGAAACATATAAAAATAATATTGTAAGTAGTACGTTTAGAGACTATGACATACCTTGACAGAAACTGTAAACCTTTTCTCCCAAGAGAATATAAATGCAGCATTTAGGGAATCCAAGCAGTCTTCCCAAGTACGACGGAAGTTCCATCGCCCCAGTTTCTGCTTCTATCATGTAGATCAACCCCTTTGGACATATGTCATATATAAATCAGGTGGCAGCTCATTATCATTCCTGAATCACTCAATCTGCTCAAGGTGCTGGGCAGGTAGACATGTCCTTAGGACCTACATGATGCCCTGCACACACTCTAGCAGTATAAGAACAAGTATTCAGAGCTGTGGCAAGCTAATGCCTCACAGGTGTGACTCATTCACAGAGAGCACATCTAATTAAGTTTTTAACACTCTTACAAATGGGGAGTAAACTTAAAGAAGGTGAGTCAGGGAGAATATGCTTACTGTAAATGTTTCCTTAAAATGAACTGACTCAGGGGATAACCATTACACCTCCTTTAGTAAAACATGCCTCTGAGTAAAAAGTGTCTGTAAGTCATATCAACTATTTACAATATAAATATACAGACAAAGTAAAAAAATGATTGAAACATATAATACAATCATGTTACAAATTATCAAAACTGAGTAATGCTCACTAAACAAAGGAAAGAGCACATTAGTTTCTTGCAGGCATTTGACTGTAACATGACATGCTTCACTAGCATATTTTCTGTGAGAATCATTATCAGCAAGACTTACAGTGTGAAAGGACAAAGAAAAAGTGCAAGAACAGGGATATGCTGATCTCTAAATGTAACATTTCAGAAGTACAAAGCTGAGTATATGTGCCCTACTTTCTCCACAATATTATGTCAATGTTGATGTGGCAAACACTATTAATCTTGTCATTGTTGATAATACCACAATTTCATGGTTCAAATCAAGACAGGGTGAAGTCTATGTGAAAGAAGGGATACTTAATATCAGTATTTTAAAATTATTAGACCACAAAGTGATATATCATCACAATGATTCATGTTTTTTGTTTCATCCTTTGCATAAAACTTGGCATTGCATATTGGTGACTGTCAGCACTGACTATCAATGAATAAAAGTTCACTTCCCAGGGCAAAAACTCAAAAATTTATTTTGCATGTGCAAAGTCTTGTCTGTCAGTTGTACAAATGAGACTGGTGACGTTGCACTTTAGTCAGCACTCTGGACAGTACTGAGTGGAGAAGATGCACAAGTTATGTAGCTTTCTCTGTGGGTCAACATGTTAATGCAGTAAGTTCAGATGAACAGCATACGTAATGCAGGGCTTTAGCACACATCACAGATTGCCTTAATGTAGGGGTTAGAATAAAGTCTTGTTAGTCATTTTTTGTTGTACTTCAACATGAAGTACTATTGGAAAGTTAATGAATGCTGAATAAGTTAACTGCCCTCTGTGTCAAATATGTTAAAGCACTGGTTATAGCAAATTTAATGCTGTATACTAAAAAATCCAGGTGCTCAGATGAATGGTCACACCAAGAAGAGCATGTTCAAACAGTAGAAAATGTCAAAGATGAGACCAAAATGAAGCCAAATAAATAGATCAACAGACACTTTATTGCAGTAAGTGCTTTCAACCATGTTAAGACCTACATGGTTGGGAATAACACTAAATAGTGATTGTACATCAAAGGTTACTAATAAACAATTCTTGCTCTCAAAGTAAGACTTGCTTACAAACAAATCATGCAAAAACTGCAGTGTATATTTTAAAACATACACATTCAACAGTGGTTTCAGATGTCTCTCTGTAAAAATCGATAAAGGTTCAGTGCACCAGTTCCTCCCAGAAACTATAGGCCTGACAGAAGGACAGGTGGGGTGCTTATGAATCTTTGGTAGGCCCTGTATTACTGGTACAGTAGGATAATCAGTTGTAATTATACAGCTGATAAGTCATACAGTTTACTCAACCAACAGTCAAATAAGGTATTTTTATCACAGTAATCATAGTATCCACTTCTTCTTGAATAATAACCTTATATGTATTACTATCATTTAACATTTGTTTCATTGCTGCAACATATTGATCACGGTTCATGACTACTACAGGGCAAATGTAAAGTACAGTTGCACGTGTATGATGCTACCAGTATTTCTTAGGATAAAGTGGGACTCATTACAATTAACAGCTGTAGGTGTAAGGGAAATCATGAAGAGGTGAGCCATACACATTTGAACATATGACTGAACATGGCTACATTGTAATGAGATTTGTCATTACCCCAAGAGTATATTATACTGATGTATGTTGTGTAGAGCAAAGTGAAGTCTTTATGGGCCTCTTTTACAGAGGTTACTGAAAGCAATGCAAAGGAAACTTTTCACTTTAATAAATCTGTGCCTCAAAATATAAATGCTATAAAAACACTTCAAATTGCAACAAATAAAGGCTTGTCAGAATTAGGTCTATTTCCAGTCATATTACATTTGCCAAACCTCAACTTATACCTCTCTGTGGTTTTAACAGTTAATAAACAGAATAAAGCAGTTAAATTTCATTTTGTCATGGATTCCCAGATACTATCAACGTTTGTAAAATGTATGTCCCACCAAGGCATTATGTCCTACTTAATGTAAATTTGTCTAATAAGAACACTGAATGACACCAACATAATTGCCATGACATATTTCTTTGTAATAAGGTTTTATTTATGATTGCCATCCACCATACCAAAGAGCATGGCCAGAGGTGCCAACATATTTCAAATGTAACTCAGGTCTCATAATTAAAAACAGTTGATGAAGATACTGTGGAACATATGTACATACACTGAGCAGCACACAAAGCCAAGTCTCACTGCTGTGTGTCACATGTGAAGTGCACCTTGAAGAAATCATGTCCAAATTTGATCCCATTCCATCTGCATGATTTTTGTTACACAAATGCAATTGTAAAAGTTGTCCATCATTGCACACAAACTGATACCATGAGATCTGAACTGGGCTGCAATTCCCTACCACTTTTTCTGATATCCTTGAGAAAATATGGCAGGTGATGGAGAGTTCTGCTCCAATTAGAGGCTAAAGGTGGTGTCAGGAGGAGCCCAATATCTTTGTTGGACTTATCACAAGCAATCGAAAAAGTAAACTGAGGACAGTCCAGTGTCAACCTACACAAAGTTTAGAAACCAGGAACTGATTAAAGGCAGTTGTGAAGAACCAGGCAAACCAGAACCAGGCAGAATAATCACTTTTATTCATAAATTTAAAAACAAATTAACACAAGTGATTTACCACATTTTTGTCCCAACAAGACTTCATCAGATGAGTGCTTAAACCTACTAACACTGTGTCTGTGTCTGTGAGCCCTCCTTTACTTAATAGGGCTTCTTCTAACCGATCCAGACCTGTGTCAGTTTTTTACATTCACAAACAAGTACTCTTAATCATTATTGGTAATATGTTTGCATGAGTTCAGTTTGTTTTAATTTAGTAATTAATGGTAATTAATGGAATTTACATTAATTGATCAAGTATCATTGAGAAATGTATTTAAATAGTGTTAGTAGGTTTAAGTACTCATCTGATGAAGTCTTGTTGGGAAGAAATCACAGTGAATCAGTTAAGCATTTATGTCTTAAGTTTATGAATAAAAGTAAAAATTCTGTCTGGTTCTGGTTTGCCTTTTCTTCACAAGTGCCTTTAGTCTGACTCCTCATAAGCACTACAGCAATAACCTTTTGCATCAGGAGTATACCAGGTCTCAGTACAAGGCTACCATTATTGCAACTAGCATTCTATGCACATGTGAACAATATCATCACCATTACAGTGACACCAAAATGAAAGCTATCCAAATCAAATTAAATAAGAATCATGTTACCAATTTGGAGGGCAGCAGTCCATGTGAGCTTGACACAACATGACCGAGTAGGCATACTTTATACAGATCAAGCATACATGTCTGCTTGAATAGCTCTTGTGCATTGCATTAGCCAATGTGTAAATGAATGTAGCTGTGTGTGGGTTCAAATTTACACAGCAGCAATTTGGCATTTATGACATAAAATAAAATAAATGTTCTGCAATCAGGAAGTAACAATGACATTGTGATATTTGTAAAAAACTGTTTGCTTAATGTCTCTAATAACAATGAGATTAATTCATCTTTTAAGACACATGCACAATTTCACATTCATATGCAGAAGTGCCAAAGGTTAACAAATTTACATGTCAATTTGGATGGAGTATAAAATATTAAAATGACATTGCACTGATGATATTTTTTGTTGTCTCTCACACCACCCTATCTCTCTTTTTGTTTTGCAAAATAATTCCTGCTGAAACACAAATGACCACCAGCACAGGGAGCTAGACATACCACTAGGGACTGGACTGCTATACCTGCACAAGGGGCTGCAGTGGCACAACCAGAGGCAGCATAAACTCCCAGCACTTCCAGATCACAACATGTTAGCATTACATCCACAGCTCATGAACTACCTACTCTGACTGTGATGGGTAGCTTTGCCATGGAACTGGAGTGGTGGTACCCAATGGGAGTAGTGCTAGTGAAGGTGGTGATTGCATCACTCAACAGAAGTTAACAGTACTGACTGGTATAGAATATAGAGGAGAAGAGCCTTAGTGCCCACATTGGCAGAATAGAAAAAGTCCTCCAAAACATAATCAAGTTAATGCCTCATCCAGCACTGCCTCAAGTGTCTGAGACAAGAGACAGCAATGACAGTTCTGAGGGTGAGGACTAGATTCTCACTGTACTCATGTTGGACAAAGATGACTTCTGATGTACCCTACCTATCCCCAATCATGGTATCCACCAACATTTTCTGTCCATCACCATCCCCATCTCTGGTCTGTCCTGTATGTCCGTACCTGCTACCACACCTAACCTTCCTAAAACTTTTATTCCTGAGCATATTCCCCAACATTCCTCTCTATCCACAAAAAATGGGCACCTGTCCCTCAAAAAATATACCCCATTCATAGCTCTCCACTTTGCCTATGTGTTTATCTGACATTCTTGATTTGGTACATATAGCCACACAACATTATTAAGTTGTTGTCACACAAACTTAATGTGGTGACTATGCAAATTGTCCAAATTATTTGTAGAAGTACACTGCTATTTTGTGAAGAAATGGATAGCTATGGTGCTCTCCCACCATAATCCTCCATGTTCCTTTATCCTTCTACCTATGTCCTAAAATTTGATTGCCTGCCATTTTCATTATTGTCCTATCATCCCCTTTCACGTTTAATCTGGTGACAAAACAGAATCAACCACAACGCACATAGCCATAGATGGCACATAAAACAAACTCTCAGTTTTGGTTCTCACCATTTGGTCACTGCTTGGCATAGTTAAGCAATGGTAAACAATAGTAAATGACAGTTAACATCCTATGGCAGAAACTGAAAATGTAACTTTCTGATTAATTAAAATGGTTCTCATCATGCAACTGTGCTTAGCTTCATTGCTCTATAGAAAGATAGAAGTTATAGCATGATGAGGAGACATGTACTCTTATATGCTCAATTGGCAAAAGGATGCAATGTACACCTTATGGGATGTTTCAGTTTACATTACTGTAATGAAGTGTGCTGCACACAAACTCCCTTTCTTCATACGATTTTTATTGCCAATTAAATGTGTGTGTTTTAACACCTTAATTTTGCTAATGCTCATGTCTGTAGATTATTGATGCATATAGGCAGATGTTTAAATCCAACATCAGCTCTAAAACTATGTACATTTTTATTTTTAATAACATTTTCTCTTGGTAAATGATGGATATATATCTTATTCCCAAGACATTCTTCTGCTTAGTCCTTTATGTGATCCACAATTATCGCAACCATGCTCACACCTTCCCACAGTAACATAGCTAAGGTAGGTTGAAAGGAGCAACTGCCATTGATGCAAAGTGCTAGGGGGTGTGATCAGGTAATCATAATTACTTTTTAATGCATGCCAATTTTAAAAGCTGGAATTGCATTTATGGTCAAACCTAAGTGCTGTAGTGCTCCCTGTGTGATCAGAACATTTGTAGCAAGCTGTCTGCTACAATTTAAAAGAAAAGATTTGCTTGTTTCTTTCTTTCATTAAAAATGAGTGATGTGGCAGTCTCATGTAGTCTAAACTATAGCTACAGTTTAAAAGACAAAAGTGACTCTTTTTCTTTTTCCCTAAAACCTGAGCACTGTAGTCTTCCATGACTGGTATAAACTGTAGCAACTGATTGCTACATTTGTAGCATCATGCAAATGTTCAATACACTGTAAAGTTGTCATTCAAAGTACAACAATGTCCATGGATGAAGTGATGTATGAGTTATGTCTGCATTATGTCATGACCTGTGATCAGCACACTGATGTTTTGTATGCCTATACAAATTCCTAGTCACCCAATTATGTGATTTGCACAAGTATGTGAAGTCTGACACTTATAGTAAGATTTCTCCAGTAGCACTTGTGGTTAATACAATATATTCTATAATGTGTCCTAAGATAGGGAGCTGTTTGAATCCAGCACTGACTCACTTGTATGAATGTGTGTGTGTGTGTGTGTGTGTGTGTGTGTGTGTGTGTGTGTGTGTGTGTGTGTGTGTGTGTGTGTGAGAGGCTCTAATGCTAGGCAGGGCTGGCTTAAAAATAGATCTGACACATACACTACCACTCAGGAGAATATTTACACCAGGAGGGGATTCCCCCTTCATTTTTACTCCTTTTAGCCCAAATATTTGCTCTGCAACACACTGATGAGGTCATTCATTGAGATGTGCTTTCTCTCACATTTGGAGTAAGATTTCTACTGTGGTGCTGGTAGCCTGGGCAGAGACAGGCATGCAAATGCAATTAATTGAAAATGATTAGAAATTGTAGTGCTTCCATTAAATTGGTCATCATAGAAAAGGGAAGTTATTACTGCATTTTACTCTGAAATCTTTAGGATTATCCTCTGATTTACTAGTAAGACGGGAAATATTACAATACTTGTCTGGTTATACCTTAAAGATTTTGGAATGTGTAAAGTGGCATTTTCAGTGCTGTCTACATCTCTGAAGTAACTTAATGCAGACACTGGTGTCTGGCAATTGGAAATGCGCAGACAACCTTCATTTAACTAAGAAATAGCATGCACAGAAATGTAATTAATAATGACTGTACTGTACTCTTATAGCAAACAATTACACCCATGCATTTCACTGGTCACAGTCTCACATATACTGCAGCACAGGAATGCATAGCAGTGACTGTATGGGAAAGAAAAGACAAACTCAAAATTAATGCTTCACTGTGTTTATGATATATATTTTTTAATTATTCAGTGACATACATAGGTAGGTAGGTATTCAAATCCAGCACTGACCCTAGGTAGGACTGGCTTAAGCAAAAACTCTGATGTACACACTTACTCTCAGGAGAAACATTTATAATGTGAAAGCCCTCTACCAACAAATTAATTCCCTTTTATCCCAAATATCTGCTCTCTAACACACTGATGACATTATCCATTCAAATGTGCTCTATCTCACACTTATAATAAGACTTCTATGGTGTCACTAGTGGTTGATGCAATGTACTCTACATTTTGTACTTTGGATAGGTAGGTATTTGAATCTAGCATGGACTCATTAGTGTGTGTGTGTGTGTGTGTGTGTGTGTGTGTGTGTGTGTGTAAAAGAGAGAGAGATATACTCTAGTGTTAGGTAGGTTAAATAACAGAGCTGATGTGTAAATGTAAACTAAGACAGGGCTCTTCCATCATTTTCATTCCCTTTCAGCCCAAACATATACTCTGTAACACACTGGTGAGGTCATCCACTCAAATATGTTCTATCTCATACTTTTAGTAGATCTTTATATGTGGTGTGAGTGGCGAATACATGGTTCTCCAGATGGTATACTTAGATAGGTAGATATTCAAATTCAGCAATACTCCATTTATATAGTGCTAGGTAGGACTGGCTTAACCAACATCTGTGATGTGTACATTTACATGGGGAGAGGGATCTCCAATCAGTTTCAGTCCATTTTAGCTCAAATATCTGCTCTGGAACATACTGATGAGTCAAACTTTCAAGTGTGATCTATATCAGACTTGAAGTAAGACTTCCCTTGTGGCACTGGAGAGTGATTACAATGCAGTCTAGTGTGTGCACTTAGACTGGAAAGTGATACAATGCTGCCTAACTTGTAGACTTAGGTAGGCAGGTGTCCAGATCTGGCAATGACTAAATAATGTGAGTGTGTGTTACTACAGTGACAGGAATGACTGCATTATCAAACACGTGGTGTATGCACCTCCACTCAGACAAACTATTGACATGGGGAGAGGCCTCACACTACTCTTTCACTCACATTTAAGCCACAAATATGCCTTGTAACACAATGATGATGTCATGCCTCCCAATGTGTTCTGTCTCACACTTGTAGTAAGGCTTCATCTATTGCATGTGCAGTTAATATCAGTTCTCTAGATTGTGAACTTTGGCAGCTGCTGAAATCCAGCAAGATCAACATAATGTGCAAGTGTAATGACATGAAACACTGCCTTATTCAGGATTCCCCAAAATATTTCTATCCCTTCTAGGTCAAGCATAGGCCTTTCAATGCATTGATGAAGTCACCCCTTCAAGTATGTGTTCTGTGACACTTGCAATATGATTTCACATGGTGCATACAGATAATACTGACTTCTATAGCATGTGGACTTATGTAGGTGTTCAAATGTGGTAATGAATATGTTCAAAACAACAATAACAGACAGGAGTGTCTTACCCAACAGATGGTGAAATGGCTAAGTCACTGTTGTATGAACAGTAACATGCATTAAGGCTTTTGATCCCTCTAAAGAAACCTTAGGGGGATACATGACCATTCAAAATTTTACTTTTGGTCTGACCTTGACATGTGTCCTTTCTGACACCTGTGCCTTAAAGTCCCCTGTAGCAGAAGCAGGTAATATATAACTATCTAGAATGTGGACCTAGATAGGAAGGGATTTAAATCTGGTAATGTATGTCTATCAGGCAATAGTGACAGGCAAGAATGGCACACTTGCAATTGTGTGAACACTAAAGGGATAATGTTTGTTGAGCTTTCAGACTGCATATTAAGGGAGCCATAGTCATTTAAACAGACAACTGATGTAATCACTTCAAGTATGTTCATCATGACACATCAGATATAATTATTTCTGATATACAGCTCTATGAAATATGACCTCAGGCAGGTGTTTGAAACTGGCTATGTGTAACTACTGAGTATGTGAGGGAATGCTTAATGGCAGGATTTTCTTCCTCAAAAAGAATGATATTTATAATATGACTTAATGGAAATATTTATAATTGTGAAAAGAAAGGGAAACTTTTGTACTCCTGTTAATGGAAGGTATTTAAATTGCAACACAATGCTCAGGTTAACTCTTCAAGTGTGTGTTGTATGATAACTGTGTTGTCATTTCTTGTATGGCATCATCAGTCAGTGCACAAATCAAGAGGAACTTGATGCATGTCATATGTTTGACTCTATGATGTATGCCTTTTATTATTTATTTCACAATATATAACTTTAAGGCAATAGTGGCTTATTCAGCAGTTTTCAATGTCTGCCATGGTATAAAATGGTCACAAATTGTGATAGAACCTGTGTTATGCTTTTGTGGTGGGCAGGAGATGTTAATGCAGTCACTGATGTACTTATGAATATGCTCAGAATAGTGATGTATTATCTGTGCACCATTAAACACAAAATACATTACAAAATCAATCTTATGAAACAGTTATTGTCATTTGTTGTTATTTGTCAAAAACATCTTAAAATTTGACACTGGCAGCATGTCTCTGCCAACATCCTAGCAGTGGAGGTAGTGACCAATGCACAGGGACACCAACATTGTTAGAAGTCAGTGCACAGCTGTTCACTTACTACTTGAGTTATTGTTGTGCACTGTCAAACAAGGCCCATTTTAGAGCAAACTGACTTCCATCATGATGCTGTACTGCATTCATAGTATACTTTGTCAGACTGTATTTTAATATGCACGTGGGGCAACTGCAACAGAAAGTCATACATAATATGATGGTTACACTGTCCAAACTGATTTATAACCCAACCACATTGAAATAAAAAGGAAAATGGCTCATGTAGCAGATGATAAATAAATAAATAAATAAAATGTCATGACACAATACTGCCAGCAGATAACCTTTTTTGGGTTACTTCTATTACAGCTATCTATCTGTGCTCTTCCTTTCACTCATACCTAGAACATGTCCATAGATATAGTCTGACATTCCTACACATAACCCAGATGTAAATGAGCTGTCTTCACATGACTTTTGTGTTGAAGAACTTGCATTTTAATATATGTCACATGACCATGTCTCTCATCTTCCAATTACATGCATCTCATCTTTTATAGTTCGATATCTGTAACATTACATTGCAGCACACTGTTCAACTAACTCATTAAAGCTTAGTGATACCTTGAAGCACTTTTCTACTTGCATCCTAGCAGGGGCGGCTCATGCCACTGAGCTGCAGGACTGCAGCCCCCCAGCTGTAAACAAAGAAGAAAAAAAAAGAAAAAAAAGAAAATACAAAAATAAAAACACGAGTCGCGGAACATCACACATGCACACTTGCAGCATTTCCAGACTGCTGGTGAACCAATCTGGAGCATGCACACAGAATCCAGACTGTCTCACCAGTAGTCCAGATTAGGAAGAGAGCATGCAGAAGCACTATCCCAGAAGTCTATGCAGTTACAACTGCATAGACATGAAGGGGGATCAGACTGCAACATCCACAGGCTGGGTAGCACCCTATTGGGAAGGATTTGCTCTCATCGTTGCAGGCTACAGGGAAGGATCATCGTGGGCTAGACGGATGTTACAACTTGTTTTACAGACTTTGAGGTAAGGAATACAGTGTATGTGTAAGGAATACAGAGTGTGTGTTACAACATGTTTTACAGACTTTGAGGTAAGGAATACAGTGTGTGTGTGTGTGTGTGTGTGTGTGTGTGTGTGTGTGTGTGTGTGTGTGTGTGTGTGTGTGTGTGAGTGTGTGTGTGTGAGTGTGTGTGCGTGTGTGTAAAATCCCCCAAGTGCTATAGGGTGGTAGGTAGAGAACAGGTTTGAATCCCTGTACCTTGGGCCCAAGTGGAAAGAGTCTGAATTCTCTACCTACCACCATTTGTAAAAAAAATTGCAGATGTTTCCCTCATACTTGCTCTGTTCTGTTCCTCATAAAATCTGTGGTTTCTGTTTTTTTGTGTTCTTACAAAGTCAGTAGTGCAGTGGTAGTATTGTTGCCTGACTGCTACAGGTTCTCTGGTTTGATTCTTGGCTGGGGTGCCTTCTGTGTGGAGTCTGCATGTCCTCTCTGTGTTTGTGTGAGTTTCCTCTGGGGTCTTCCCATCTTACAAAGACATGTGTCTGGAGTGTTTCTCCCTGAGCCTCTGCTGAAAATTGGCTTTTGTTCCAAGTCAGACTTTCCTGGTTAACAAATGTTAAATAAAAATGATAAGTATTTGAATTTCAGATTTCATATTCTTCAGAAAGTATGTGGTAACACAAAATATTTTATTCTAGCAATTTTCTAAGTTTATAAGATGGATATTTGAAATGTGTCCCTATTTTTGGGACTGTATTCCCCCATTGTTGGCTTTGTCCAGTTTTTTTGTGCTAAGGTTGAGAGCTATGGTAAGAACTGAATTCACTGAATATGTTTGGGGGCTGTATTCCCCCATTACTGGCTTTGTCCATGTGTTTTTTGCTAAGAGGTTGAGAGCTATGGTGAGAACTGAATTCACTGAATATGTTTGGAGGCTGTATTCCCCCATTATTGGCTTTGTTCAGGTGTTTTGTGCTAAGAAGTTGACAGCTATGGTGAAAAGTGAATTCACTAAATGGTAGCAATTTAAGTTTAAGTCTTTCTTTCTTTCTTTCACAAAACAGCTGATTTGGCATAGTGGTGTGTTACTCTGACTGTTTTGCACAGGGTCCTGGGTTCAAGACTTGGCAGTGAAATGTATGGTGGTAACACAACATTTTATTCTAGCAACTTTCCAACATTATACAAGCAATGTTTAAAATGTGTCACTGTTGTTTTGGCTTTTGTCCCCCCCCAATACATTTTTACTTTTTCCAGATTTTTTGTGCTGCAAAGTTCAGAGATACAGCTGAGTGAGGAGATTTTACAAGGAGCTGAGAGCTGCAGGGGAGCAAACATTTAGTGCTGCTTATACTGAGCCTGCTTGCATTGTTAATAGCACAACAGGTAGTGTACTTGCTTTTGATGCAGAAGGCTGTGGGCTCTACTCCCATAGTAGACAGATGCATTGCTGATACTGTACTGTGTTGCAAAGGGGGGTGGATGCTGCACTCCTTTTTGGCAAAGATACCTAGTAACTATAAACCAGTTATCAGTTTGCCATCCATTCCCTATTGCAATATTACTAGCTTATCATTTTTTTAGTGTAACATAGGCAATTTATTCCTCAAGGGCAACAGGCACTTTATTTGTAGATGAAACAATGAAATATAAAGTTGTTTGCTAGCAGCAACCTCTTCATTAGTTACAAATCTCTTTAATGTGGAATTATTTAGATGACATTTACTTCTTCAGAGATTGTGCATATTTACTGATACTGGCAGACTGTAGAAGTTTGAGTAGACTTTTATGATGGAAATGTTCTGAATTGGGCAGTTTTGTCATTATTGGTACATGCATTTTGTTTCATTGTTTACTGGAAAAATGTTCAAAACAATAAATTTAAAACGCCCTCTAAAACTGCACTGTATTGTACAAGGAATATAATTTAATACAATCAGGAAGGTGTATGAAAGAGCATGTGTATGTTTCGTGTGCAAGGATCCTGTGATTTGAAAACAGCCCAAACCCAAATTTAATCTTTATCTGCCACTGGCAAAATGCATTTTCTTTGAATGTGGGTTTCAATGCTGTTTCAATGAACGTGAGTTTCAAGGGCAGAGAAGTTTTAATGCTAAGTCTGTTTTCACTGTGAGACTGCATTGCTTTGTTTAGTAGATATCTTATTGTTTGCACTGTAAAATGCAAAATAAAACTTTCAAATGAAGTCCAAATCATTGCAGAAGTAAAGCATTATGGACATTAGTGTTTATGGTAAATGGGGTGAAATAGCCAAGTGATGATTCATTGGAATGGTTGCAGGGGCGAGGCTCCATTCGACCATGATTTCGTGAGAGGGGAGGGACGGCAAACTCAAAGACAGCCCTGGCTGAACTATACCTCTCTACTGTCCAGATTTTTGCAGAATGAATAGAGTTTTGCTTCTTATTTTTGGTTTGTTCCTCATAAAATGTGTGGTTTTCTGGCAAGTCATTTAGGAATTAAGTCACTAAATAATGATAGACACTGAGTTTCAGACTTCATAACCTTCAGAAAATGCATGCTAAAGCAAGACCTGTTATTCTATCAACAGTTTATACAAGAGCAATTTTTAGTACTCTTTGCATGTTCCCCCAATATATTTGGCCTTGCCCAGATTTCCTGCATTAACAGATTGAGAGGTACGTGCAAATAAATTGCTATATAGAATTAGGCATATCCAAACCTCTCAACTGTCCCTGATTTTGGCTCAAAATGTTGCTCTTCCCCTAATATTCCCTCTGCAAACTGGCAATTTTGGAAGAAAATGTGGAGTGTTTACAATTAATAAAAAACTGTAATAATCAGAGTTATAGATTACTTTTATTTCAGAAATGCATGTAGATTCTTTTATTTTGTCAGCTGCTCAAGTTAGCAGTACTAATATTAAAAAAGTGTCCCTTATTTGACAGGTTCCCAGCTGTATTGTGTGGCTATTTTATATTTTTGCATAACATTTTTGATCCGTTTTTCATAAAATTGTGGGGGTTTTTTTGGCAAATTAGTGACAAATCATTAAAGAGTGAAGTTAGAAAATAATGACAGACATTTCAGTTTCATATTTCATACCCTTCAGAAAATTCATACTAATGCAAGACCTACTATTTTATTATCTTTCTATGTTTATAAGAGCAATATTTAAAAATTGTCCTTATTTTTGGGCCTTTGTCCCACTTCTATGTATGGCTTTGTCCAGATTTCTTGCTCTGAGGTTGAGAGGTATGACAAATGTGTCAGGGCCATCACAGTCAGCCAGAGACATTTCAAATTGTGACATACTTGTTGCACCCCACTCCCCCATGTAGTGACTCTGGATGTGTCCAAGCAAGGCAAGGAAGAGTTATGCAGTGTAAATGTGCAGAGTATCCCACCATCCAAGGTAGACATAAGTACTACAGTGGCTTTTCATCTGTCCTTGATTTTGCAGAATGTTCTGGTTTATGTCATATCTTTATACTGTTGATTTATACTTATTATTATTATTCAGAAAGTGCCTGTTGCTCTGTGTTTAAGTAGCAATGCTTTAATGACCATCAGGTACTCTTGTCTGAGATTGTAAAATGCAAGTAAGCTTTAATAAGCATACTGTTAAAGAATTGCCAACACTGAAAGCCTTTCTGTTGTTGCCCTTCAGAGAATACTTACATAACTAGATAACGTATAAGCCTTGAGTATTGAAATGCATATGACAGTATTTGTAATAAAGGTCAGGATTACATTATTTTAAGAAGCTCATTACATTTGTTGGAGACTTGCAGTCATCTCTGCAGGCTTTACCTGCAAACTAAACAGAATGCCAATCTATAATGTGTGGTCCATAATCTGTGCAGTAATCCTTTAAGCAATGTATGTTGAGCTTGTTTCTTGTTTGCTTTTTATTTTTTACTTTGATCATGTTTTCCCCATGAAACAAGTAGATAGTTGTTGTCAGGCAGCAGGTCTTTTTTGGATAAGAAACATTTTTACAAGTGGGGGTATCACAGAGATTGCTACTTTCAGCATGTTACTTGGTACTTTATGAAAGCTGAATATAAATTATAATTAGAACTGCAGTGCAAGGAGAAGTGGTTTGAGTTGAGTGCTACTTGTTTTTCTTATACTTGATTTTGACTGGCATTCCAGTAATGTATTTAAAAAGTAATTTATTTTTTCATGCCTCACAACCTTTTTGTTTCCATCTAGATATTAAGTAAGCTGTCATGCAGCCAATGCATTGAAATATTTTTTCTTCTACACTTCATTTTGTCTTGATTGGACTCTAATAATGATGGTTTGACACCCAGGGCAGCGTATTTAAAGTTACAGTTGTTGTGGTTTTGAGCATAGCTCCTCCCCTTTCTAGTTGGTCGCACCCATTCCCATTGACCCCACCCATTCAGCTGTCTCCTGCAGCCCCCCTTTGATTTGAAGTCACCAGCCGCCACTGCATCCTAGGTGTCTAATATTGCACTAATAATTCCAAAACCATGTGTCATATGAGTTATTGAAACATTTCATCTTAAAGGTTACATGATGGGCAATACAGCTACACTTGGCCTCTTTTAGTGCAGGTAAAGAGATATTAATTGTTGTTCATATAATATTTACTTACATTGTCATCAATGTCATATTTCCCTAAATATCTCAAAAACCAAGTGGCACAGACAAATCTGCTTAGCCTCATATGAAAGCTATAAGCTAGATGAATAAAATGCTAATTACAGTGTGAGTGTAACTTTAGTCATTGCTGAGATATTATAAATTGTATAAAAATATTACCAACATAATAGTTACTGTATTTACTGTGGCTTATAACATTCAGTTTAAAACCTAGAACCTAAAGACAGCTACACTATAAAAATATTTTGTGCTGAAGAGTTTGCCATTTGCACTTTTTTAATAGCCACTATGGTTATGAACATTTGTTTGAAATGTGAGGGCATCATTTGATGTTATCAAAAAGCTCAGACTCCACCCATTAAAAGTTACAGTGCAAACATCAAGAGATCCATATATGACTGAATGAGTTAATGTGCTGTTCAAAGTGACAGTTCTGTTTCTGTGGCAGGTCCTTCTGGATTGCAATGGATTGGGATGTCTTAGTCTCAATTCATACCATTCTCATCATGCATGTTGCTGCCACAATTGGTTGTTTCTGGTATGACTATTTGTATAGGAAGGATTGTACAGGTGTCCATTAATATTTTCAATATGTCTCTATTTTTAGATATGAGTAAATTACAATTACATCTTAATTATTTAATACATATAAAGTAAGAAGAAGGTTAAATTGTTTTAACCTATATATATATATATATATATATATATATATATATATATATATATATATATTCAAACATCAGTTAATTTCTATATAAATTACTGCCTTTGTTTAATTTCCCAGTATGCCTCTAACTGTGCACAACCTGATATATATATATATATATATATATATATATATATGCAATGTCCTCTACTGTTTCAGCTTTCCTTGTAAACTATCTACATCTTCTATCTGACCTATAATCTCTGTCTTGCTCACCTAACTTTTTCACTGGGCACTATCACTACCACTCCTTTTTCCTTCTACCAGCCTAACACTTTTTTTCCTTATACCTAAACTATCGTACACTGAAATAGACAGCCCTACCTACTTTACTTGCATATTACTAGCAATCACCTCCCCCTTTACCTGCAATTACTCCTCCTTCCTCCCTCCTCTCTTCCTGACCTCACATCCCCTTCTACTCTTCCTGACCTCACATCCCTTTTAACCCTTTAAATACTGTTGCCCCTCTTGGTGCCATCCCTTAGTATCTGCATTTTTCTCTTGGCTGCTGTGCGCCCCTGGTTTCTAGAGAATCTATTTGCTGTGAGTAGAAAAGTGATTGTTTTCTCTTCTTTTGTGAGTTTATTAACTTTACACTTTGGAGAGAAAATGTATCTTGTATTGTAAATTCCACAAAACTGTTGTTTTTTAATGTTTTTACTCCTACTGAATATCTGGTTAATGTTGTTGCTGTTTATGGCATCTTAGCCCTTTGTAAACTTTAGCGTATTAGCGACAATTGATATTCTTCTAGGTATTACCATATAGTTAATGCTCGCAAAACTTTTAGCTAACAGTTGCTCAGGAAAGGTGTTTTGGCTCAAATTTAAGTCTGCGGAGATTGGCGACTATTAATACATTGTGTTATTGCTGTTTATTGCAAGTAGCCTGACCTAACACCTGGAGGGTATTTTTTCTCTACTGCGTCAACCGCGTGGAGTCACTAGCAGCATTGATTATTTATTGAGGTATTTATTCTCATAGTTAAATTAGTTGCATATTGTTGAAAGTGGGTTAGGAAAGGTGCTATTTTTGTTTTTAATTGTATTATTCGCAGAGTTAAATCTTTTAGGTATTTTTTGGATAAAGATACCTAGGAGAGATGCTACTGTTTCATCTGTAGCCTCCTGGGCCTAGCGATTTTAAGTGGAGTCACTAGTGGCATTTAATTGCTTATCCAGGTATTTAATATCATAGTTACTTCTACTACGTATTTTTTTTTTTTTTTTTTTGATAAAAAAAGTTGCTTAGGAAAGGTGCCATGTGATTTAATTGTATTAACCTTAGAGTTACATCCTCTAAGTAATTTTGTATAAAGCTGCTTAGGGAAGGTGCTATTTGTCTTATTTTAAGCCTCCTGGATCCAGTGAGTTTAAGTGGAGTCACTAGCGGCGTTGATTGCTTATCTAGGTATTTAATCCTCAAAGTTACATGTATTGCATTTGTTTGTAGAAAGCTGCTTTAGGAAAGGTGCTATCCGTTTTAATTGTATTACCTCAGAGCTACATATTTTAAGTATTTTTTTCTATACAGCTGTTCAGGAAAGGTGCTATTGTCTTATTTTAAGCCTCCTGGGTCCAGCGACTGTGATATCTTCTACCCAGCGAAAGCGCACGTGGAGCCACTAGCAGCTATTGTTAATTTTTTTCTCTCCTTTTACCTAGGAAGGCTTTAAGAAAATAAGGTACGCTTTCAAGTTTAGTGTTCAGAAATGGTGTTATGCTTATTGTAGCCTGCTGGATCTAGCGACCATCATGCTAGATTATGCTTATTGTAGCCTGCTATATCTAGCAACCATCATATTTTTAATCTAGTAAAGGCTTAAGTGAGCTAACGCCACACCAACTAGAGTTTGAAGATCTCTGGCTGGTGGGTTGTTACATATTAGGATTATAGCTGCGTTAGTACGGCGCCTTATTGTTTTATCATAGAGACATAGCTCTAGCGACTATCTCATTTTGACTAATGACTACCTTAGCGTTTTGACTTCGGAACAGAGTTGCTATGGATTATTTTGTATAATTAGCTACCCCCTGTGTATAAATGATGCTTTTGAGCTATGTTTAAGGCTTTTGTTAAACCTGCTGGAACTAGTGACTATTTCTCTTCCTGCCCAGTGAATACGCAGTATTTCAACATCATAACTCTGTAGGCTACAGTACATTGATAGAATTTCTAAACCATATTAGTTAACAGTTGTTAGAAACTGCATTTAAGTTTTATTTTAAGCCTGCATGATTGTTTTTTTTTCCTGTATGTTTAGCTGTATGCTAATTTGTATTGGCCAGAGTTACCCGTCTTCAGCAACTCTTGTCTTTTTTCGTGATTATACTGAGACTAGCCTCACTACTGTTTTCTACATTGGCTTGAGTATTTCAACTGTTAAATTGCTAGTAGGCAAAAACTGTTTTTCTTTATTTGCTGTTTACAGCAACCCAAAGCAGAGTATTATTTTTCTAGTGTCTTTTCTAGGATGCCTACTGTAATTTTAAGGACCTTGTTACTAGAGCCAAGTGCTCCCCTGCCTGCTACAGTATAATATCTGTATTTTACTCCATTAAGATGTGTAAAATGATAGTATGTTTGCTTATACCTAACACTCTTACTGCATTCTTAAGCCTTTTCTATAGAATTATTTTTTTTCTTTCACTACAGCTCTTTCTCTCTACCCCAAAGTTCCAAGCTCCACAACCTTACACACCCTGAACTCAGAAGCTAAACACACTGTTTGAAGTAAAGGAACCCAGTAATAATCTCCTACTGCCTCATCTACCTCCTGTTATCTCTGTACCTTTCCAAGAAAGGAAGTCAGAAAGTATGTAGTTTTTCCTACAAATCTGGCTACTATGTGTTTACTGTAACTACTTCTTTCTAGCAGACTAAGGCACACTTCCAAACCTAGGCTAGCCAGCAGCCATATCCCCCTCTCTGCCCACTGTCCCCTCTCTCTCTGTACACTTTCTAGCATATTGCCTGCAATACTGTGTCTCCCCTATCCCAGTTAAGGTATTCCTCCTAGTACAGTGTTTTTAGTACCAGACTCTCAGGATTCTCAAGTATATCATTTTCCTACCACCTCCATAAGGCAATTTGCCACTGCCCAGACCTTCCCCTCTTATTTCTACTATCATTTCTCATAGTAAACTGATTTTATCTCTTACTGCCTCCATTATAGCATTTCTCCTGCATAATTTTGTCTCTTACTGCCTCCACGATAGCATCTCCTGATGCTATCCAGACCGGTAAACAAATCTCTCCCTCTAGAATTAAGCATTTTTCACTGGTTGATTGTTTTTTTCTATATGCCAAATACTTTCTTGTTTCTACCCACTCCGTTCGCCCTGCGGGCTCACTCTGCTCCCCTACCCTACCCCCAATCCCACCCACCCCAGTACACCTGACTTTATACTTTCTGAGCCACACCCCTAACCCTAATCCACCAATTACATTTCCTCAAAACTCTATATCAATTAGCAAACTTTTGGCTCCACTTGTCTCCACCCCCAGAGCACCTGACCTATACTTCCTTAGTCATACCCTCAACCCTAATCTACCAATTACATCACTTCACAACGTTTTATCAATTAACAAACTTTGGCTCCTTTTTTAGTTAGCCTTACCTCTCCACACCCACCTTGTCCCTCAATCCCTCCAGAAATCACAACTTCTCTTTAGTTTCCTCTTCCAGTTTCTCTAGCCTCCTCCACCCTTCACCTCCCACTATGTATAATTATTGTAGGCCTCTTCACCTAAACATTCTTTTCCTATCCATTGGCCTCACCTCATTACTTATATCTCATTGCCTAACTTCCTATGAATCCCCAGCTTTTGCTGCATTTCTTCACCTCCCAAGACAAACAAACCCTCTCTCTCCTATTACCTCCCTAACACACTGTAACATAACTTCCACTTCATCCTTCATTCTACCACACTTCCACAGACTAACCCATATTAAGTATCTCCAAATGAAAAAAGGACACCTTTCTCTCTGTAAAATGTTCAAACTAAAATGCAACCCTCAAAATGTCTTACTACTACACAGTGATATCCACCCAAACCCTGGACCTAACACCACCACTCCAACAACTCTTTCAGCCCCTACTACCACTCCCCTCAATGTCCCAAACAACCTAAACTCTTTACTTATAGGTCACCTCAATATAAGAAGTGTTAATAACAAAATAACCCAGCTACATGCCCTATTAGACAGCTATTCCTTTGACATCTTATGCCTTACTGAAACATGGCTCAAACCCACAACTAAAGACAATGACATTCTCCCCCTGGCTACAACATTCTCAGATTAGAATGGCTAAATAAAAAGGGAGGTGGATTAGCAATACTGTTCAAATCTGAACTGAAGGTCACATCATTAGACTTATATCCCCCACCACCTAACAATGCAGAATTTTTAACATCAAAGCTCCAAATTAATGCTAAGAAATCAATATACATTATCTGCTCTTACATCCCCCCCTGGGAACAATATCAGTACTTTAGAAAATACACTAAGCTGGCTGTCCATGTCCCTACCACAAGAAACCATACTCCTTGGTGACTTTAATATTGATTGGAATAGCTGTACCTCTGCTACTCCAACTACACATATAAACCTCTTTGGCTTCCACCAAACCATGCCCTTCCCTACAAGATCCCACAAGCCTAGCAAAAAACAAACTATATTAGATTGGATACTAGTGAATAGTGACCCCCATACTTATCAAACAGGTATACTCCCAGACAATATTAGTGACCATTCTCTTACCTACATCTCTAGACAAAAGACTCACATTCATAATCCAATAGCTTTTAAAACTACCAGAAACAAAAAATATTTCAACCCTAGTAATTTTCAAGCTGAATTCAAAGCATGCAATTGGTCTCCACTAAAATACCTACCTCTTGACGAAGCCGTTTCATACTTTAACAAAACATTTTTACAGATCCTTGAACAACATGCTCCCACATGTACTGTTAGAACAAAAAATAAACCAGCCCCCTGGCTGTCTAAGGATACAAGGCTAAACATACGATTAAGAAACAAACTCTGGTCCAAATGGAGAAAAACTAAAGACCCAACTGATCACCTAAAGTTTAAACAAATTCGTAACACCACTAAAAAATCCATAATCCTGGACAAAAAAAATACTACCTCAAAATTCAACAAAACCAACAAAACAATCCTCAAAGGTTCTGGTCAGGTATCAACAAATTGCTCCACCCAGAACAATCTAAAACACCTACCCCCTCTAACCTAAGCCAAACCCCTCCTGACCAAATTGCCGACACCTTTAATACATTTTTCTCTGAAACAGTTCAGTCTCTAGCTACTACCTTACCTACTATTAACACCACTAAATTTCCCACATCAACCAACTTACCCCAGTCTTTTAACTTTCAACCTATTCAAACATCTTTAATACATTCCTTGCTTCTTAAACTTAAACCATGTACTCCATCAGCAGACCTTCTCCCACCTGAATTCCTGCAAATTGCAGCTGGTGTACTTGCCTACCCTATTTCTATCCTAATAAATAGAACTATCTCTGAATCTTATGCCCCATCCATCTGGAAAATTTCCTATATCATCCCTCTGCATAAGGGAGGTACCGCAAATGAATTATCAAACTTCCGCCCAATAGCCCTTCTCTCTCCCCTTGCAAAAATTATGGAGAGATGTATTCACCGGCAATTACTTCAGTACCTCCTACAAAACAACCTACTAGTTGACTGCCAACACGGTTTCAGGCCACACCATAGTACTACTTCAGCTCTTCTATCCTTTACAGACTACATTAATAAAAACAGGAATTCAAACCTTCTATCTTCTGCACTCTTCTTAGACCTCTCAAAAGCCTTTGACATGGTTAATCACCAACTATTGATAAGTATACTTGAATCACTCCCTTGATCATCAACTAATAAAATGGTTCCAATCCTACCTAGAAAACAGAAAACAAGCTGTCCTGTGGGAAAACAATCTATCTTCTCAGCTTCCTATAACCCTTGGTGTCCCTCAAGGATCCATTCTTGGACCTCTCCTTTTCACAATTTGCATTAATGATCTAAAAACCTCCCTTCCCCAAACTACATGCATACAATATGCAGATGATTCAACTTTGATATGTGCCGCATCCTCCCCTGCAAAATTACATACTAACAAGCAAACAGTCTTCACTGTAGTTGAAAATTTGTTCCATCAAAGATGTCTCCTCCTCAACCCAAAAAAAACTAAATTACTACTATTTACTCCCACACAGAAGTCCCCCTCAATCAATTTCATAGTGAAATCAAACAATGGCACAGAAATAGCCCCATAAACTACCACAAAACTCCTCAGAGTAATAATAGATAACCATCTCAACTTTGACACACACACACATTAACTCAACTATTAAATCAGTAAATAGAAAACTTGGATTCCTCTACAGAATCAGACCATTTCTTAGAGAGTCAGCAAAGATCTCTATTGCCCAAAGCCACCTCATCTCCACCCTACTCTACGCCTCCCCTATCTATACGAAACTATCCCAAAGCAACCTAAATAAACTAGCAACAGCCTACAACAACATAGCCAAATTTGCCACCGGCGCCACTTTCTGTACTCACCATTGCCTTAATCTTAAACTTCTAGGATGGCTGGAAGTACAAAACCAACTAGCTTACCAGCAACTCATTTTTATTCACAAGATTTTACATCATCCTACAAATACTCCCATACTATGTAGCCTAGTTAATTCTTATAAAAAACCCTCCTACCCTAAGATCTGCTAAAAAGCTACAAGTTGCCACCACTAAATCCTTTAATAAATCTGGGGACTGCCTATTCTCAAATGCAGTTGGCAATACTTGGAACAAACTTCCAAATGAAATAACATCACTTACCTCCACCAACCTTTTTAAGAAAAAACTGAAAAACTTCATTAAAACCAAATGGTTTTGCCCCTGCTCCAAGCCAGACTGATACTTGTATCTTCTTTTTTTACTCCCTAATTTACTTTTTTTGCTGAGATTTCTCTACCTTCTATATATGACATGATGAAACATTTTTTCTCTTCTAACTCCCACTGTGCTTTGTGAATTTTTTATGTCCTATTTTGTGTTTTTTTCTTTCCTCTTTTTCTTTCTTTCCTCTATATACTCACATATTTAAGTGTATGTGTGTATTTATATATATATATATATATATATATATATATATATATATATATATATATATATGGGTCTACTTCTATTCGCTGACAGCCCATTTCACTGAAACCCATTTCAGCTCATTTCATTGACAAAGTATTCAAGGCAAAACCTGTTTTGCCCTCCCCACTGCTGTGCGACTGTGGAGTTGTATATATATAGTTGGGGTGCATACCTAGAATGTTTGTCGATGAAATGAGCTGTCGACCAAATGGGTTTCAGTGAAATGGCATATATATATATATATATATATATATATATATATATATATATATATATATATATATATATATATAAATATATATATATATATATATATATGTGTGTGTGTGTATGTGTGTATATATATATATATATATATATATATACACTTTCCTGGTGGACTATTTTATATATATATATATATATATATTTTTTTTTTTTTTTTTTCTTTCTTTTTAATGACTCGGAGCTTTTCTCCTCGGGCCTCTACTGAAAATGGACATATAGCCAGTTAGACTAGCCCGGTCAACAAATGTTAAATAAATAAATAAATAAATACCTTTAAACTGTCCCTATTACACATGAACTTCCCTGAGCTCTATTCCTCTTAATCCTTTGTAAAATGTTGTGACCTTGTGTTAAAGATGATTAATTAGAGTTATTAGTAGTTAATGACAATAATTGCAGCTGTAGCTTTCTTTTCATGTTGAAAAAATGTGTAATACATTTACAGTCATCTCTTTCTATCAACATTTCAAAACGTATGCCTGATTGGCCTTGATTACTTCTGGAGTTTTCCCTAAATCTGATAAGGGATTTTGTACATGATTTCATTTACACCTAACAATTTTACTGTAAGGCTCCACTGCCTTTCATTTATGTATTAAAAGTTGCCATATCTCAAATTGTGCCATTCGTGCCTACTCATTTATTGAGATTAACTACAGAGGGCATGGCATGTTATACTAACTCAGCATCACTGAGGACAACGACGTGCACCTCCTTGACTATGTACAGCAAGATCAGCCTCTTGTATATAGATATTGCTTAATATTATGGCTGCCGCATATGTGTTTTTTGTGGTCTGTGTCCTTTAACTCCAAGATGTACTCAACAGCCTGTTGTCATCAAACAAATTCTGCTACAATTACCCACTTAGTCTGTTTTCATCACAGAAAATCTGCTATAATGTCAATGAAATATTTTCTGAATTCCAGCCAGAATGGGGATCATTCCTCATAATGTGCTAAAACTGAAAACTACAATTATAAATAGCAGTAAAAATTCATATAATTAAAATGTAACATAATTAGATCAAAATAACATACTTGAAAATAGCTGAATATAGTTAACCCAAAATGCTATATTGCATTGACAATTTAAATAAGGCAGACAGTATTCAATAAAGAAGTGAAAGTTGTGTCATGAGACAATGATCTGTAATTCCAGTAATCCTGAAACAGTTCCAATAATAATAATAATGAAATAAAGAAATGCTGAAACTATCAAGTTACTTTAAATAAATATTAATATCTTCAAAATAGTGACAGAAAGTACAAAGCAGATGAACTGAACTAAAGTGCTCATTTGACTGGTCGCTGAAAAATCAGACTGGGAAGGGCTCCCATTTAGACTGCTGAAGCCTGTTAGCCTCTATTTCATACATTTTCTGGCTTTTTTGTTACATATTTAAACAATAACCCATGACTGGGTGTGGGTATATCTGGATTTACCCACAGATGGTGATATTTGATCATGAGGGTGAAGCCCATGTGATTAAACAAAGCCAATGGTGGATAAATCTTGACAGACCCACACGAGTGAATTATTACCATTACGCAATTATGTTATTTAAGAAAGCAATTGCTCATCTTTCTTAAATAACATCTTTGTATAACAACACTTCAGTCTTCTTCCTCTTCTTTAAGCTGATGTACTGTGCAGTGCATTGCAGGAGAAGCAACGGAGAAAAAAGAATCTTCATTGCTAATAGCTAATATTTTTTCAGCTAGAAAAAAAATAGGGACAGTGCAGAAATACAAGGAAAATCAGGTATGTTTCTGTTTTTTTAGTTTTGCAGAACTTACCTAATTTTTTTCGTATTTTACTCTGTTCCCCTGCACATACCAACAGAAAGTCTGGTTGCTCAATAGTACTTCAATAACTGGACTCTTTTCTATTGATATATATTTGATTTACAGTGTGCACACTGGTTGGGCTGTCCAGTCAGAGTGCACATTTTGGAACACTAATCATCTCTTGTTGTACTGTCAGTGGTACAAAAGGTAGCACACTCACCTTTCGTGCAGAATGTTGTGGGTTCTATTCCTACAACAGGTCAATTGATTGCGGACACTGCGTCCCAGCATAAGGGCATGTTGCACTCCTAAGTGTCATCCTTTGCATGAGATGTTAAAGCCAGGTCCCATCTGCTTGAGTTGTGGTAGCTCAGCTGCACATAAAAGATCCCACATAGGGGAAGTTCCCTGATGCCCTAGCTAAAGTTCACCTAGTAGTATCAATACTACCTTGCATTTCCTCTGAAAAGTGGGACTATCCAGATTAACAAAGAATAAATAATTAAGCTACTCTTGCAATTGCCTTCATTTTGATGCATTCAATTCAGAATTTTTTTCGCACTTGTCTCATTTTGTATCAAAAACACAGCTTTTTGTAACTTTAGCATGGTGGTTGTTAGTACAACATAATTGTGGGAATTTTGATTTACTGCATGAGCAGTGTTCCAAACAGCATTCTTTTATCAAATGTGAAGTTAAAAGCACAGATTTTCTGACTTTTATTACCTGTTTAAGCTGAGCTTACAGATGCCTTTGTTTTGATAATTTTTTTTGGTGCTTTTTTCACCTTTGTCACATTTTTACATAAAAAGTGGCAGTTCCTTAAATTTTAGCATGGTCTGGTACCATAAACTTGTAATTTAGTTTCACAGTAGTAAGAATATTGTGATTGCTGCAGGATCTGTGTCCCTGAGCTCTGCTGACTTGAGTTTTTCCCTTTTTTGATTGGTTCGCTGAATTAGCTTGTCTCCTATAACCAGCAATAAGCTGCAAGAGCTTTTCTATAGGAAGCCAGCCTAGCAAAACTGACTTCAGTACTCTAAACCTGTGACCATTGGGAACTGTACTGAGCATAAATAAGATGTTCTAAGCTGTAGTAAGGTGGCCCAAGTATAGTAATCCCACCAACCCAAGATAACTAAGGTAATTCCCCAAAATTGGCACTGCTAACTATCTATCCTGGCAGGTACCATCTCCCCTGCTCCCCAGAATCCAACCCAGCTTCCTACCCCAGCAGACACCGACCACCCTGCCCCCAAAATCAGATTTATTAAAACCATGGACAAGCACTTTCCCACAATTATTTGTAGCTAGTCTGATGGAGATGGATATCTTGAGGTAGTGTAGGAAATGTCCTATGCTATCTGACCACTACCTACTACTCAAACAGCATAATACTGTATCTAAGAAATTTACATACATAATATTACTAAAGGTGAAAATCTCACACACAGACAACATTGATACCAGGATCATCAGCAGTTCCCGCAAACACACCTTCCCACAGCCCACATAAAACACATAAATCATATGCTGAGGTTCTAAAGCTTAACTTGCCCAAACTAGAAAGACGTCTGAAATGTAACCCTCAGAAACATTCCAGGTCCACAAAGCTTATCACATCACATAACACCGGGGGTTCCAGTGTCATGGATGTTGAGCCCATATGCCAGGAAATTATCCAACCAGATATTGTAATCATAGGTGACTCCACTGTAAGACATCACTCACCAGGATGAATAAGGGAAGGGTGATGGTCTGGTGCCAGGATTCATCAAATCACACAGGCACCAAACTCCTCGAAGATCAACTATAAGTATGTATCTGTCACAATACATGTGAGTTTAAACAACTTCATGTTTCTCCCTGGACTGTATGAAGAAAGACATGATAGAGCTCTCAGATTATTTGACTCGGGTAAGTATGAGCCTAGCACTGAGCAGTATTCAAATTTACCCAAGAATGATGCCTCAACATGAGCAAAAAAATAATAGCCCTCAGTAATTAGCTTAGCTTTTGATGTCATCAAAGCAAGTAAAGTATTTGTCAACCTGGGAGTATATGACAGACAGGCCATGCTGCTTCACAAGTGATGGTCTGTGCCTGTCCCCTCTAGGCTTTCAGATATTGGTTAAAACATTGTCCACCAGATAGTGCCTTTTTTAGGCAATGCCAACCAGAGAAACTTACTAGTATAATAAAACAAGCAAAGAAAATATAAACGTGCTACTGCTCAATACTAGGAGTCTAAATTAATGCAAAACCTCCTCACCATGGTGGACGGAGGTGTCTGTGTAGTGACTGGTATGGCTTAAATCAGTGGAGAGTACTATGGCTGTGCAAGGCTATAATGCACAGAAACATAACACTACATGTATGCAAGACAAGAGATTCCTAGACGTGCTTACACAAATGCTCTGGACCAACTAGTCAGAGCATCCTCTAGGGAAACAACATCCTTGACCATGTCCTCACAAATATGGGGAAATTATACTCCAGTCCTTTTGTAGCATCCCTACTCCACAAAGCAGGCTCCTTTGAAATAAAGATAAAACTCAAGATCTCCACAGTCTCTGAAACTTTTAGAAAGTTATCCAACACAAATGTCCTATTTCTAAGTGATATCCTGGCAATTTTCAAATCCCCCAAACATCAGCAACCTCTGCTGGTTTTGCAGAACTTTTGCAGAAACATACACAGCTAACTTATATCACCATGTAAACAATGCATAGAAGCACCTGTACACAGTAGAGACAAACACAGAGCAAACCCTAAAAATAAACATTCGTGCTGGAACCATAACATCAATAACCTTTATAACAAAAGGAAAAAAGCTGTGACCAAAAATAAGTCCAACACCCAGTGTGTTAGAAATCATGGCACTAAATTAAATAAATAACTCAAAGAGTCTAATTAAAACCACCAAGGCCAGATCTGAACAACAAAATAGCCACCCAGGCCATGGACAACCACAGAGCCTTCTTCAGCTATGTCTGTAATTTCAAAAGTGCTACACAGCAGTGCATTGAGCTAATTGTGAATGACATTACCTAAATTGAAGCCAAAAATATAGCAAACCTGCTGGTCAATAAATTCAGCTCTGACTTCACCCCTCTCACCCCTGAATATCTCACAGGAAATATCATAAACCAATACACTTCCAACTATCACACAGGACCAAGTCCTGCAAGCTCTCTCAAAAGCCAGAAATACTGCATTTATGGGTCCTGACAATACCCCTGGATGTATCCTGAATAGCATGAAGCATGACTTATCTATGCCTCTATCAACACTGGTCAACCTCAACCTACAAACTGTCTTCATACCAAGCAAATAGAGGGCAGCAACAGTCACACCCCTATCCAAGACAGGACCATCCACCATCCTGGGTAACTACCAGTCCATAATTTTGACCAGCCTCATAAGTATAGCCATGGAAAGACTTGTCATGGAATTAATCAATAAGGATGTTGGAAACCTCTAAACACTGGACCCCATCCCAGTTTGGTTTTGTCAAAGGCAGGTCATGCTTACTTAACCTAGTGCACTTTTTTGAAAAAGTCACCAAAGTAATAGATAAAGGTAAGATGGTACAAACCACCTACCCAGACCTATCTAAACCTTTTGACACAATATCCCACTCAGCCATTGTAGAAAAGATTACCAAATTTGGAATAAATCTCTATATCACCCACTGGGTTGCCAACTGGCTCAAAGATAGAACACATGAAATCAAGTTAGGGAAGCTACCTCCACAAAAAGGCCAGTCACTAATGGAGCCCACAGGACTCAATGCTAGGACCATTTCTGTTTGGCATCTATTTTTCAGAACTCCAAGCAAACATCAAGGGTCTTTGGTTGACCAAGTTTGCAGATGACTGCAAGTTGTGAGCAGTCAATGAATCTCCAAAAGACTCAGCCATTCTCTAGGAGGACTTGTCCAAAACAAACAACTGGTGCCAGAGTCATGGACTAAAGTTAAATGCCAAAAAGTGCATTGTAGTATCCTTTGGAAAACTGACTGTCCCTAGAAACTACAACATTGACAATAGACCCCAAAGAGTTGACCCAGTAGTTAGAGTTTTGGAGAACATACTTAGAGAGTGACCTTGCATTCCACCAATACTGTGAGAAAGTTCTTCTATATTGCTCAACTTATAAGCAAAGGGATACCATCTTGGTCCAGAGATGTCATCATCCCAGTGTACTCAGTCATTAGAATGTCCACAGAGGTTCATCACAAACAGAATACATGGAATAAACCACATGACGTACATGGACCAATAGACTATTAAGAGGTGGTCTATGCCTGGCCTACAAAGCATGCTTGGACCCAGTGCTAAAGTATGTACAGCACATCTGCAAGTCAAATAGCATTAGAAATACCTGATCTAGAGACCTCAACATCTTCTGCAACATAAACAAAATGATTTGGAGACAGAGGTATATATCTCAGAGGATACCACTACTCTGGAACAGATTCCCCATTTATGCAAAACAAAGCCCAACCCTGTCCATATTTAAACACAACTTACATCAATAGATGGGAATAAAGAAATTTTCCCAAGGACTACCCACTGTGCAACTAATAAGTTCATAGTTGTATAGTAGGTTAACAACCACAAAGGCCTTTATAAGCCTAGCAGTGTAATCCAACCCAACTGTGTCCTTGTGTATCATGGGTGTTTATTAGGAGGGGTATGCTAGTGCATTACTGTCTTCCTTTGTCTATCAGAGACATGGGGTCCAGACCAAGGGTAAATTACCAATTTCCCATCCATTGGTCAAAGTTACGCTTAAATAGGTACATAAAAATAACAGTAAACTGGCACCACAGTTACCAATAAACAACTTTCAATAAAACAATACAGTTAAAAACTTTAAAAAATCAAATATTTTCACTGAAAACAGTTTTAAATACATTTAACTTCTAATTGCTGAGAGTTAATTCATCATCAAATGATTCATCATTGACTTGTAGGTTTGTATAAAAGGTTTTCATTTGCCTGTTATGCCTTTTTTTGCCAGATGAAGCTATTTTTAGTGAAAGTATTACTTGCTTTTTTTAAAGTCTGATGCCTTGTACGGCAGGTATAGATCACCTCCCAGTAACCTGCAGGAGACAAGAGTATAGAGATAGGGCTTTAAGGTGATCTGTACTAGATAATGTGTTTATACCCTGGATTCTCCTGGTAAGGAACCTTTGTGGACATTCCAGCTCTTTGGTTGGATACATGACAAAGGTGACATTATACTCAATATACCTGATAAGGGACAAATAAAGTGGCACTTCGACTTGGACCTGGATGGCATGCCCTTACTTATAAACTGGGGTAAACTGAATAATTTTCTTACTATCATGGCCACATGGTGTTCAAAGGCCAGATTACTATCTACATATCTTCCCTGATCCCTGATTACTGGGTCACCTCTTAGGGGTGTCTTACCAAAGGCACAATTAGCCTGGGTGGAAGTTTTCCCAAAAGGCAGTATAATGCATTTCTTGGCATTGAGTTTTAGTCTGTGACTTTGGCACCAGTCATTTATCTGTGTTAGACCCTCTAGTGAAATGTTTGCGTCATTCGGGAAATCTATGATAGCTCCCAACCTTTAGCCATTTGCGAACTTGATCAGCCAAAGGCCCTTGACATTAGCCTTTAAATCTCAGAAGTAGATGCCACATAGGAGTGGTCTCAGCACAGAGCCCTGAGGTACCTTACTGGTGATTGGTCTCTTAGTGGACTTTCTGGGTCCTGTCTGTGAGTTAGCTGGCATTCTAGTGAGTTATGTAGGGGTTTATGCCCAGTCTGGTGAGTCTGTCAACTACAATTGAGTAGAGTATTGTATCAAACTCCTTAGCCAGGTCCAGGTAGGCAGTATGCACTGTTTTCCCCTCAACCTCTGCCTTGGTGACCTTCTCAAAGAAGTCCACCAGGTTTAGTAGGCATGATCTTCCCTTGACAAATCCATACTGGGTTGGGTCCAGTGTCTGAAGGTTGCCTATGTCTTTGTTGATCATTTCCACGATAAGTTGTTCTATGGCTTTGCATATTATACTATTCAGACTAATCGGTCTGTAGTTTCTGAGGTTGGTCCACCTTTGTGAATTGGAATAACTGTTGCAGTCCTCCATTCTCATGGTACAAAGCATATTTTGGGGGCTATAGTAGAGAAGTGACTTAAGTGGTCCAGACAGGTTGTGTTTCCAGTTATTTTGAAGGCATCTGGGATACTGTCAGGGCCCATTGAGGCTGTGTTTTTGGCCTTAGTGAGTCCTGCCATGACCTGCTCTCTGTTAATAGGAGGGAGAGGGGAGTGTTGGTATTTTTTGGATGAGGGGAGGAGGAGGGAGTTTGAGAGCTAGCAGTCAAAAATTTTAATTTAGTATAAGCTGAGTGTTTAGCAGTGGCACCACTGACCACCAGTTTAGCATAGTGATGTGTGCAGCCTTTGAGGTTTTGGACAGAGCTGCAGAAGGCTTTGTGGTTGTCATTAGCCTGTGAGGTTATCTTGATCTTATAATTGGACTTCATTAGTCTTCTTAGTTTTCTGTTTAGTTTAATAAGAGAGCTCCTATCATTATGGGAGCTGCTCCTCCTGATTTTAGCCATGACTACTTTCCTTTTATTCTATATCCTATTAATGTTAGGATTCCACAAGTACGGTCTGCTTTCAGAGTTTGTTTTGGGCTTACTTCTACTAGGTAAAGCAGCCTCTATATAGTCATTTACAAGGTAGTATTGTGGTCTCTGTAAAAAGTTCCACAGAGGTTGTTGTGAATTTTGGGATTGGGACTAGCACTGAATGTTTATAAACTATCACTTAATAGGGTGTAGTTTGCTTGGTGGCATTATTTAATAACTACACTAGCTTAGAGAAGATTATTTTTTTTTTTTGATACAGCTTGTGTCCAACCTCACCAGTGAGGTAATCCCTGGGGTATATCTGCAATCTCCCATACTGATGAGTACCACGTCCAGTATGTCTGAACCTCTGGTTGGTGTATGAGGTAGATGTTTCCAGTCTATAGAGGGGGTGGTAAAAGTCTCCCATGAATAGGGTATATGGTTTAATGGTGAGTGTCTTTAATAGCTCTAGGTACAAGCTGTGGGATTTTAGAGACATACGGGGTGACCAATAGCTTGCTAGGATATGGAATGGGACTTTGTATATGGTGAATTGCACTTGGATAAATTCCAGGGCATTGCCCTATTTAACCAATGTAGAGTTATGCTTGTTACTAACATAGATTGAGACTCGGAAAACAAAAAAAATTGGCCACCAATGAGACATCGGTGCACTTCTTTGGGTACTTTTGTTCACTATTTAGTTTGAACTTCTTTAGGAATGACTTAGTAAATTAAAAGTAAATTTAAAAGACCTGCTAAAAGTCATGTGGTGATGGCAATGAATCAAATCTAAGCACGCATTTAAAGGACTAAATATCAACTATAAGTAAAATCAATTATAGTAAAATTTCAAGATTTTAAAATCCTTCATTAAAAAATATATATTTGTAAATGTTATATGTAAAAGAAAAAGAATAAATATTTATAAAAATGTATAAAATCTGTGGTTTACAATCTCTGTGTAAGTACAAAACACCTGATACTGATATGATCACTCAGCCCTGGTTCCTTGTCAGCTGCCAACTTATTTTGCCATTCAGTATCCCTGTATTCAAGTAGAAAATTAATATTTCCATTAAACCTATTTGAATCCACCATGTCCAGAACAAAGAAATGAAACTTCCTAAAATCCACACAAGATAAAGAATGCTTGGCTAATGCATTATTAACATCTATTTTACAAATAGCCAAGATATGTCCATAAATAAATTTTTTCAAAGTCTTCTTACAGTTTTACCAACATAGAAACTTGAGCATGTCTCACAACTTGCTAAATAAACCACTCCACATGTATTGCAATCTTATCTATTTCTGACAACAATGAATGTATCCTGACCATGCACAAAAGTACTGGAGCAATTATTAATGTACCTATACTGTCTACATTTCCCACATTTAAATGTGCCATGAGTTGATTATATGGTAGACCACTGTTGTTTGACCTTATCAATCGTATTTTTCACATTGTGACTTTTTGTTGTATGTAAAGGAAGGAACATCCCCCAAGATTTTAACTGTGTCCTGATCCCTTTGGATAATTTTCCAATTATTAGTTGTATTACGAATAATTGCCATATCTGTTGAAATGGGCAATGCAAAAGCTCCACTGACAAGATCTTTAGAGATCTGGCTAGGTGGAATAGTGTGTACAGTACCTCCAGAAATATTAATATCAAAACTTTTTAAAATGGGTTTAGGTTTACTCTTTCGTAGTTCCATAACTTCTTTAATGATATTACCAAGAAATTCTCTAGGGTATCCCCTCTGTATAAACATTCCAAAGACATACTTTCAGTTGCAAAGACTGAATCAACACTTCTTAACCTTATGAACTACCCTTTGATGACTTGCTTCTTCATATGAAAGGGGTGCAAGCTAGTATAATGCACATAATTATTCACAAATGTACATTTACTGTAAACACTACTTTGGATTTCTCCATTGATTTCATTGATAGAAAGGTGAATGCCCAAGTAGTTTACAGTTCTACCCATATTGCTGATGGTAAACTTAAGAAAGTCCATACTTGAGTTCAAGTATTCAAGGAAAATCTGAATGAAATTCGTCAGATGTACCACAGATTGAGACCCCTTCAGCTTTTGTCCCTGTCTGTGCAGTGGATGGTCTAAATGCATGGAAAGTACTGAAGCCTTGCACTGCTGGACTACTTTCTGTGGATTTAAACCATGTCTCGGTAATGGCATAGATGTCTATATTCTCTTGAGTGAGGAAAGAGTCTAGGATATGGGGTTTCTTTGTTTAGACTTCTAGCACTAACCAGTAACACCTTTAGGTTTTTTTGGTTCATATGAGGTTACTAGGCTAACGGCCTTAGAGCCTTTACAAGTCTAGCCATATTAATCCTAAGTATCCCCCATTTGTTTTTTTTTGGGTAGTTCACATGATGACTATATGAACGGAGTGAGTCGGTGATCAACACCGGTTACCCCTGTCCATGAGAGACATGGGTGCCACCCCAGGGGCAAATTTGCATCCAATTATCTAGGTTGCATTTTATTAGGGTCAGTGAGGAGCTCTGTTTTACATGAATAGGGAGTCTATTCCAGAGAAGCAGCAGTCTCTGGGAGACATATCTGTTTCTCCAGCATGATCTGTTAATGTCACAAGTTAGGGTGAGATCCCGAGAGTGAGTGACTCAAGCCAGTTGATCTGCAGATGTGCAGCATTTCCATTAGGGCCAAGTTGGAGTTTGTCCTGTAGACCAAACACAAGTCACCTCTCACCAGCCTATAAGCTACATAGTAAAGTGCCATGGCATTCAACCTGTCCACATAGGTCATGGTTTGGAGTTCCTGTATTTTCTTAGTGAGAAACTGCTGAGGTCTCTTCAGCTGCTGCAGGTGTCTGGTGAGGTATATGCAAAAAGGTTCATTATACTCTGTTAGTGGTCTGTTGAGAGTTGAGTACAGTGGAGTTATAACATCCCTTGACCTGGATGCTGTGCCTGTGCTTGCGAGGTGAGCTATGTAGAAGGTTTTCCTTGCCGCTGTGGAAACTTAGTTGTCAAAGTTTGGATTGCTATCAATCTGTGTTCTCAAATCTCGCACCAATGGGTTGGAACTCAGGGAGGGTGCTGTTAATATTGTAATTTGCAGGGAATTCTGTTTTTCCAAACGAAATAATAATGCATTTTCTTGCATTTAGTTTTAGACCATGGCTTAGGCACCAATCATTTGTTCGTGTTTCCCCTTCTTGTAATATGTTGACATCATTGAGGGACTCAGTGATTGCTCCCAGTTTGCAATCATCAGTGAATTTGATGAGCCAGAGGCCATCTACTTTGGCCTGGACTTCTGAGAAATAGATGCCAACCAGTAAGGGGCCCAGCACAGACCCCCTGTGATACTCCACTGGTGACAAGTCTACTGGTGGAGGTGGAGTCACCAATTTTGACAGAGTGTTCTGTCGGTAACATAAGGGTTACTCCCTATCTGGGAGAGTTTCTCAATGATGCCAGAGTAGGGGATTGTGTCAATAGCCTTGGCAAGGTTGAGACAGGCTGTGTACACTGCTTACCTTCATCTATCGCTTTGGTGACATTTTCAAAGAAGTCTTCCAGGTATAATAAGCATGATCTACCTTTAATGAAGCCAAAATGTGTTGGGACCAGCATCTGGAGGCCACCTATGTCCTTGTTGATAACATCCATGATAATTCTTTCCATGGCTTTGCAGATGAGGCTGGTTAGACTTATGGGTCTGTAGTTCCCAGGGTCAGTTGATGGCTCCCCTTTGTGCAGGGGGATTACTGTTGCTGTTCTTCATTCTGCAGGAACATAGCCAGTTCTCAAGCTATGATTAAAGAAAATGCCAAGTGGTCTGGTAGATCTTGTTTTAGATTGTTTATTAAACAACCTGGGATATTCCCTGGTCCCATTGAGGCCATGTTTTTGTCCTTGGCGAGTGCAGAGATGAACTGTTCTCTAGAGATACTAGGCAGAGGACTGGTGTCAGGTATGTTTTGGGATATGGTTGGTGGGGATAGGGGGTGAAGTTTGCACTAAATCTGTCAGCTAGCAGGTTGGTGATATTTTTCAGTGTAGTATGAGTTATCCCATATACAACCAGTTTGGTACATAGCTGAGCATTCCCTTATAGACTTTGGAAATAGTTAAAGAATGCCTTATGATTATCCTTGGCTAGGGATGTGATTTTAGTTTCATAATTTGCTTTAGAAGACTTTACAAGACTTCTGATTTTCCTGTTTAGGCCTAGGAGGAAACTCCTCTGCAGAGTGATATCCCATTTGCTTTTGGACAACAGTTTCTTCCACTTGTTATATAATCTGTTTATACTTGAAGTCCACCATGGTGGCTAGTTTTTGCAGGAAAATCTGGTTTTGATCCGGTCAGGTACGGCAGAGTTTATGCAGCCACTTAAGGGTTTGCACAGGGCATTTGTGTACACTTCTGCATTTTTATCATTGGTGTCTGCGATAGTGGGTGGTAAGAAGCTTTTTATACAATTGCTTAGCATGCTGTGGTTAGCTTTAGTGAAGTTTTTATAATTTTTGTTCCTGTGAGGGTGTCATTTCCAGTAGTTACTTTAAATTA
Source organism: Protopterus annectens (assembly GCF_019279795.1). Classification (NCBI taxonomy): domain Eukaryota; kingdom Metazoa; phylum Chordata; order Ceratodontiformes; family Protopteridae; genus Protopterus; species Protopterus annectens. The sequence goes on from NC_056735.1 coordinate 1,296,007,544, forward strand.
GACTGATTTGTGGTCTGACCTAACCAGGGAGGACATCATGCAAGGGGAAATACATACCCTCCCCCCCATATTGGTGAGTCAGAGCCCCTAGAGGGGGTGCAGTCTATCTGTTCCACAGCATTTGTGTTAACAAAGTCCAGAAATCTCTGGGTGAAGGTGTTTCTGCTCATGTATATCCCCTAGTTTATGGAAGGATAGTTGAAATCTTCCATGACTAAGGTGTTGGGCTGCATGGTGGGGGATTCCAATAAATCAAGGTAGGCAGTGTGCTTATCCTGGTTCATGGTGGGGGACCTACAGCTAGCAGTTATGTGGCATGGTACTTTCCCAACAGTTAACTGAACATGTAGTTAGTGAGACAGTGATGCTGTTTGACCAGTCTCACAGTATATTTGATTTTAATGAAGATGGATACACCTCCACCTTTGGTTCCAGCATGTTCATTTTGATGTCTGAACATGTGGAAAGCATTGTAGCCTTGCAAAGCCGGGGTACTGTCAGTGGCCTTGAACAATGCCTCAGTAACTGCACATATGTCAGTATCCTCCAAGGTGAGGAGTGCTTTCAGGAAATGCAGTTTCATGTTTAAACTCCTAGCATTAAGTAACATGACCCAGAGTTCGTCTCAATTAGATTTTGTTACATTGGAAAATTTGTTGTTTTGACATTGCTTAAAAAAGGCACTAAGGTGGAGCAAGGGCATTTTGAAGTATCCAAAAGCCTAGGTGGGGACAGGTGCAGACCACCTCTAGCAAAGCAGCGAGGTCTGTCTACCATAACCTCCCAGGCTGCCAGATGCTGGTCCCCCTGGACTGACACCAGAAGCTGAGCCAGTTGTTGAAGTCAATCATTTTTATTTATATTGTGGCATCATCCTAGGTGAGGGTAGGATACTGCTTAGGGCTAGGGACATACTTGTCTAAGAAACATAATCAGAGAGTTCTGTGATGGCTGTCTTCATATAGTCCAGAGAGACATTCAAGTCATTCACTCCAACATGGACTATGACAGAGTCATAACGGTACTTGTTGAGTAACTTGAATGCATGCCTGATTTGTCAAATCCTGGCACCTGACAGGCAGCTGATCATGACCTTCTCCTTGTCCAGTCTGGTAAGGGGGACATCTGTGTGTTTCACTATGGAATTGCCTATGACCAACACATTTGATACGTTTTCCCTTAGAAGCTTATTTGTTGAGACACAGATGTGCGTGTTGATATGTGTAGTGGTTTATTTAAGCTTAGTAGTGAGTGCGGATGGTGTGCATTTGGGAGGTCTCTGTTCTTTTGGTAGGCATTTAGTGAGGTTTATGTATTGTGACCTTAATTTGTATGAGAGGTGAGGTTTGCGTGAGAGATGAAGCATGCAGACTAACAACTGTTTGATGTCTTGTTTGTTTTTACGTGAGATAATTGACTCCAATTCCACAATATATTTATATATCTCTCACGTAGGATGTTAGTTTGCTTTAGGAGTAAAATGGTTGTCAGTATGCATGAAGCAATTGCTACATTGCCTCAAGATGCCCATATCAATCAAGCTGGCAGGAGAAATTATGGGAAACTGCCAATCAATTGTGGCAGGATTTTTCTGAATGTGGTATTTGGGAAGAAAGTGGGCTAGCTGGACCTGATCATAAACAGCAAAAATGAAGCAGCATTTCAATTAAATACAGTTAACAAAGTGCAGTGTTGACCTAAAATATACTTATTTTTCATTTTCTTTTTGGTGGATGCCTTGGATGTCAGTGCAGATATACTCCAGACCTCTGGCTAAAGTTGCCAAACATTCAGCAGCTCCAGTAAACTGGGCGTAAACCTATGCAAATGAAAGAATTATATACAGGCAAATTTAAACTGTTTTAACACAACTACCAATGGGAAAGCCCCCAAACTGAGCCTTTCTCCAGCAATCCCTGACTCAGGTGGGTCCTATGCTACATACTTCTGCCACAAGGGTGCAGGGAGGCCCTCTTAATGTAAGATGGCTGGTTTAAGAGCACAGAGATACCAGACAGTTTAGATTCAGCAGGTCTGAATCTAGCCTTTGCTGTATAAGGCAATGAAACTGAATTTCAAAGTGCAGAGTAAAAAGCAGTCATAAACAGCAAAAAATTAAGCAGCAATTCAATTAAATACAGTTAACAAAGTGCACTGCTTACATAAAATATGCTTATTTTTCATTTTATTTTTGCAGTGGATGTCTTGAATTTCAGTGCAAATGCACTCCAGACCTCCAACTAAAGTTGACAAACATTGAGCAGCTCCGGTAATCTGAGCACAAACCCACACAAATGCAAGGCTTATATACAGGCAAATTTAAACAGTTTTAACATAACTACCAGTGGGAAAGCTCCAAATTGAACCTTTCTTCAGCAATCCCCAACTCAGATTGGTCCACATAGATGGGTCCTGAGCTACACATTTCTGCCACAAGGGTGCAGGGAGGCCCTCTTAATGTAAGATGGCTGGTCTAAGAGCACAGTGATACCAAACAGTCTAGATTTAGCAGGTCTAACTCTAGCCTATGTTATGTAATGCAAGGGAACACTATTTCTAGATGGGAAGGAGTAAGGGAAAGTCACTTAAAGGTCAAAGTGAGAATGCTTATTAGTATACTCTTAGATGACCTTCAGTGGTATAACCCTCTGCAGAAACTGGCAGCTCTTCGAGAAGCTGTGAACAGTGGGAGACTATGGACAGTGTTTTCTATAGACAATTTTAAACTAGAGAGGTTTGCTTATATACAAACATGGGGAACTGCATTTGTGCATCGCTCAAACATGAGGCTTTTATACAAGCAGGATGATAGACTTTTATAAAATGAAACCTTCAGGCCAATCAGATAAAAACACAATAAGCTATCGACCAGCAGTTCCCACCTTAGATGGGTTGAATTTAGCTCTCTACTTGGGTTTTATTTGCCAAGTCAGTATGTTTGTCAGTTTAGCATTACCTAAAAAAAAGGTCTATGTGGTAGATAAAGTTTTAGCCAATATTCAGAAGCTTATGGAAGGCAGATGCAGACCATCTTTTGCAAAGCATTGTTGTCTGTTAACCATGTCTCCCAATGCTGAAAATTTTGATTCCCCTGGAAAGACACCAAAAACTAAACCAACTATTAAAGTCAATCACCTTTTGTTCATATTGTGACATCATCCTTGGTGAAGGTTGAATGCTGCTCAATGTAAGGCAAATACCTGCCTGAGACACATATTCAGAGGGATCAACAATGTGCCACTTTATATAGCTCAGGGAAGTACATCTCAGGTCATTCACTCCCACATGGACCATGATAGAGTCATACTAGTACCTGCGGTGTAGTGACTTGAGTGAGTATGTAACTTAGTGTATCCTGGCTCCAGATAAGTAACTAACTGTTATCTTCTCCTTGTTCAGGCTGGTGACTAGGGCCACTGTGTGTTGTATACTGGAGTCCCCTATGACAAGAGTCCTGGCTAATGTGTTGGGTAGCCTTATGGGCTTTGCTCTTAGAGCTCCACTGGGGGTTGGAGTGTGTGTGGTGTTTGATGCTACTTTTGGTGAGTGCTTTTTAGATTGCTGAGGATAGACATTACCATTTACAGGCTTAGGAGGTTTTTGAGGTTTGGGAAGATTGTTTTTAGTGCCTTTGCATAGGTTGGTCTATGTGTGTGATGAACACTATATTTGGTGGATCTAGTATCTGTCTCTTTACAACCTTGTTTGTATACAAGACAGGAAGCATATCCACACAGACTGACCTCACCAGAGTCCTGACTCCCTTTTTGTGTATACAGGAAGAATTAAAACAGAGACACTAGTAGACTGCATTGAAGGTGAGCTTTGTACAGCAGTCTTCCTACCTCTCTGCTCTGACTTTATATACCAGAAATACAAGGTTTCTAATTTCACAGTTCATGCCCCTCCCAAAACAGAAAATGGATGTTATTCTTCTACTACCCAGAAGAGTGAACTTATGCATGCACACATTTTAAGTGCTAAGATTTTGATGGTGCTCTGCAATGATTTTGGATGTTAAGACTTTGTATATGTTATAAGTAAAAAATAAGACCACAACTCTGGCTAAAGGTGTCTCTCACCAAAATGTGAAGAAAAAATATGTAGAACAAAAGTAGGAGACACCAACACGATATAGGTTCTTCAATGTATCAAACTCCAAATACGAGACTCCATAGAAATATATAAAACTCTTTAATAGACAAAAGATAAGCGCTTTCGCGTAGTGCAGGGCTACGCTTCATCAGATAAATTCACAAAGATCAGTGCATGTTTAAATACAATCCTTTTTGGCGGGATCATTAACCAATAATTGAATAATTAGATTAAATTAGCAGAGTATACCTTAGCCATTACATCCATCAATTAAACAATGCTTTTAAAAATATCAGCCTAAATAGTTTTAAATACAAGACAAAAATAAAAGTAAAAATGTAAAGTGAATAAAGCTCATTTGTATATAAAAATAACAACATAAAACTTCTATTTACATAGCATCGCCACATATCTCATATACAGATAAACGGAGAAAATATGCTCCCTTTCCATAGCATGTTAATGTTACAAATAAAGCTGCAAGCTTGAAGGACATGGCTTACGAACCAAAGGGAGATATGTAAAAAGCAAATACAGTATATGGATATCAAAACAGACATACCGGCAACTGTATGAAACAATCACAAACATCAACCATACCCCAAACATCTTCTAACAGAGCGGTTTGAATGAAGATCAAAATTCAAGCTCAAGCCGAGAAAAATAAAGTGCTTTAAACAAAATGCAATTCAGTAAGGAAGCGCTAGCCTTAAGCTAATCCTTAGTTAAAAGAGATACCATATATCATTACAAAGAAGCACACTCACCTTAATAAAAACAAAATTCATTCCATGAATATGGAACTATAGAACCTTTAGACAGTCTAACATATGTCAAACGGCAGATGTAGATATTTCCATTATTAAAGAATACATAAAACTCCAACCATACGGAGCAGTAAAACCAAAGAAAAATCAAACACATACAGAGACGGCTAATAGACTCGTCATATAAACAAACCCGTTGAAGAGCAACCATACCTGGTGACGAATCCTATAAGTTTCAGTGAATTCCACTTAAGTCAACGAACTTGTTGCTACAAATTTCCAACCGTGCTGTTAGACAAAACGGGCATCTTTTAGTGAGTTACCCCAGCCAAAACATGGATAAAATCCAAAGCGAAAGCAACGTCCCAAATAAACACAATGTTTGGCGGACATATTGCTGCCTTCCAGTCACATGGTACTGTATGTAAACAAAACACAAAATAATAAAAATACCTTAATAACAAAAAGAAGTACTCCTTGCTAGCTGATAGTACAACTATAAGCTGCAACAAGTCCCATATTGTAAAGACCAGAGGTAATCGCAGAACAAAGCTGTCAAACACAACCTCAGAAGAAGTAAAAAGTAAAGATTTTTTGAAACTTCCTGTATAGATGTTAGATCTTCTAAAACGTATTAAAGACAAAGAAAGGGGAATATACATGTATATCAAATTCATGTGGATGATATAAACCCTCAAGTAATGTGAAATATACAAAGGTGTACATTAATACATACCTAGTTAAAAAACATAGGACTAAGCATGTGCTGAGAAATCATTGCCATGGAAAGCTGTCCTTATTAGTTAAACATACAACAATATATTGGTCACCAGCAATAAAGCGAATATGTATATTGAACCACCAAGATAGATGGAATGAAAATGCCAAAGATTGAAAAGATTGTAAATAGTACCTAAATTACGTTAGATTAGGTATCACTTTCTGTCCAATAATATGGGCTTAATCGATATAGAACTATTTAACCCAGGGGGTAAATGTGCTGCCAGCTTAAGAATCCAACAAAGCTCAGCTCTAGCTAATGCATTCTCATTATTTCCCCCTCTCATATTTATTGTCAAAACTTGCAGCACCCTAAAAATAAAGGAATGCGTGTCATACTCTCTGACATGCCTGGCCAAGGCATTAGTATCATCTTGCTTACGGATACTATATAGATGGTCATAAATGCGATCTCTCAACCTCCTCTTGGTCAGTCCTACATAGAAGGCTGTGCATTCTGAACAAGTGGCCGGGTAAACAACATTTCTGGTATTACAATTGGCATATAAAGTAGGTTGAACAGTAATGCCCATAGTAGGGTGCTGATAAGTTTGTGTTTTGGTGATATAATTACACCTATTACATTGATGGCATGGGTACGTACCTTCAATCACAACGTCCCCAAGGACCAATTTATTTGGACACTTAACGTTTGTCACATGTTGGTCATTACATAGCAAAAATTTTAGATTATCACTATTCTTGTAGCAGAACCTAGGTCTAGCGCCTATAAAGTCTCTAACCTGTTTATGTATAACTAGTACATTCCAGTTCTTCCTGACTATTTGTCTTATTCTTTCAATGTCACTAGTATACTTAACAATGTAGTTGACCATAGATCCATAATGCCTGGGTTCAAAAGATTTCTTATACTTATACCCCTCCAAAGCCACAGGATCATGCAGACCAATCGGTTCTATATCCCCCATCACTTCACATCTTATTTTCCTGACCATTACTGGATCATAGCCCCTGTCACTAAACAAGAGTTCCATCATGTCCGCCTCCTTTAATAGATCTTGTACATCATAACAAAGTCTAGATATTCTAGTGAACTGACCTCTAACTATTCCATTAAATGTGTGCCTGGGATGCATACTATCAAAAGCTAGAATTGCGTTCTTCCATACCGATTTTCTATACAGGGTGGGTAAAATCTTCCCTTCATTAGTCAACCTTAGTGTGACATCTAAGAAGTGGACCTGTTCAGGGGAATATTCCTTGGTGAACCTGAGAAAATCAGTAGTTGTTTCCAAGTATCCTAAGAACCTGTCATAGTCTTCGATCGTGCCTTCCCATATAATAAGTATGTCATCCACAAACCGTTTATAGAACTTTATGGATTTGGATGACTCATGCTGGAACAAAAATAATTGTTCCCACCAATAAACAACCAAATTGGCGTAGGTATTAGCACAGGGGGTGCCCATAGCCACCCCCCATGTTTGTAAAAAATACCTATCGCCAAACATAAAGACATTGTTATTCAGGATAATATCAAGTAGTTGGCATACCAGTATGACCCTATCATTAGAGAAATTAGTTACTTTGTGTAGAAGTTCTCTAATATATTGGATCCCGACATCATTAGGAATTGAGGTAAACAATTTTTCCACATCCATAGTAATAAGGAAATATTGTTTGTTACCCATATCTAGATGTAAACTTTTTAAGCTCTCTAAAAGTTGGTATGTATCTTTCAGAATTGTAACACAACTATCGACAACAGGTCGTAAAATACTCTCCAAAAAGGCTGAGACTTGAGAAGTTATCCAGCCTTCACCTGACACTATCAGTCTCATAGGTATAGGCCAGGTTTTTTTGTGTATTTTGGGTAACCCCTTCAATACCGGTATAACAGGATCGGTTCTGGAGAAATACTCATATAATTCTATACTAATCTGTCTACAAAGTAAAAGATCATAGAAGGTGTCCTTAACGGTTTGTATGATTTTAGACACTTCATTACTGGATATACTCTTATAGGTCAATTCATCAGATAACATAGCAGTCATACATTTCACATACTCTGCAGTGTCAAGGACAACAACTCCCCCCCCTTTATCTGCAGGTTTCACTACTAGCATATTATTAGTCTTTAGGTCAAGAAGAGCTTGATTTTCATGGCTGGTAAGATTATAGAATCTCCCTTTCTTGCAATGAGCTCTTGAGTAAAGTTCATAAATATCCTTCTCACATAAGTCCAGGAAGCATTCCACCATAGGAGGCATCGGTGGAATAAAGGTACTCTTATTTCTAAATGGTGTAGGAGATTCAAACATTAAAGTAGAACTATCGTTGTCACAGAAATATAGTTTTAAACTTAGGCGTCGACAAAAAAGTCTCAAGTCAATAAGGGACTCTGTTAAAGATGATGTTCCCGCTGGAATAAAATTCATCCCTCTATTGAGTAGACTGAGTGTATGAACACCCAAGCAAACACTAGAATAATTAAATACCAAAGAAGTCAGTACCTCATCTTTCTGTTCGATGTATTCCTTTCTTCTGAGTACTTGCGCTTTCTCGGCCCTCTGCTGTTGGAACGCCCCCTTTGTTGCCCCATATACTTCTTTTGATAAGGTAAAAAAAGGGGGGCAGGAGTAGTTGAAGCAGTGTTGGTCTTCGGTATAGCTCCTGGATCACGATGCCCAAACAATGCTTCCTGATTCGGAGGAGGTGTATCAGTATGTGACAGCTCAATAGGATCCAGGCTGTTGATCCTGGTTGATGATACATCAGCCTGGTTAGAAAGATGGATATTAACTAATGACGATGTAGAGCTGGGTATCACATTCAACATCTCACTGGTACCAACACTAACAGATTGGTTGCGAGGTGGTGCCTGTACTGTCTGTCGATTCACCTCTGATCTCGGCCATACAAAGACATGGCCATTCTGGAAATCTTGAAAGTCTCTTCTCAGTTTGCGTTGTTTAGTTTTACCTAGTCTATCACTGAATGATTTTACTTGTGAAAAAAGAGTGCATAATCTCTCTTGGCAATAGTCAGAGGTAAAACGTTCGGTTAGTCTCTGATATAATGAGTCTGTTTTATTACGAAGATCCGTCTCTAGTGGTAAAAAATATCTCAGCAACAGTTTCACATAGTCAAAGCCTAAATTTCTATTCAGGTCCTGCCATTATTTAAGGAGAGATGGATGTGAGTCCCCATACGTAGGCATGCAGAAAACCCGCATGCCTCTGGGGACCACCTTATGAAACAAGCAGGCCTCTAGATGTAGTCTCTGCCATAAATACCTATGCATCTGGTATAAGTTATTTTTCATTAATTTCAACTGCTCATGGAATTCATTTAGGTCCTCACCAGTTTCTGGGGACTGAGCATGGCCCAGTGCTTCCTTTAAATCCAAAGACAATAAAGGGTTAGGCTCCGGTACAAATAGCCCCGTCCATAGGCGGGTGGTATCCCTCGGCTCTGGAACAGAAGCAGCAGTAGGAACATTAGTATCCATCGTGCGCACAGAGTCGTAGACAAAACACCAAGAAATGAAGTAAAAAATAAGACCACAACTCTGGCTAAAGGTGTCTCTCACCAAAATGTGAAGAAAAAATATGTAGAACAAAAGTAGGAGACACCAACACGATATAGGTTCTTCAATGTATCAAACTCCAAATACGAGACTCCATAGAAATATATAAAACTCTTAAATAGACAAAAGATAAGCGCTTTCGCATAGTGCAGGGCTACGCTTCATCAGATAAATTCACAAAGATCAGTGCATGTTTAAATACAATCCTTTTTGGCGGGATCATTAACCAATAATTGAATAATTAGATTAAATTAGCAGAGTATACCTTAGCCATTACATCCATCAATTAAACAATGCTTTTAAAAATATCAGCCTAAATAGTTTTAAATACAAGACAAAAATAAAAGTAAAAATGTAAAGTAAATAAAGCTCATTTGTATATAAAAATAACAACATAAAACTTCTATTTACATAGCATCGCCACATATCTCATATACAGATAAACGGAGAAAATATGCTCCCTTTCCATAGCATGTTAATGTTACAAATAATTTGGCAGCTCTTCGAAAAGCTGTGAACAGTGGGAGACTATGGACACTGTTTTCTATAGACAATTTTAAACTAGAGATGTTTGCTTATATACAAACATGGGGAACTGCATTTGTGCTTCGCTCAAACATGAGGCTTTTATACAAGCAGGATGATAGACTTTTATAAAATGAAACCCTCAGGCCAATCAGATAAAAACACAATAAGCTATCGACCAGCAGTTCCCACCTTAGATGGGTTGAATTTAGCTCTCTACTTGGGTTTTATTTGCCAAGTCAGTATGTTTGTCAGTTTAGCATTACCTAAAAAAAAGGTCTATGTGGTAGATAAAGTTTTAGCCAATATTCAGAAGCTTATGGAAGGCAGATGCAGACCATCTTTTGCAAAGCATTGTTGTCTGTTAACCATGTCTCCCAATGCTGAAAATTTTGATTCCCCTGGAAAGACACCAAAAACTAAACCAACTATTAAAGTCAATCACCTTTTGTTCATATTGTGACATCATCCTTGGTGAAGGTTGAATGCTGCTCAATGTAAGGCAAATACCTGCCTGAGACACATATTCAGAGGGATCAACAATGTGCCACTTTATATAGCTCAGGGAAGTACATCTCAGGTCATTCACTTCCACATGGACCATGATAGAGTCATACTAGTACCTGTGTAGTGACTTGAGTGAGTATGTAACTTAGTGTATCCTGGCTCCAGATAAGTAACTAACTGTTATCTTCTCCTTGTTCAGGCTGGTGACTAGGGCCACTGTGTGTTGTATACTGGAGTCCCCTATGACAAGAGTCCTGGCTAATGTGTTGGGTAGCCTTATGGGCTTTGCTCTTAGAGCTCCACTGGGGGTTGGAGTGTGTGTGGTGTTTGATGCTACTTTTGGTGAGTGCTTTTTAGATTGCTGAGGATAGACATTACCATTTACAGGCTTAGGAGGTTTTTGAGGTTTGGGAAGATTGTTTTTAGTGCCTTTGCATAGGTTGGTCTATGTGTGTGATGAACACTATATTTGGTGGATCTAGTATCTATCTCTTGACAACCTTGTTTGTATACAAGACAGGAAGCATATCCACACAGACTGACTGCACCAGAGTCCTGACTCCCTTTTTGTGTATACAGGAAGAATTAAAACAGAGACACTAGTAGACTGCATTGAAGGTGAGCTTTGTACAGCAGTCTTCCTACCTCTCTGCTCTGACTTTATATACCAGAAATACAAGGTTTCTAATTTCACAGTTCATGCCCCTCCCAAAACAGAAAATGGATGTTATTCTTCTACTACCCAGAAGAGTGAACTTATGCATGCACACATTTTAAGTGCTAAGATTTTGATGGTGCTCTGCAATGATTTTGGATGTTAAGACTTTGTATATGTTCTTTGGGCATGATTTTTCTGTGTGCTTCTTGAAGACATGCAAAATGTTCTTGATGCAGTGTAGATGTGAATAATTGGAAGAGTGGAGCACTGAATAAGCCAATCAGTCCTGTTGCATGCTGACGAAATGGAAGGGTGTGACACTGAGTAAGTCAATCAGTCTTGCTGCATGGTCCTGCTGTCATAAGGTAAGAGCTTCAGTGCCAAACAAGTTTCTCATCTCTCCTGAACAAAGAGTATCATCCCTGCACAACTTCCAAATTGGGTCTGTGCATGCCGCTGCTCTTCTGGGCATCTTCTTTTTTTGGTCTCTTCTCATTTAAACACAAAGTTTACTTGGCTGCATATTGGTTATGCATATAAATTGATAACCCTTCCAGTGAATGTTCTATTTCATTTATTTTTCTATTGAAATCATGGAGAAGTCATTCACTTGTTCTTGCCCCGTGATACTTTTCCAAAACAATTTGATAGCTTTTAGTGCAGAAAACAATCTTTCATCCTCAACACCTTGCATGGGAGTGTTATCAAAAATCAACCTGTGAGTAAAAGCCTCAATAAAGTAAGCTGCTGAGTTTATTAGATGTCTAACTGACTCGAAGTATTATTTGCACCAGGTATTGTATTGTCTAGCTATTTTGTCATGTAGTTGATCATATTTCAATACTGCAAATATTGGTATTTTTTATTTCTTTCTGATTGTTCAATTATATTATGATACTAGGTAGTGACTGAGGAGGCGGCCCACTGAACAAGTTCACCTACCTGCTAAATAAAGGAAAGAAAGTAAGAAGGAAAAAAAGAAGCCATTAAGCACAATAAAAAAATTAACATACACACCAAGTCATTATGACTTCAGAGTTCAGTTCCAGGTTTTTTCCTTTGTGAGGAATTGGTAGGTATTCAGGGTTGTTTTTATTATGTTTTCTGGGAGTTGTTTTGCTTATTCTGAATTTGTGTGTATATGCAGAATTAGATATGATGTCTGAATGTAACTAATTTTCTGAAATTGATTTTTATTATGCCATTGACTTCTTTTACAGCAATAAAGAATGTATAGGGTAATGGCTGTCTTCATCTTTCCATTATGATCTTCCCCTATAACTGTTCTTGCAATTTTGTCTGTATGTCTTCTAACTTTATCAAAGATAAAAATACCCTTACATCCTTTATAATCTTGGACGGTTCAGTAGTATCAGACTTTAGCTATATATACAGACTGTCGAAATGTGACATTTTGTCATAGAAAATAGCCAGCCAAAAACAAACATTATCTTCAAGTAGTCTCTTTAATTCATAAACTTCTGCTATAACTGTTCCTTTGAATACAGCAAAAAGTGAAAAGCGGTCAAAATTCATTTAGTAGTTTTAAAATTGCATATATTGCTTTTAGTTCAGACTTTGACATTTTACCATGTTGTAGAGACTTTTGATTTGTATCATGCTATAATAAATTTCATAAAAGCTCGTTACAACTATTTGAGTAAAACAGCTGAATTTCAACCAAAACAAATATTTTTGTGAATTTTGCTTTGCTGCTTTTTACATTAGCAAATTCAGTACATAGGCAAAGTAATCTAAATGGTGCAAATTCCTACATTATAAATACTTTGCAGTCTAGACATCACAGATGTATCATCATGATGCCAAGCAGTTACCTTTTCATGTCAATTACCAACTGCTGCATGTAAATGGTCAAATACAACAGCAGCAGCAGTGGTATATTATGGGGACATTACATCTGGTGCAAAACTTCCTCATAATTGTCTACCTGATCAATACAAAGACACCAAAATGCACTGATAATGTGTCATACCCCTACAGCATCAGTGAATCAACAGTTAGAAACTTTACTTTTGGTGTTGGACGGTTCTCACATCATGAATTTGGCTTCTTCTTCTGATGCTACCACTGGAGTATAGCAGGTGCTATACTCCTATGTGCACTGTCCTTTAAATGAGATGTTAAATTGAGGACCTATCTGCCCAAGTAGTTGGTAGCTCAGCTGAATGTAAAAGATGCCATGGCACTTATCAAAAAGAGTAGTGACATTTCCCATATGTCCTAAACAAATTCCCCTAGTCATTATGAATATCACCTCAAGTCTTCTCTGAAAAGAGGCCATTGGTTAATTGGGATTACTCCATTCAGCAAAGTGTAAATAAATAAACATCCATTCAAGATCAGATGTTTCACTCGCAATTACTTCCCAAAATCTTGTCTTGCTGATATTTACACTTTTTCCCTCTGTATATTATTAACAAGTAAACTATCAACTAATTATGGATGTATTCTGCTAAATATGATCAACACTACAGGAGAACCCGTTCAAACAAAAGAACATTCTAGCATTTCAAAAGATTCATCAAGGCCTCTGACAGCTACTTTGTCTTCATTACAAAGTATGATGCAGTCCATTATATGGGATTGGTTATGCTTCTTTCCTTTCTTGTTTTTTTGTTTTTCTACTAACTAAAATCCAGTACTTAGTCAAGACGAATGCCTCCATTTACCAACACTGTCAAATTCATTGCATTATACAGTTAACTTCCAGAATTTTTCTCACTTTTCAGTCATTCTTTTCAAATAATTCATATCCCTTTTCTGAGAAACAACCAAACCAAAGGGGAAAAAATGGTCAGACAGACAAGTCAGTAAAAAATGTAAAACCCACCCAAGCATTTTGCACTGTGTAAAATCTTAGCTACTTGTAATGGAGACCCACAGGATATATGCAGATGATCCCTTAAGGACTTACATTGTTTCCACTACATAGCTTCAGAATACCCATGGCTTTTTACTTTTTAATGAGTAAATACAGGATATTTAAAATCTTAGACAGTGAAGACTTTAGCTTGGCTGGGTCTTTCTTGCACCTTCTATATGATGCAGGACAGGACATTTGTTTCATCACCTCCATAGATCCAGTTGTCCTTGTGATAGATTGCAGTGCTGAAACTGTATTTGTAAGTTTTTTCTCTAGCTTTCCTTTGAGGATCCATCTTTAGGTTTGGTGTTGGAATTACAGTCATCTTAGTTATCCAGTTCTCATCCAAGATTATTTCTCTAAACTATAGATTGCAAATATTTCCTTGCATTTCTCTGCTCGCTCATTTAATAAAGTAATCTGTAGTTTTATTACCATTTATTATTTACTTATACTTTCTTAACAGATAATGTTGAATTGTAAAACCAGTTTTCAATGAAGCCCTGAGGAAAAAAAGCTCTTCACATCAACTAGACAGTTTTTGACAGTATACATTAAAGGACAACATGTAGTCCATACAAAAGAGATTGTGAGTAACATCCATATTAATCATACACATAATAAATCAAATATGCTACACAAAAGCAATGATTTATAATTCATTTCCCTTTTCTGAGAAACAACCAAACCAAAGGGAAAAAATGGTCAGACAGACAAGTCAGTAAAAAATGTAAGACCCACCCAAGCATTTTGCACTGTGTAAAATCTTAGCTACTTGTAATGGAGACCCACAGGATATATGCAGATGATCCCTTAAGGACTTACATTGTTTCCACTACATAGCTTCAGAATAGCCATGGCTTTTTACTTTTTAATGAGTAAATACAGGATATTTAAAATCTAGACAGTGAAGACTTTAGCCTGGCTGGGTCTTTCTTGCACCTTCTATATGATGCAGGACAGGACATTTGTTTCATCACCTCCATAGATCCAGTTGAATAGAAAATATAAATAAAATACAAGCAGAAAATGATTGATTTCAACAATTGGTTAAGTTTCTGGTGTCATTCTAAGGGGTTCCATTATCTGTCTGCCTGGGATGACATGATTGACAGACTTCGATGCTTTGTCAGAGATGGTCTGCATCTGTCATCTGTGGGCTTCCGGATACTGGCCAAGGCTCTTGCCACCCCTACAGTGCCTTTTGTAGGAGGTGTTCCAAAGACCAAATTACCATCATAACCGCTACAAACAAATGCAATCTGCATGACCACTGCTCGATGCTAGAAGTCTAAATTTCAAAATGCACTTGCTCGAAGCACTCCTTAAAATGGAGAGCATCAACATTTGTGCTGTAACAGAGACCTGGTTCAAGGCAACAGAAAGCACCCCTGCACTACCAGGCTATAACTCATTCCACACCTTTTGCCCCCAGAACTTGGACCGAAGCTCCAAAGGCAATGGTGTTTCCATATTCATAAAGGATGTGCACATCTCCAGACTGGTAGCCCAACATAATGCATTAGAGATACTTCAGGTGCAGCTAACATTGGGTAAGATAGCGATTCAGGTTGTAGCCTCCTATAGGTCCCCAACCATGTCCCTAGACTCACATTCCATGTTTCTAAGCACCCTGGAGAATATTAGGGTCCAACCTAACATTCTCATACTGGGCGACTTCAACTACCCCTCCATTAACTGGGAAAACTACTCAAGTACCAATACACTTGCCCAACATTTCCTGGAATTCATTAATTCCAATGGCCTGGACTAGCTCGTTCTTACCCCCACTAGAGGTAGCAACATCCTTGACCTGGTCATTACTAACATGGGTGACCGTTGCTCTACACCAATAGTCAACTCCTCCCTGGTTAGAGCTGACTATAAACTAATTCGCTTGGAAATCCACATCCCTCCCGCAAAGGTGACCACCATGAAAAATTTCTACAAAGCTAACTTTGGGCTCCTAAAACCAGAGGTGGCTAACTTCACAGCAACCATGCAAATGGAGAATAGTTGCATGACCACCAAATCATACACCAATGCACTGTATGAACATGTACACAAATGCATGGATCTCGCCATACCCAATAGAACCAAGACCCTCTCCTCCAAAAATAGGAAGCCAATCTGTTGGTCCCCTGCCATAAGCAAACTCTACAACAGATAGAGGAAACTGATGCAGAATAAGGTGAAGTCTCAAGACTGGAAAAACTCCCTTATCACCCTCAACAGAAAGTTGAGATCCCTCATCAAATCCTCTAAAGCTAGCTATGAAAACAGAATTGCAGCAGATAGTAAAGACAACAACAAGGCCTTCTATAGTTATGTAAAGAATCTCCATGACAATACCCAGATTTGCTCTGAGCTACTGCACAATGGTACCTCCTATACCGAGCCAACAGATATTGCCAATATACTGACCGACAGTTTCAGTGCCACCTTTACCCCTCTCTCCCTCCCAACGGACCTATCACATTAACAGTAGATTGCCAGGCACCCAGCATTACTGCTGCACAGGTTAAAACAGCACTGTCCAAGGCCAAGAATACAGCTTCTATGGGACCAGACAATATCCCTGGCTGTGTTCTACATGAACTACAGAATGAACTGGCATCTCACCTGTGTGCCGTGTTCAATCACAGCCTCACCTCAGGCTTTCTCCCTACTGAATGGCACACTGCTACAGTCATCTCTCTCCACAAAGGAGGAGTGACTACAGACCCTGGGAACTATTACCCCATTAGCCTAACGAGTCTGATATGCCAAGCTATGGAAAGCATCATCATGGACCTATAAACAAGGATATATGGAATTTCCAAACTCTGGATCCCACACAGTTTGGTTTTGTGAAGGGTAGCTCATGCCTGCTCAATTTGGTCGACTTCTTTGAGTCAGTCACCAGAGCTGTGGATGAAGGTAAGGTGGTTCACACAGCCTACCTAGATCTGGCCAAGGCCTTTGATACCATTCCCCACTCAGGAATCATAGAAAAACTCAGTAAGCTAGGGATCAACCCCTATATCACTAGTTGGATTGCAAACTGGCTCACAGATAGAATCCACAGTGTGAAAGTAGCTGACTCCAAGTCAGACTGCTGACCAGTCATGAAGTTCAAGCCAACACGAAGAGACTCTGGCTGACAAAGTTCACAGACGATTGCAAGTTGGGAGCTATTATTAACACCCCAAGTGATGTTGACATCCTATAGAAAGGCCTCATTGACACCAATGACTGGTGTCAGAACCATGACCTTAAGCTCAATGCCAAAAAAATGTGTCATCCCCTTTGTGAAAAACCTGGTTCCAAACAGAAAAAATGCAGTTGGTAGGCGCTGTTCTCCAGTAACAATAAAGGTTTTCCTCTTAATAAAACGTGGAAACTCAATTTCAATAAATTCAAGGTCCAAGTCCAACAGACCACTAGGTAAAACATTTCAAGACACCAATTTATTTGACAAAAAAAACAGATTAAGCGCTTTCATCTCCCATGTGGAGACTTCATCAGAATCTGTTACACATACAAATCTTCAGTTTAAATACATCTAAGTGAAACACACTTAATTAATCTTGACTTCTAATAGGTTGGCCATTAATTGACACTAATTAACAGTGAGGTAATGCTGAACCAAACCTTTGGTAATTTACACTTGAATGTTAATACAAAGTTGTAGAGGTTCATAGGAATTCATGATCTTAACATTTCATAATTTTGTTTCCAACTTATATAAATGTTGTAAAAATTAAATATAAGTAAAATCATCAAAGAAATTGTGACAGGAAATACTCATTTCTTATTAATACATTAGTTTGGTGTATAAATACCAATAAATATATAAAAATATAAAAAAATATATATAAAATGTATGTAAAATATATATATAGTATAAAAATATTGTATGTTAAAACCACATTTATTCTTGTACCTAAAATAGTGTTAACTATATTTTAAGCTACACTCTTAATAAAAATAAAATATATTATATGTACATGCGCCATAAGGACTGAATCTGAATATTTTATTTATTTGTTTACATAAGTTACAACAGTTAACCATCTATCTATGTCTCTTTGGGTCATCAGCGAACATCTTAAGGGCTGGGTTGATGGATATGTGGTCATTCAATCCATAATTTCCACATGCGTCCAACCTTAACTGCCAAACTATCTCCCTAAATTCCAATTTGGTTTCCCAATCCCCCCCTCTCTTGCTTCACCACCTCTTCCAATATCCAAAATTTAAAATCTGCATCTCTACATATCCGGGTATGTCTAAATAAGTCGTTGTTGTCGTTCATTTTGATAATATCTCTATTGTGTTCATATATACGTGCCCTTAAATTACGTTCAGTTTTCCCTATGTAGTATTTCAGACATTTCTTACAGTAACACAAATATACCACCCCTTTTGTGTAACAACTGTAGTATTTACTACATATCAATTTCAAATTTATATTTGGCAGTTCCAATTCTTTAGTATCTGCCATAAAAACACATTGTGCACATCTAAAAGTACCATATTTACTACTTGCTCCACTTGGAATGTTTTTCTTTTTCTCAAGTATATTTTTCAAATTTCTGTTCTTCCTAAAAGCAAATCTAAGTGGTAATTGGAAAACATCTGTCTTATTAGACATTTTACTAAACATTCCCCATGCATCGTTGATGCATTTTTTAATCCATCTGACACCATTAAAGTGTGTCAAAACCAAAAAAGGAAGTTTCTCTTCCTCATCTTTTCTGGTGCTAAACATATTTTCTACCCCAATAGTACCTATGTTTGTTAGTAGGGGTTTGTATAATGTATCCAATCTATCTGTTACAACTTTTTTGTTTGATTCAATCATGTGGTCAGGATATCCCCTTTCTTTGAACATATTGTGTAGTATTTCCATTTCTTCCATCAGTTCTGTTTTGTCAGAAGTCATTCTAGCTACTCTAATCATTTGTCCTTTTATTATATTCATCTTTGAGTGGTAGGGATGGTCACTCTTAAAATGTAAAAAAGAATTTGAGTAACATTCCTTCCGAAAAATTCTAGATTTGAATTTGTTTATTTATTCTATCTTTTGTCAATTTAACATCCAAATAATGTATTTCTTCTGAGTCTGAATCGTAAGCAAACTCGAGAAATTCCGTACTCTGATTGATGTGTGTAATAAATTTATTAATTTCATCTTTGGGTCCATCCCACAAAATAAATATATCGTCCAAGAATCTATAATAGCCTACAATATGTTTGTAAAAAGTAGAACTAAAGACAAAATGTTTTTCCCAGAATAACATTATAATGTTTGCGTAAATGGGGGCACAGGCAGATCCCATGGCAACCCCATCTGCTTGGTGGTATAAATCTCCTTGAAAATAAATGTAGTTATACTTCAAAACAAGTTCCATATTTTCCATAACTAGCGTAAAATCATCAGCTGTAAGAATTTTCATCTCCACTATCATATTTTCAAACCATTCCAACCCAATTTGGTGTGGAATGACCGAAAATAAATCTCTCACATCAATTGTCAAAAAAACAATACCATCCCTGTACTGGGTGCCACCTATTTTAGATAAGAAATCCCATGAATCTATTAAAATGTGTGGAAATTTCTTATAAAATTATTTTAGTTTAACGTCCACAAAAATTGCAAGCAGTTGTGTTTTTGAACCTTGTGAGGACACAATTGGTCTTAAAGGTGGACTTTCTTTGTCCTTGTGCACCTTAGGTATACCGAATATTGCTGGAATAACTGGTTTTGTTACTCTTAGAAAATTGTATAATTCATTGTCTATTAGACCTTGTAATAAATTGTCTTCTAAAATCATGTCTATTTTTCTGTAAGAAATATTCACTTCATTCCTAGATACTAGGCTATACCTACTATCTTTGTCCAGTATATCACATATTCTCTTAGTATAGTCCCATGTATCCATCAGCACTGCCCCTCCACCTTTATCAGGTTTCATTATCTGCAAATTAACATTGTCACTTAATTGTTGTAGAGTCCAAATTTCATTCTTAGTCAAATTGTGTCCTGTGGGTAAATGTTTTTGTATCCATCCCTTATTGTACCCATGACACATCTTTCAAAATTCAATATGTCTTGGTGTATTGGGGTGTTAAAAGTACTGGCTTTCTTGAGATTAGTTTTTTTTGTATTTAGTATTCCTTTCTTTGAACATGTGAAATAAATTCAACTTCCTAGTGAATAGCCTGATATCTAATAGGATTTCATCAATCCCAGGTTTTTTTAACTGGGACAAATGTGAAACTTTTTGTAAACAAATTGAAATGTTTTTGTTTTACCTCAACATCTGTGTAGTTATAAATAAAAAAAATTCTCTTTAGATAAAATAACTACGTTAGACCCAACATTTCTCTCTATATTGTTTATACAATTCTCGTTGACATTAACATGTTGTTGAGACGTGGTTGTACAAATGTTACTGTCTATTGAATCTCCCTGACACCCCCCCTCCCCCTCCTCTGTGGTGGTACATAATAATTCCTCGTTGCTACTGCGTAAGATGGTTGTTGGTCTAAATTCCTTATCCTTTCGGACCTTCTCGGTCCCTGCTCCTCTAAAGGGGTCCCATTATTAACAGTTTGGTCTCCATACTGGTTATATGTTTGTTTGTATCCCCCATAATGGCCTTGGTGTTCACCAAACCCCATTTCTGTTCCTCTGTTGTAACCTCCTTCCTTATTTTGGAAATTCCTTCTAAAATTCCTGTTGTCAAAAAAATATGCTTTCCCCACCCTGTATTCATTCAAGTCCCTATCCAATTTTCTTGTCTTCCTAACATGATTCTTTGAAATCACATTGTCCACATCATACATAGTTTTAAAATACATATTCTTGTATTCATCAACAGAAAATAAAAGGTCAGCATTAATTTCCTCATTCAATTTATCAATATTGCTTTTACATTCAAACATAACTTCTTCATTGTTTTTTATCATTGCTCAAAGAATGGCCAGCCCACAATCATTTAAAATATTCACAATAGTTTTAAAAAATTCAGAATCCAGTACTGTATTGTTAGGGAACTTGTTGATTCTAAGTCCCTTTGGTACTATCTTGTTATCTATACATTTCTTTAAATACCAATTATCCAATGCTAAACTTTTAAATTTTGTTAAATACTGTTTCAGAGTCTTACATTTGTCCTTGTATCCACCATTGTGGGTTAGCGTCTGTTCTTCCCTTGATTTAAATGTTCCAAAGGAATTGTCAAGCCATTTGTAAAGATCCACACTGGGATATTCTCGTTCAACGCTCTCCCTCTGCCTGGTGGTTCCTCCATTACCTCTACAAGTGTACGCTCCCTCACGACGCTCATGGTTGGACCGGAAGTGTTCATTGTTAGTGTTTCCTGGATCATTTTCACCTATCGGTGTATCGTGATTGCGTTCCCCTGTTCCTCTAGGTGAACTCTGCGCACAGGGAATCTCATTTAAAGCTTCAGTCCCATTGTTACTCCCCTGTGAGTAACTTTGAATTAATTTGATTAGTTCATTGAGTAAACCACTACTCTCCATACTGCCAGGAATCCTCGATACCAGAAAAGCGCCAATTACAGCCACTAGTAACCGAAACGCACACAACTTCCAAACAGAAAAAATGCAGTTGTAGGCGCTGTTCTCCAGTAACAATAAAGGTTTTCCTCTTAATAAAACATGGAAACTCAATTTCAATAAATTCAAGGTCCAAGTCCAACAGACCACTAGGTAAAACGTTTCAAGACACCAATTTATTTGACAAAAAAAACAGATTAAGCGCTTTCATCTCCCATGTGGAGACTTCATCAGAATCTGTTACACATACAAATCTTCAGTTTAAATACATCTAAGTAAAACACACTTAATTAATCTTGACTTCTAATAGGCTGGCCATTAATTGACACTAATTAACATTGAGGTAATGCTGAACCAAACCTTTGGTAATTTACACTTGAATGTTAATACAAAGTTGTAGAGGTTCATAGGAATTCATGATCTTAACATTTCATAATTTTGTTTCCAACTTATATAAATGTTGTAAAAATTAAATATAAGTAAAATCATCAAAGAAATTGTGACAGGAAATACTCATTTCTTATTAATACATTAGTTTGATGTATAAATACCAATAAATATATAAAAATATTAAAAAAATATATAAAATGTATGTAAAATATATATATAGTATAAAAATATTGTATGTTAAAACCACATTTATTCTTGTACCTTAAATAGTGTTAACAACTATATTTTAAGCTACACCCTTAATAAAAATAAAATATATTATATGTACATGCTCCATAAGGACTGAATCTGAATATTTTATTTATTTATAAACCTGGTTCCCATGAATTACCACATCGCTGGTAGTCCACTGGACACAGAAGGCATTTTAAAAGATCTGGGAACACAGGTTGACAGCAACCTCTCTTTGACCACCACATTGCCACTGTAGTCAGAAAGTCCTTTTATGCGTCACATCTCATTACTAAGGGTTTTCCATCCAGGAAGAAAGAGGTCATTGTCTCTCTCTACTCTTCCATCATTAGGCTAGTCATCGAGTACAATGCCCCATTTGGCATGTACCTCACTACACACCTGCAACAACTGGAGAGGCCGCAAAAGTACCTCACAAAGAGGATTTTAGGTCTTAAATACTTGTTCTAAATGGACAGACTCAAAACTCCAACTATTCTCTGTCTCATATCGCCTACTTAGAGGCAATCTCTGCTTAACTTACAAAGCCATGTCTAACCCAGCTCTGTTAGAAATGCTACATCTAAAGAAATCCCAATCCCAATCTCTCCGCACCACACGCTCCAGAGACCTCAACCTCATTACCACAATTAACAGAATGCGCTGGAGGGACAGGTTCATAATCCAGAGACTACCCATGCTATGGAATAGACTTCCCATACATATCAAACAGAGCACCTCACTGTCCCTCTTCAAGAGAAATCTTGATGAGTGGATGGGAAATAGAAAATTCACCCCGGGGATCACTCCGGTGGCTCTACTTGACAAAGGCACTGGGAACTAAGGTCAGGCGGCATGATGCCAGGGTAATCCTGTGGGCTAGGCTTGTAAAGGCTCCAGGGCCATTAGCCTAGTACACACCTATGAACCAAAGATGACATATAAGATGAGTCACAGCTGAAGGCAGAAAAAAGTAATAGTATTATCTCTTTGGTATTACAGTTGTAGTCATGCCTGACACATTTAGAAATAAAGCAGAGAACTCTGAAATATGTAGACTTCCATTTCAGTTCTATGACTTATATCACAACAAAACTTAAATGGTTCCACAGTTGCAATCCCAATTATCTTGACATTGGTTTACCAATGTTTTCTTGAAAGTTAGTCTCTTGATTTTATGTAAGAATATAAGGTAGATTATTCAATAGTTTATCTGATGCAACAGAGCACCCAAAGTCACCAAATGCATTTTGTTTATGTCTGGACAGCTATTAGTCTGTTATTGCAGGGTCCACATTCACACACAGAATGCCTGAATTTAAGAGTTTATAATGTAGCAACGCAGATGGAAGTGGATAAAAGCTTATGTGCAGATCATAGTTGAATTTGATGAATGCGATATCTAAATTGTAAGCAGTGCAGATGTAGGCTAGTACAATAGTGAAAAAAATCATAAAAATCTGCACATCACATATCTGTCTACTGGTATGGCTTAGGCATAGATGCACAATTTTCTGCTTCAGATTTACTCCTCTTCCTAGATTTATTGATGTTCCCTATAATATCAGAACTGTTTATGGGTACATAAACAAATAAATAAACTAAACTAAACATAACTAAGCTTCCCACATAAACTAAGCATCCTACTCACTAGGCTGAATAAGAAGGTTACTGTTAGCTGCCTGTCAGGTGCCAGGATCTGCCACATAACACAAGCACTCAGGTCACTCCAGAACAAGTACAAATATGACTCTGTCATTGTCCATGCTGGTGTGAATGACCTGTGCCATTCCTCCCTGGACTACATGAAAAGAGACATGGAAGAGCTCTCTGATCTTGTAGCCCAGGCCGGTATGACCCTGACCCTGAGTAGCATCCTGCCCTCACCAAGAATTATACCACAGTATAAAGAAAAAATTATCAATTTCAACAATTGGCTAAGTTTCTGGTGTCATTCAAAGGGGATCCAGTGTCTGTCAACCTGGGATGACATGCTCGACAAGCCACGCTGCTTTGCTAGAGACGACTTGCACCTGTCACCCTTAGCTTTCGAATACTGGCCAAGGCTCTTGTCACGCCCATACTGCCTTTTTTAGGCAAGGCTCAAAAGACAAACCCACCGCTATAAATAGCACAAGTAACAATAAATTGAAGGTAATGCTACTCAATGCCAGAAGTCTAAACCTCAAAATGTATGCACTCGAGGCACTCCTCAGTATGGAGAAAATTGATATATGTGCAGTAACAGAAACCTGGTTTAAGGCTCCAGAGAGTACCCCAGCACTACCAGGCTACAACTCATACCATACATTTCAGCCACAGAACCCAGACCAAAATACAAAAGGCAGGGGTGTATCCATATTCATCAAGGATACCCACATCTCCAGGTTAGTGGCACAGCACGATGCTTCAGAGATCATCCACGTGCAACTAACAATGGGCAAAACTGCAATTCAAATTGTAGCTTGCTACAGATCACCCACCATGTCCCAGGACCCCCATTCTGCATTTCTGAAAACACTGGGAAATATAAAGGTCCTACCAAACACCCTAATATTGGGTGATTTCAATTACCCAAACATTAAGTGGGAGAACTACTCAAGTACTAACTCCCTTGCCCAACATTTCCTAGAATTTATAAACTCAAACACCCTGGATCAACTGGTCAACACTCCCACCAGAGGTGGCAACATATTGGATCTGGTCATTACCAACATGGGCGACCGGTGTTCCATACCAGAGGTCAACCCCTCGCTGGTTAGATCTGACCATAAACAAATCACTTTGGATATCCACATTCCCACCCCACCCCCCGGACAAGGAAACCACCGTGAAAAACTTTTCAAAAGCAAACTTCACGTTACTTAAGACCAAGATGGAAAGTTTCAAAGCCCCCATGCTAAAGGATAACATTGTCCAAGCTGCAAAATCCTTTACTAATGCATTCTACGGGCACCTACAAGAATGCATGGATCGTGCTATCCCAAGCAAAACCAAGACTCACTCCTCCAAGAAAAGGGAACCAGTCTGGTGGACTCCTGCCATAAACAAGCTATACAACAGGAGGAAACTAGTACAGAAAAAGAGTAAAATCCCAAGAAGGAAAGACATCCCTGTTCAGTATCAGCAAGAAACTATGATCCCTCATAAAATCATCCAAGGCGAATTTCGAAAGAAAAATTGCCAAGGACTCCAAAGATAACCACAAGGCATTCTTTAGCTATGTCAAGAATCTAAGTGGCAATGCTCAAATCTGCTTGGAGTTAGTGCAGAATGGTACAAAATACACTGAACTGACCAATATTGCCAACATCCCGGCAGACAGGTTCAGCGCAAACTTTACCCCCCTCTCACATCCAAAAGGGACCATAACCATACCAGAAGAATGTAGAGCTCCTGAAATCACAGACACTCAGGCCCTCTCCAAAGCCAAAAACACAGCATCAATGGGACCGGACGGTGTCCCAGGCCATGTCCTACATGAGCTCAAAGACAAACTAATCCCTCACCTAAACACACTGTTCAAACTCAGCCTCCCCACAGGTTACATACCCATAGAGTGGGGCACAGCAATGGTTATTCTGCTCCACAAAGGTGGAGTCACAACAGACCCCAGGAACTATCACCCTATAAGCCTGACTAACTTGGTCTGCAAGGCTATGGAGCGCATCATCATGGAACTCATGAACAGAGACATTGGGAACCTTCAAACACTGGACCCTACCCAGTTCAGCTTTGTTAAGGGCAGATCATGCCTCCTAAACTTGGTGGACTTCTTTGAGACAGTTACCAAGGCTATAGACGAGGGAAAGGTGGTACACACAGCCTACCTAGACCTTGCAAAGGCCTTTGACACCATTCCCCATTCTGGTATTATAGAGAAGCTCACCAGCCTGAACATAAAGCCCTACGTCACAAGATGGGTTGCCAACTGGCTCACAGACAGAACCCACGTAATAAGAGTTGCAGGAGCTAGGTCCGACTCTAAACCGGTTACAAGTGGCGTTCCCCAGGGCTCAGTCCTAGGACCCCTCCTGTTCAGCATATACTTCTCAGAGGTACAGGCAAGCACAGGAAGACTATGGCTGACCAAGATCACAGACGACTGCAAACTAGGGGCTATAATTGACTCTCCGGCGGGCACAGACATCTTCCAAAAGGGTCTCACTGAGACAGATAGCTGGTGTCAAAATCATGGCCTCAAGCTAAATGCCAAAAAGTGCATAGTCATCCCCTTTGGAAAAAAAGTACCCACAAACTACCACATAGGTGGTAATCCCCTAAATATGGAAGACATAATAAGGGATCTGGGGACCCAAGTAGATAGTAAACTCTCCTTTGATAATCACGTTGCCAAAGTGGTTAGAAAATCCTTCTACGTGGCCCACTTTATTACAAAAGGGTTCGCATCCAGATCAAAAGAGGGCATTGTGCCCCTCTACTCATCAGACCCATCACAGAGTACAACGCCCCATTTGGGATGTATCATACAGGACACCTGCAACAGCTGGAAAGACCACAGAAGTACCTCACCAAGAAGATCACTAGCCTCAAACAGATGCCCTATGCAGCTCAACTGAAGAAACTCCAGCTGTACTCATTTGCATACTGCCTACTCAGTTGATCTCTGCCTAACATACAAGGCCATGTCCAACCCAGAACTGATGGACATGCTCCACCTAAAGAAAAGCTTATCCCCTTGAGCCACATGCTCTAGGGATCTAAACCTCACCATAACAATAAATAGGACGTGCTGGAGGGATAGATTCCTGTCACAGAGACTTCCCATGCTTTGGAACAAGATTCCAATCTACATTAGGCAGAGCTCCTCGCTAACACTCCAAGAGAAACCTTGACGAGTGGATGGGAAACAGAAAGTTTACCCCGGGGATCACTTCAGTGGCTCTGCTGGACAGAGGCATAGGGAACTAATCTAAGGAGGTGGTGAAAGCCACCACATTCTGGCTAGGCTTATAAATGCCTTTGGGCAGATAGCCTAGTACCTGCCTATGAACCTATAAATAAATATTCATTATCACTAACTATATAGGGTATAGTGCATGAAAACCTTCTGTTGTGAAAAATAAGGAACTTCTCCTACATCTGACCCTCTGCTGGGATTCCTCTGGGCCAGTGCTATAATTTTTTTTAATGCTCAGAGTTACAGCAACACCTTTAGGTCTTTGCAATCATCTTACTGGTTGTCAGTTTTAATTCAAGATGTCATGTGTACTGTGTTTCACACAGTTTTTCATATATAAACCCACTGCCATTTATTGTGTTCTTACAGTGTATTATAAGCACAGACATCATTCATTCCGTTGTATTCAGTGTGTGAATCCTGTGATGCTAAACATATGGATATGAAATAAGCAATGCAGACATGTCAGAATTTAAATTTGCTGTTTTTCCAATAGGACTGCTTCATAACGGAATAAAACAAAATAAAGGTACTCAAAACACTGAAGAGTGCTGTAAAAAGGAAACTGTAGATTCTCATTAGTATAATCGTCAGAAACAGTAACATTTCTATAAAACTGGAGAACCAATCAGTTTTAGTGCCGGCCATTCATTTTATTTTTATATGATTTGATATGTATAAATTATTGTTTATTTCTGTAGTACATACTTGTTTTACTTTAAATTGTAATAAAAGCAAAACTGTTATATTTGCTTGTATATTCTGCAGTACGGGACAAGCACATGCAAACATGAAGTTTTTTTTTTCCACCAGGTATTTTACCTTTTCTCTAGCAGCGGCACCACACACATATGTAGGAAAGTATGATTTTAAGTGGTTCCATTCATGTTTCCTAAATTCACCTATCTGCAGTATCTCATGTGTTTGCCATTTTGAAACATTAAATAGAGTTTTGAGAATTAAAGCGAAAAACTACATTTATTTAAAACAAATGCTGCTGTTTAACCTTATTACTGGAGTTTTCTCATCTAATGTTAAATATCAGCTGGAAATACTATTAGATACAGCTAACATGTGTGAATTCAACTAAATATTTAAAATACACCATCTACTAAAATACCAGTTGGCAAAATTATTTAACTTCTTCAGCTACAATGCATGAGGTTCAATCCTGACCTCAGGCCAATGACTGCGTGAAACTTATATGTTCTCCCTGTGTTACTGTAGGGTTCCTCATGTCTCCCAAAAACATGCTGGGTGTTTCCACCTCAAACACACTAAAGAATGGAGCTGTGGGCAGTAGCACAGTCTCCAGAAGGTGCATATTGAAGGAAGTATAGACCAACCACTCCAGGCATCAACTGTGATGTACAGTATCCTCTAGATAGGAGAACATGGACCACAGACTGCATGTATCAATTCAATGGTATAAAATTTAGCTCTAGGTGATTTGGTGATGTTGACTAATGTTTCCAAAAATGGCCATGGGTATTTGTCAGTGATAAGTGGGTTGAGGACCCAGCCTACTCCTACTATGCTAGGGCCCCAATCTGACAGTTGAAGAGGTCTGTGTGTTCCTTTTCACCAGAGTGTACCTGCCATAAAGCCCTGGGTTATTAAGCTACTGGCTAGTCAGTGTCCAGTTGTCCATCATCAGTTACCTAAGATAGCTGTCATGAGTGAAAGCCAAACGTAAAACCAATCAACCTGCCAAACATGAACTAAGGATTGTTTCACTCACTATAGGTTCACTGACAGGATGCAACATGGAAGTGGATGAAATGCTGCTATGGAGGAGGTTAGACATTCTCTATAAACATGAAACAATATGGAATGGCACTGCAGCAAAGCCATTTGACCAGGGATGCAGTGTCTACTACTCAGGGGAAGGACAGACTAGTATGTCAATGGTATGAGAATTATGGTGAGAGAAAGGCTTCAGAAGAGTGTGAGGGATGTCATAAGAATTAGTAACAGACCCATGACAATCAGACTCCAGTGTACAGATAGAGCAGTATTCATAATCTCAGCTTATGCCCCACAACAGTGTTGTGATACTGAAGAAAAGAGTGCATTCAGGCAGCAGTATGTATTAGATAAAGCAGGACACCATAAGTTGGTGTTGATAATGGGGGATCTGAATGCACATAGTGGGCTAGACTGCACATGACAAATGGACTGCCTGGATCCACAGGGGTGGGGCAGCAGAAATAAAGAATAAGAGGATATATTAGACATCTGTCTGGCAAATATCCTGCTGGTGGCCAGCATGTGGTTCAGAAGCAAGACAGTCACAAGATCACATATGAGAGTGGCCATCATGCAACTCAGGTAGGCCTACTCCTACTAAGGAAAGGACATTGGGCAGAATCAATGATTGCAAAGTCATCCCCAGTGAAACAGTCGCCTAACAACATGGACCAAATCAGCTGCAAACAGTATTTAAAGAAGGCTATAATATCAACAGAAACAAGGATGAAGACTTGGATGTTGACTGGAGTGAAAGCACAAGAGATGAAGGAATTACTCAGGGCTCTAGCACTTCAGGAAGAGAAAATATGTGTAGCTGAAGAAAAATGGCAGCACCTCTAAACAGCATGAATATGCAGAACAGATATGCAGTTGAGGCAGGTAGGGAAATAAGATACATAATGAAAGCTGGTGGTGGACTGCAGAATTCCAGGAAGTCATCAAAATAAATAAGGAGTGCAGGAAAAAATGGGAGACAGAAAAGATGGACCAGGCTAAGGACTTTGCTAACAAAGAGGCTGAGAGACCATTTGCAATAGCAAAGAACAAGATATCAGAGATGCTTTACCAGGTTCTGGAAACTGACCCAGTATATGCCCCAAAGCAGGTCTACAAGTTTGCAAATCAAAGAATGATACAGAAAGCAGTCATTAGACACCCTACTCACCAATCTACAGAACATCAAAGGCAGAAAGAAGGAGTACTTCCAGCATTTTCGGAATGAAGAGGAGATGTAGTGCCCCATAATGAAATAATAAAAGGAGCCCACCCTAGAAGAAGTAAGAATATAACTAAGAAAAATAAAGTCATGGGAAAGCAGCAGACTCAGATGAGGTCACAGTTGATATGATCAAAATATTGAGTGAGACAGGAGAGAAATGGCTTCTGAGAGTACTCGTAGCTGTGTGTAGAGAAAGGCGTATCCCAGACGATTGGAGGATAAGCATACTAGTGCCAGTGTTCAAGAACAAAGAGAACATCCACAACTGTGGCAATATGGAGGTATCAAACCCCTGCCACACTGTATGACAGTTCTGGACAGGGTGATTGATAAATGGATATGCACATCAGTAAAAAGTTAGATGAGGGATGAGCAGCTGAAATTCAGATCAGTATGCAGCACAACCAATCTGATGTTTGCAATGAGACAGATAGCTGAGAAAAAAACAATAGATGAGGAAAGAGTCCCACTGGTCATTCCTAGACTTGGAGAAAGCATATGACAAGGTGCCAAGAAAGCTGATTTGGACAGTCCTGCAATGACTCAAAAACCCGGAAACATTGGTAGAATTAGTTCAGGCTATGTACAAAGACCCAATGAAGCAAGTACAAACAGTTTTCAGACTCCTAGGGGGGTTCCCAGTAGGACATCAGGGTTCATATCAGGGTTCAGCTGTGAGCACGCTGCTGTTCATAACTGTCGATGGACTACATTAGGAAACAGGTAGGAGTGAATAGAAGAAAAAGGTACTGTATGTATGATGTGGCACTGCAGGCAGACTCTGAACAAGATCTTCAGAAAATGATAGGAGAGTGGAATGCAAAACTGAAGGCACATGCAATGATACTGAGTACAGATAAGATCATTGTAATAGCAGCAAATGGGGGAAATCAGAAGGAACTAAAAATTAAGATGGAAGGGAAAGTACTGGAACAGGTTAGCAGCTTCAGGTATCTGGGAGGGGTGGTTGAGGAGAAAGGAAGTCTGAATGAGGAGGTCGAAGCTAGAATCAGAGGGGCTGCAGCCAACTGGCACAGAATATCAGGGGTAGTGTATTAAAGTAGAATGCCAAAGAAGCTGAAAAGTAAGATGTACAAAAAAGTGGTGTAACCAGTACTACTGTATGGCACAGAAGTCTGGACAGTGAAATCAGAACTGAAGGCAGATGAAGTGCAGGAGATGGATGGTAGGATACACACTGTGAGACAGATGTTGAAATGAGGACATCAGAGCAGAGCCAGAGTAGCTCCAATTGCAAAGAATGTCAAAAAGAATAGATTACAGTGGTTCAGGCACATGTGCAAGAAAGCAGCAGACAATCTGGTAAAGATATGGGAACAGACAGGAAGAAGACAAAAGAAAACAAAGGCATCCAGCAAACAGATGGACTGTGTGTAAGACCTGTGACAGTCAAGCATGACTTAGGAGTCTGGCCTTGAATTCCATACATGGCAACAGTTGATACAAACCCCCTACCACATATAGAAAAATGGGGAAAGGGGGATTATTGCTGATGATGTTGAAATGGACTGGCTGAGAGAGGGGATCTTCTGCCAACTAAAACTATTGGGAAATGCTACTTAAAAGATGGAAACAAGTGGTGATACAAAAAAAGAAAATAGTCCATAATCACAAGAAATCTGTGTAATTAATATTGAAACACAGGATTTGATCGCATGGAACAGAGTAAATGATGAAACTTATCAAGTAATGAACTAAAAATGGAAGACATAAATTCCAACTATGAAATGAAGTTAGGAATGTATTACACTGACAAAACAAAATGGAGGGGGGTTAATATCTGAAACAGCATACCAGAAGAGTGCCTTCTTTGTGGAGTATGCTAGTTTGCTCCTGTATTACAAAGAAAATTATATAGATGAAGTGACTGTCTTAAAATCTGCACATAATTGTGCATGCCCCATGTGACTGAGTGAGCATGTTTGTGTCCTACAAAAGACCGGTGTCCTACCTGGGATGCATTTTTCTGCCATGCACATACTAGTGTTGAAATAGGCTGTGACTGCACTCTCAACCAAAACTGGATAAAATGGGTAAGTAGAGAATGAAATAAATGATGGGCAGATATGAAGTGCTAAATGGTCGCCCAGGGCAGTTTGCTAGATCAAAATAAATTTACCAAATTATGTTCATCCTTAGAAATATTACATTTTATTACACAGAAGTAAAAGGATGGCAATAGCTCTCCTACAGATCTCAAACCCAAGACTCCAGTATAGCATGCTGGTGTTACGATTCTGGATCTACAAGATATAGCTTTAGAAAATGTGGAATATTTTGAAATACAGAGAATTTGAATGTATTAAATTAGGAAAGTATCTGTGCATTTTTTGCCAGATAAGCAGAACATGGCATAATGAAAAGTAGTTCAGTGTAGTTTGGAATGCTTGTCAAACGTGATCCTTTACGTTGGTAAATGACTGAGAAAAGACAATGCAATGTGTGATAAGCACATCATTAGCATGACAGCCCAAGTTACGCTGGAGATGTAAATGTCTTGTGTACTTAGTATAGTGCAGATGGCTTCCACTTACTCAAGTAAAGGGTACTGTGATCACAACAGCAACATGGGTCTATGCAAAAACATACACCAGTAAGTCATAAACAGGGCAATACAGGTGCTATAAAAACATTCAGACTATATAAACCTGTCACTAGGAGACAGGGCCTAATACATTCTTTTCACAAAATACTTGCACAAAACTGGTATATGGTACCACAATCTTTACGTACTGTTTGCAAACACAATTGCACTTGACGCACTGAAGTATCTTAATTACATGTTTTCTTGCTGCTTTAAATATATGAACTATGTGATGGTCCCACTCCTATTTCTAACCAGACTGGCCATACATAATGATAATTGTTTAAAAATATTCAGAAATGTAAAGCTACAGTTTCTGATGATCTGTTTCTTTTGTAAATATAGGAATTCCTACAGCCCTTTGTAATCTGATAACTGGTGCACACCAAAGAACAGAGCATAAAATGACTTCTGCTGATTAGGTTAAGAAGAAAAAGTACTATATGAACATCTGCTTCTCACTCATCCCCAGAGATGAAGCCTAAGGGTAACTATAATCATAAGGTCAAGACTTGCACAATGAACTGCAAGAACGCTTCCTGGAATGACATGTCATCTAGAATTATATCTTCCTTTTTCTCTGCCTCCCTGCACAGAAAAAATACAATTAATCTCAGGGAGGACATTTCAAAGGGTTTACAAATGTCAGGAAGACAGCAGGTCAAACTAATCTAAGTTTCTTTTTTCATTTTATGAAAGTTTCTAGTATTTTTTCATTGCATTCATTAGCTTCTTGACTTTTTTAATTTAGTTAAAAAATCTTCTCTGTCAGTGGCTGTTTCATGAACTGCTACAGAGCTTATCTCACCTAGTATTCATCTGGCAGGAAACTTTACTTAGCTAAGTTAATGCTATTCCTAGAATTATTAAACAAACCTATAATAGTCGTGGTAGATAACTACCTGACTGTAAAGCAATGTTAGTTATTCACTTGGGGCTGACACTATTAAAATGGCATGCTGTTATATCATTTATTTTATACTTGATTACCCCAGAACATCTACCTCTGAGCGGAACAATGGCTACACAAGTGCACTGCAATTGATTGATATAATGACTGACACATATAGTGTAGATATTGTACCAAAACTGCACTATCTTTTGTTTAAGCGATGTGAAAATAGTAATACTATTATTAGAAATGAACAGTTCTGTAACAGCAAGAGAGCACTCTGTGGGTGTATGTTTTGTGTAATAACTTCACTTTTACGATATAAATGCCCCCATCATCAGCGTTTACTTTGACTCTTTCCTGAAGTTATGTTAGGCAAAAATACCTTTGACAAGTAGAAGGTGTGGTGGAATTTATTATCAGCTGGTCATGTTTATTCCTGAGGACAAATTCCAAAAGATCAAATGCTAAAGTTAGACGGAAATAAATCTGAACCATTAATACTCACCGTTGCAAGGAATTATTGTTATTCTACCACGTGTTTTAGTTAAATTGCTTTTGTTTTTCATATGTATTTGAGTGTTTTGCATGCCAAACGTGTACAGTTCCTCTTCCAGTATTAAATCTGCATTTTTTGCCTTTCCAATGCTTCAACCACTTCCACCCTTGATGAACACTTCACTTGTCCCTTTCCCAGTCTTATTGCACCTGTCCTGTTCCATTCTTGGAAATATAAAAGCTTCTTCTTTTTGCTATGTTTTTTAATTGTATAGACATATTTTTCTAGACACCTGTTAGGCCTATGTAAGACCTCAATGGGACCTCTTAAGCAAATCGCCAGCTAGTGGAAAGTCAATGGGCTGGATTCAATAAAGCCTACACCAAGTGCACACAATATGTATTTAAGAATGTTCTTATCACATTGTTTGTGCTTTCTAGTCACTCAGAAAGATTACAGAGTGTACACACAGTCTACACTTTGTGGTAACCTTTATAAATCACTGTCAATATTTAAAGCTGCAAGAATATCAGTAGGAAAACTAAAAATAGGAGGAAGAAGGTGTGAGTTATGTCTGTTCACTCAGAACAGTGTACACTTAGTGTAAGCTTTATTGAATCCCAGGGAATGTGTTACTAAAAGCAATATGTGTAATTATAAGCAATTAACAAGGTATCAGCAGAGTTACTAAGGCAAATTCACAGGTCTTTGAAGATCAAAAGAAAGCAGATGGCCTAGCTTAAAATAGCTTTAGTAACTGGTTTCCCTTCTGTCATTACTGTCAGTTTACTTGAACTACATATTTTATTAAATTCAAATCTGTATTTAATAAAACAATAACTTTAATTCAACTGCACATCACTTTGCACCCCCTACACATACACCAGGTAAGTGGTGCATCTTTTTGGATTTATCTGGCTCATTTATTCCTTTGAGAGAGATCTCTGTTAGCTTATTGGTTCCCAGGAAGTGAGAGCTGAGCATTCCAGGAGTGACTCCCATCATCTAAGATGAGTAACATGGTTTTTACTATACGAGTCTAACTCTTCTGTCCGTGGTTTTCCTTGAGCTCCACAACTGTTGCTTCACAAAAGGGTGCATGCATGTTACCACACATGCCCACTCTCCACCTAAGAAACACACCACTCTGCAACATGGCTGTGGCCAACACCCTTACATCCCTGTACTTGTCACCAGTGTAACCTCCTTCCCCAAGGGTAAACTCGTTGGCATCAGCTGTTTGCTACCATCCTCCCCTACATTGTTCCTCTAGTGGCTGTGCTGTTAATCAAACACATCACAGTGCTGTGTTTCACGTGCTGCATCATAATGATGCAAATAACTCACCAGGTTCCTTTTCTGGATGTTTGGAACTCTGAAATGCATCTGTTTCAACAGAGATTGTGGCAAACTTCATTGCAAGAGTTTGCAATTTTAAGCTATGCAATTTCTAATA
Organism: Protopterus annectens; assembly: GCF_019279795.1. NCBI lineage: Eukaryota > Metazoa > Chordata > Ceratodontiformes > Protopteridae > Protopterus > Protopterus annectens. Next base: position 1,296,042,847 of record NC_056735.1, read on the forward strand.
CAAGAGTCTTGTTGTCCTTATTGTCCTGTAAAAGTTGTACAGACACACACACACACATATATATATATATATATATATATATATATATATATATATATATATATATATTTATATATATATATATATATATATATATATATAATCACATTCAAAATGGGTATTTAACAAAACTTCTACTAAGTTATGCTGCTTTTGTGCCGTATCCCACAAGACTTAAAAATTACAAGACTAACCTTTTAAAACATCATAGCAGAGGGTCAAAATCTGGATGACTTATTTTGCAAAATATAATGTTTTCTAAGTGCTGTGGAAAGCTACTAATAATGTGGCTTTTTGTGGTTTTGTTTAAGTTTTTTTAATATTCTGCGTAATTTTAAGCAGGCCATACTTTATGAAGAACATAAATCTAGGAGGACATAACAGTAAATATGGGGGCAAAATTCATGAAGCTACCCATTAAATTATAATAACAGAGAGGTATTTCTGTTGTGTAGCACAATCTGAATACCCAAGATTACAAGTTTAGAAGGGGGTCAAAGGGCTGTGTCATAATTTGCCAAACATTTGCTTCCACTGGAAAACTTAAGTCTGCTAATGTACAGAAAGGACCTGTTCTCATTTTTACTCTCTGATACAGATGGGAAGTGGGAGGACAAGACTGAACAACAGGATGTTTAACTTTTCCATGATCCATCATGTTTACTCTCTGATACAGGAGTAACAGAATCTGTAATGCTGCTAGTCTCTGGTGAAATGACACAAACTTTTTTGGTGCTACAGGCACAACAAATTCAAAAGCGCTACCATATTTACTGGGTCTATATCAGAACATCAAAGTTTTAAAACTCCGAATGTTCTAATATCAACCCATTTTGAGTGAACGCTAAAAACAGTGAAGCTGCAGAACACTGAATTCTTTCCTAGGGAAATAATTTGGTTGGCCGGTTCTGTGGCTTCCCTATTTCCAGCGCTGTGGTGGAAATGTACGGGTCGGGTTCAGGTAAGTGTACGATTGTGTGGTTGTTAGGATTAGGGCATGGGTTAGGTGAGTTAGGGTTACGGCACGGGTTAGGTGAGTTAGGGTTAGGGCATGGGTTAGGGGTGGGTTAAGTGAGTTAGGGTTAGGGTGCGGGTTAGGTGAGTTAGGGTTAGGTGAATTAGGGTTAGGGGTGGGTTAAGTGAGTTAGGGTTAGGGTGCGGGTTAGGCGAGTGTGCGATAGTGATGGACCTTAGGGTTAGGGTTTGGGTTAAGGTAAGTGGATAGATAGTAGTGTATGTATAGTTTAGTGTAGGGTTAGTTGCAGGATTATAAGTGTATGTGTGTGGATTGATGTTTTTTAGGTGTGCTTGTGTTGTGTGTATGTGTTTTGGAATAGCAAATATTTTCCTAAGGAAAAAATTTGCTGTTCTGAATGTTCGATATTATGTGGTTTAGATATTTTAGGTTCGATGAAATAGCGTTCGCTATTTTCCTCTTTTGATAGCGTGATATAAATGCTATTTACTCTGTATGGGTGCCTGGTACCAAGCTGTTTATAGGATGGGAAGTTGGAGGACAAGACTGAAGAACAGGATGTTTAACTTTTCCATGATCCATAATTATGAGGTGATCACAAAGAATAGAGGGTTGTGTTTTGGATCAGCTTCTACAATTGATTAGGATTACATGGGGAGACAGAAGTTCTGAGGGATCCCTGGGAACTGGATACTATGTCTCTTTTTGCCAATAGTGCATGTCACTGATGTGTGCCTTATTAATGTTTGTCATTATTGTACACACTGTTAAGCACTCCATGGGTGAACATCTGTACTAGACAGAGCAACCATCATAACCTTCCAGTATGACATCCTTCATTTTAAGGGTGATCACTAATCTCCTGCATTTGTTCTTATGGCACTTCATTACTGCACTGTCAGATATAGTACTGTAGCAAACTTTCCCATGCCAACCAAAACAAGCTCATACTCATGTTAAAGTAAGTTTGCAATGTTACCTGGACACTCAAAGAGGAGTAGTGTTTATATGCACTTCATTGCACTACAGCTTGTTTCAACTTTGGATAATTCTCAGCCATAATTTGGGTAAGCTTTATCCAGTGATTAGCGCACTCTGACAAACTGGTTTCCTTCAACATTTCTGCAATTGCCTAGCAACCATTCCTTTCTTCAGCAGTGGTAGCCATTTTGTTTCTTGTTAAAAAAGCTAATAAACCTTTAACTCTGTTGAAAGTTGGCTACAGGACAATCTCCTTCTACTAACCACCCCGCCCAAAAAATTACCCTTTTTCCCCCAAAATCCCATTTCCATGAAAAAACTTTAAAATTTCTTTCTTAAACAATACCATGATTGAAATTACCTCACATGCAAAGCTACCTGGCATGACAATTGATGACAATCTTAAATTTAATTTACATATCTACAACAGCATCAATAAAACCCATCAAAAACTAGGTACACTTAACAGATTAAAGAAATTCCTTACAAACTCTGACAAGGTAAGTCTAGCTACCACTTACCTCTTACCCTCTCTCCTATATGGTGTCCCTATCATTACCAACCTACAAGACTCACTTAGCTCTAAACTTGAAAAATGCTACAACAAAGTTGCCAGATTTGCTTGAAAAAAAAAACTTGCCAGGCTTGCCACAGTTCAGCACTAAAAACATTTAACTGGTTCAAACTTCTTCACCACCTACCCTATACCCAGCTCATCTTAGCCAACAAAATCATCTATATCCCATTTGCCTGCCCAGCAATTATGCCCATACTCCGGTATTATCTACCAAACTGTCCCCTTTGGTCAAATGATAAACAACTGCTTACTGTCTATAAACCACAAAGATCGGCTGGGGTCAGTCTCTATTCCAATGATGTAGCTAGAACTTGGAATAAAATTCCTATTCATATATCAGTCAGGTCTATCACATACCTTCTTCCTTTTAAACGGTTACTAAAAGACTTCTGCTCCTGGCTTTGTCCCTGCTCCTCATCAGGATCATAGCTTCTCCTAACATCCTTCATCACCTTCTTACACCTACTTTAAAAGCACTAAATCACTTAACCTGCTTATCCCTTTCTAATACTTCACTTTACTGTAGTACTTAAACTACTACACCTACTTCTAATTTAGCACAGCCAAATTACTACTCCATCACTACTTCTCTACCAGCACTTAAACTTGCTTATCCCCTCTAATACCTCACTCGAACGTATATCTTAAACTACTCTTTTGTGTAAAAATTCTCAATACAATGCTTGGATACTAATGTCTATGAATATTAATAGACATTTTATTATACTGACTACTGTGCCATTTACTGAAACTGCATTATAACATTTATTATTGCAAATACTGATTGCATTAAATTATTAAACTTGGAGATTTTCTCTGCAGGCCTCAGCTGAAAAAGGGCATCTGTGCCCAGTTGGACTTTCCAGGTAAACAAATGTCAATAAATAATTAAATAAATGCATGACTAGCATAAAAGTAGACAAGTGTTCATAGCACTGTCATAAAGTCTCAGTGTTGTCATTCAAAAATAGGGATTCTTTCCACAGTACTCTTTCTTGGATGGACCAACCCAAAGTGCTACCAAAGGCAAACCCAATAAATACAAAGCTCTTCCCCCGTTTCTTGACTCAGTGTTATGGCCAAGGTTAATAAGATGTGTAATGCATGGGTGGACACCAGCAGCAGCTGATATTTAACAATCACATCATCAGACCTATAAAAAGGGATTCATACCTTTTCATTTTCTCCTCTCAAAAAATCATGGATCAAATTTTGGTAAACCAGCTGCTATGGCCTAGACGCTGTATTCAGTATTGTTTTAACAACCAAAATTGCTCTTCCTCTCTCAATTCGAGTGAATTATAAGAGAGTAATCAATAACTGTCAGGGTTTTGTTTTAGTGAAACTGAAGTATCATATTTATGCAACACTTCCTACCACATGCAGTGACAGTTTCATTAAGCACTGTATAATGGATGTCATCTCCATCTCCATCTCCGGGCCTTACTTCAGTGCTCATGTGAAGATAAAGACAGACTTACCAGAAATATTTGCTTGAGATTAGGACAGGTGGTTATCACCAATGTCCGCCCTCATATCTGTGAATGCTACTGCCAGAACATCTTAGTGCATTTTTTTTACTCTCCTCACTTGTGGAGTTGTTCAACAGAACTAATATTCCATTTCGTTCCCTTTGTGAGAATTAATATTTAGTAGAAATGGAAAGGAAATGAAGTGTAGCAGATGACTGGAAATGTACATTTACATGCTGTGCAGTCATACAAGATACCCAACAGTGGAACTTCCCTAGTGCCCACTTGTATAGTCATAGCTTCAAAAGTACAAAAAGTAACATGATTAGCCTTTTACAAAATTGATATGACCAAGAAATATGATGTTACTTTACAGCTACCATGTGAAGTCATGCAGACAAACATAAAATGAATACCTTTTGTATACACACTGTTGCACCTCCAGCACATGTCAACCCTTTAACAATGCTCCCTTAACTGCAAGCTTCATCAAAGTACTGTCTGGTGTGTCTCATCTTTTCGCATCTGCTTACATGCATTTGTATGGTGGTCTATACTTAGAGCACAATGTATAGGTGTGGCTCTATATCTGTTTGTAAAAATGTAATCTTCATAACATCAGGATGTTGACAAACGGGGACATATTCATGTCATGCAGATATTGCAGCATGTTGATTATTATAGATCTGAAATGAAGAAAGGAGTGAGAGAGGGTGCAGTTGTGGTTTAACTTTGGAGTATAGCTTGTAGATTATACCTTGTGTAAGTACTTGTTTTTACAGCTTAAAGATGGGTTGGAAGAGGCCTGTACCCTTGGACTTTTCATTAAAGAAGAGCCAGCCTGTAACATGGAAGGGTTGTGTTGACTGCATACTCTCATGCTGGCAATGCCTGCTCTATTCTGAAACTAAATAGCCATATGGGTTAACATTTTAGTTTTTGATTATTGAATAAACCTGTGTTTTATGTATTTCCTGCCTGTATGGGCAGTTAGTCGTAGACTTGCCTACTTTAATTCCTCACAGTATTATGTTGCCATGTGCAAGCTATATTTGGGCCATGAATTACTTATCATACTACAGCTGCTGTGTTCTTGGCATAGTTAACTGATGTCTGCAATCATGGAGGAATTAATGCAGAAAATTGTAGAGTTATAGTCTGACAATGACCACAAGCTGGTGCAGCTAAATGAACAGCTGATTTTGCTGGCCAGCATAACTACTACCACAGAGAACTGGAGTCAAGCAAATTGGGCAAGAATCCTTAAATCCCAGGAGACAGACAAGGTGCTAAAAATACTCATTCGCATGAATGAGATTTACTGAATCATATGATAAATGTAAAACATAACTGCAAATCAGGGCCAGTATAACCTCCAAATTGCAAGCAAAACATAAATATTGTAACTGGACTTTTAATCTAGATAAATCATTGCACTCATAGACAGGTGAAAAAACATACTGCAATGCTTAGGTTTAAACCCGACAGCAACAATAAAGCAATGGTTGTATTTTAGCAGTAGGACTGTTTAAAAGAGCTTTGTCTTGTAATATATGAAAATGGTTACTGCAAAATGATACCAAGAAATCTGAAAAGGCAGTAGCCTTAACAGTATGCATATTACTTAATGGCACAATGTCTGAATTATCTGCTTCTAATGATAAAATTGTGGCAAGAAATGTGACATCTTTGGTAAAACAGAAAAGAGAAAGTAACATTAATTTGTTAGAAATATGGAGTGAGGGCTTGCATTGCTATGCTCTGTGCTTCTAACACAATATAATACTTTTGACAGAAAGGTAATACAAATGAAAACATTCTTTAGGTGGACTACTTCATATGGAGTGCAGTAGGACACAAGGTCTGTGTCACTGTCTTACAAACAAGCCTGTAAAAGGTACTGTTAATTTTATCTGAAAAGTATAAACAAACTCAGCTAGAATCTGGAAACATCACTTCTCTTGTAAAGTTTTCCCAAATGTGCAAGCATAAAATTACTAACAATCAGAAACTGAAGGTAATATGCATTCATGGTGACAGAAAAGACCATCCCCTTACCCTTATACCTGGAGAAATTGAGTCCATTAAATGAAAACAGCCCGTGGCTATGATCAGTGATTTAATGTATAATGTAATATTGGGGAAAAAAAAATATTCCCCATTTTCAAAGCACTATGGAAAATGTGGGAGGAGGAAGAATTAAACAGATACAGTATAGCAAGCTGATACACCCATTCAGTATAAGAAGACATGGAAGAGCTCTCCGATCTTGTAGCCCAGGCAGGTATGACCCTAGCCCTGAGTAGCATCCTGCCTTCACCAAACATGATACCACAGTACAAGTATAAGATGATCAAATTCAACAATTAGCTAAGCTTCTGGTGTCATTCAAAGGGGATCCAGTATCTGTCTGCCTGGGATGACATGCTTGACAGGCTACGATGCTTCGCCAGAGATGGCCTGCACCTGTCACCCCTGGGATTCAGGATATTGGCCAAGGCTCTTGCCACCCCTATAGGGCCATTTTTAGGCAAGGCTCAAAAAACAAACCCACCAGCATAAGAACTACAGGTAACAAAAAACTGAGGGCAATGCTACTCAATGCTAGGAGTCTAAGCCTCAAAATGCACTCACTCGAGGCACTCCTCAAAATGGAGAACATCGATATCTGTGCAGTGACTGAGACCTGGTTCAAGGCTCCCAAGAGCACCCCAGCACTACCAGGCTATAATTCATACCACACATTTCGGCCACAAAACCCAGACAGAAACACGAAGGGCAGAGGTGTGTCCATATTTATCAAGGACATCCACACCTCCAGGCTAGTTGCAAAACACGATGCCTCTGAAATCATCCAAGTGCAACTAACCCAGGGCAAAAATTCATTCCAAATTGTAGGTTGTTAAAGATCCCTCACCATGACCCAGGACCCTCACTCCTCGTTCCTGCAGACATTGGAAAAAATGAGGGTCCAGCCAAACACCATAATAATGGGCGATTTCAACTACCCTAACATAAACTGGAAAAACTACTCTTGTAATAACTCCCTTGCTCAATGATTCCTGGAATTTATTAACTCTAATGCCCTGGATTAACTAGTCAACACCCCCACCAGAGGCAACAATATTCTGGACCTGGTCATCGCCAACATGGTTGACCGGTGTTCAACACCCGAGATCAACTCCTCACTTGTTAGATCAGACCATAAACTAATCACCCTAGATATCCACATCCCGACCCCACCCCCACACAAGGAAACCATTGTAAAAATGTTTTCCAAAGCGAACTTCACGCTACTCAAAACAGAGGTGACTAACTTCATGACGCTCCTGCAGATGGATAACACAGTCAATACAGTCACAACTGCTGAATCCTACACAAATGCACTCTACAAGCACCTGGATGAGTGTATGGATCATGCTATCCCCAACAAAACCAAGACGCTATCCTCCAAAAAAAGGAAGCTGATCTGGTGGTCCCCAGCCATTAACAAACTCTACAACAGAAGGAAGAAACTGTTGCAAAAGAGAGTAAAAATCCAGGTATGGAGTAACTCACTGATGGGCCTCAGTAAGAAACTAAGATCCCTCATAAAATCCTCCAAAGCTAATTCTGAAAGAAAAATTGCCACAGATTCCAAAGACAACCACAAGGCATTCTTTAGCTATGTCAAGAACCTCCATGGCAACACCCAGATCTGCACCGAGCTACAACAGAACGGCACAAAATATACAGAGCCAATTGATATTGCCAACATATTGGCAGATAGGTTCAGTGCAAACTTTAGTCCTCCTCACCCCCCCCAAAGGGCCAATAAATATACCAGATGGTTGTAAAGCCCCGGTAATCGCAAACACACAGGTAAATACAGCACTCTCTAAAACCAAAAACACAGCATCCATGGGACCAGACAACATCCCAGGCTGCGTCTTACAAGAACTCCGAAATGAACTAGCCCCCCCCCCCCACCTAAAATCCATGTTCAGTCAAAGCCTCACCACAGGCTATGTGCCCACAGAATGGCACACAGCAATGGTTATCCCACTCCACAAAGGAGGAACCACCACAGACCCTGGGAACTATAGACCTATTAGCCTGACAAGACTGGTCTGCAAGGCCATGGAGTGTGTCATCATGGAACTCATAAACAAAGACATTGGTAACCTCCAAACTCTGGATGCTACCCAATTCAGATTTGTAAAAGGTAGGTCATGTCTCCTAAACCTAGTAGACTTCTTTGAAACAGTTACTAAGGCCATAGACGAGGGCAAGGTAGTCCACACAGCCTACCCAGACCTTGCTAAAGCCTTCAACACTATCCCTCATTCAGGAATCATAGATAAACTCATCAAACTTAACATAAACCCTTATGTCACGAGATGGGTGGCCAATTGGCTCATGGACAGAACCCACATGGTAAGAGTTGCAGATTCAAGATCAGACTCCAAACCAGTGACAAGTGGTGTGTGTACCCTAGGGTTTAGTCTTGGGACCCCTCCTGTTTGGTATATACTTCTCTGAAGTGCAAGCAAACACCAAATGTCTATGGCTAACCAAGTTCGCAGATGACTGCAAACTAGGTGCCATTATCGATTCCCCTGCTGACGTAGACATCCTGCAAACGGGCCTCACTGATACAGACACCTGGTGTCAACATCATGGCCTCAAGCTAAATGCCAAAAAGTGCATTGTTATCCCCTTAGGTAAAAGCATGGTACCCATGAATTACCAAATAGGGTGAAGTTCACATCCCCCCAACTTAACTGATAACAAAAACTTATCCATGAACCCTAAGTCCTCCCCTTTTACTCTCAAATCCATTCCTATCTACACTATAAAAAAGCTCCTACAAAAGTTAAAACCTTGCTCTAATGCCCCAGATGACATTCCATCCAAATTTCTCCAACTAGCTGCTGATGGCATAGCCCTTCCAATCAGTATCCTAATCAATCACTCCATTCAGGAGTCCTATCTACTATACCTCTGGAAAGAAGCCTTCATCATCCCCCTCCATAAAGGAGGTACAAACTGTACAGTCTCCAACTTTCGCCCTATTGCTAACCTATCCCGTATCTCTAAGATACTCGAAAAATGTATTCACCTCCAACTATTACCCTACCTATTGGACAACCAACTCCTAACTCCTACCCAACACGGTTTATACCAGGACATAGCACTACCACTTCCCTTCCTCTAAATCATTAACTCAGCTCGTGACTCTGGGAACATAGTTTCTATGCTCCTTCTTGACTTATCTAAAGCTTTCGACACTGTCTCTCATGTGCTTCTACTTTCTAAACTCTCCCATCTTAATCTCTCCTCTTCATCTATCAAATGGCTCTCCAGCTATCTCTCAGCCAGGAAACAAGCTGTAAAATGGAACTACTGCACTTCCTCTTTCCTTCACACCCCAACAGGTGTACCCCAAGGCTCTATTTTGGGTCCTTTAATATTTAACATTTTCATCAATGATTTCCACCAAAAGATCCCCAATGCTAAACTGGTGCAATACGCAAATGACTCCCCTATCATCTGCTCAGCCAAAACTCTTCCTTTACTAATAAACCTTACGCAAGAATCCTTCTCTTCCACTGAGTCCTGGATGCTTGACAATCACCTAGCCCTAAATGCCTCCAAATCTAAAATAATGATCTTTACCCCTTCTGGACATACTGCTGCTGACAAAGCATCCTTCTCTATACTTAGCCCAAACAAAACAACTATTGAAATAGTTCCCCATACAAAACTTCTGGGCATTCTTATCGATGACCAGCTAAAATTATCCACCTACAAACCAATATTAAAAAGACTCATCAAAAACTTGGTATGCTTTATCGACACAGGGACTACCTTTCTCTGTATTCTAGACAACTCCTATCTACCACCTACCTTCTACCCTCCTTTTTGTATGGAGCTCCACTACTCTCTAACCTCCAGTCATCCCTAAAATCTAAATTTTCCTCATGTTATAACAAAATTTCAAAGTTTGCCACAGGATCCAAATCCTCTACTCACCATTACAACTCCCTACATGCTCTAAATTGGTTGGAACTCCCAAGCTACCTAAATTTCATTCAACTAACTACAGCACACAAGCTAATTTTCAAACCTACTAACTGTCCATAATTCTCCTTTTCCCTAAAACTTCACCAGTCACATAAAACACTTAGATCCACAAATCAGAACCTCTTAGAACTTTACAAGCCTTTACACGCACCAGGGCAACTTCTACTATCATTCTCCCTTGCCAGATTATGGAACTCTCTTCCCCCTTACATTAGAACTACCCCTAACCTACCATTCTTTAAAACCTCTACTCCCTCTGAGAGTGCTCCTGTACCCATCCTACCTGATTCCTGATACCTATCCCTATTCTATTCTACTCTAATCTCTGCCACTACTTCAATTCATCTCTCTAAAATCCCTTTGCCTAAATACATGTAGTGTATTAAATGAACATACATTTATTGTTTTTGCTAATATCTTAGAAGTGATTGACTCAGCTCATATATTTCAGGATATGTAAAATCTTGCCTTGCTGTATATTGAATGTTAAACTGTTGTTCTCATATGCTGTACTAATACATTGTATATTGTATATTGTCTTTCTGTCTGGAGCTTTTCTCCTCGGACCTCCATTGAAAATGGGCTACCTTGGCCCAATGGACTTTTGCGGTTAACAAACTGAAATAAATAAATAACAGACCTTGGGACTCAAGTGGATAGTAACTTCTCCTTTGATAACCACATTGCCACAGTGGTCAGAAAATCTTTCTATATGGCCCACCTAATCACAAAAGGGTTTGCATCTAGGAATAAGGAAGTTATCGTTCCCCTCTACTCATCACTTATCAGACCCCTCATTGAATACAATGCCCCATTTTGGATGTACCTCACAAGATACCTACAACAACTTTAGAGGCCCCAAAAGTACCTCATCAAGAGGATTACTGGCCTCAAACAATTGCCCTATGCTGACCAGCTCAAGAAACTCAAACTCTACTCAGTCGCATACCGCTTACTCCTAGGAGACCTCTGTCTGACATACAAAGCTATGTCAAACCCGGAATTGCTGGACATGCTCCACTTGAAGAAATCCCAAACTCCCCAATCCACACGCTTTAGGGACCTAAACCTCACCACAACAATAAATAGGACATGCTGGCGGGATAGATTCTTGTCCCAGAGACTTCCCATGCTCTGGAACAAAATTCCTATCCACATCAAGCAGAGCTCGTCATTAGCACTATTCAAGAGAAACCTTGATAAGTGGATGGGTGATAAGAAGTTCACCCCTGGGATTATGTCTGGGGCACTGCTCGATAAAGGGGCAGGAATTTAACAATATATGGGTGGCAGAAGCCAATACACTGTTGGCTAGGCTTGCTTTCACCCTCGGGCTGATAGCCTAGTACCTACCTATGAAAGGGGGAGCAAGGCAGGAATACTCGCACAGAGCTTCAAAATCAAAACCAGGATAAGGGAGTTGGAGGAATGATATCCTGTCTGTGATGCATTCATCAGTAATACAGCAACAGAAATCCAAAGCAGTAAGATTTTTCAGTAGAGATGCTGGAGATGAAAAGGCAGTTTTGAGAAGCTTAAAGATATCGCTTGTAAAAATTGTGATAACACCATTGTTGTGGGACCATTAAAGTATATTCTGGGAGAATGCACAACGTTTGTATATACAATAAGTGTTAATCTGAAGAATAAGTTAGAAAAAGCAAGTAATAATGTAGTGATTAATGAAAGAATGTTCAAATGTGGAGCATGCAAACAATATAACTATATCAATGATATCAACAGTAAAATTGTGCCTGGTAACCTGCATACTATCCAATGTAAGGGGAAAATTAATTGTAAAACTAAGGGGATTATTTGTTTAGCAATTTGCTTGAGGCAATGCTTTCTATGCAGGAAAATTGTGATGGTGTGTTAAACAGAATTTATGAGTACATTTATAGTATAAGAACAAGCGAGTCAAATAATGTTCTTGGCAAGCATGGCATGGGATGTACTAATTTTAAAAGGTTTTTATTCTTTATTTTGGAAAAAAATCCCCTATTCATTAGAGGGGGAGCTTGGGAGAATACAGTTGAATATAAGGAGCTCTATTGGCAATTATTATTAAATGCTCCATGTAGTCCAGTCATTGATAAAAACATGCTGACTATGCCCTTGCAACTCCCACTCTAATATCATCCACCCCATCCAACCACTACCTTTCTTTCCACTCCACTAACTACCTTGATTATAGCAAGCTCAGATGTTCATAAGCCTAGTACTTATTATACAGCAGGAACTTCTCATTGTAACATTTGTTTAATGCCTGTTATGTACTTCACAAATAAAGATTCTAGTTGTCTACTGATGTACTATGTTCTTCATATGTAAATATGTTATAAGTAATTGCTATGTTAAATTGTTAATCGCTATGTAATCCAATGTAACTACGGTCTGTTTATTTTACTGTGGAGCTTTTCTCCCCGGGCCTCTGCTGAAAATGGACCTACATCCAGTCGGACACTCCCAATCAACAAATTTAAATAAATAAATAAATAAAATAAACAAATAAGAAAGTTTCTATCAAACGTGTGCTTGCCTTAAGGGCAGCAAAATCATAAAATGAGTGGGTGAGGGTAAAGATGTTTAGTATTTCTTAGTATTCTATGTATATTTATATGTGTCTATGCTATTAACTTGTGTTTAAAAAAATGTAATTTTAAAAATGTTTTGTAATTGTTCCATGTGATCATAGGAAGTGAAGTAATGATGAAAGTAATTGGGACTTGTATTTAATGAGGACAGGCGAGGTTGCTGTGTAATTCTGAAGAAGTCTTGCCTAAGGAAAAAGAAAAGTGCTTAACTGTTAGTAATCTTGCAAGCTAATGAGGCATGATAATTTTGTTTCATAGTTTTGTAGTTACCCTTGAGTCCGTTCATAGCCCAAAGGTCACTTGGTTTTATCATATATGTATAAATAAGTTAACATATATACATAGTACTGTAGAAATAAAAATAATGGTTTCTAGTCAAATGTTTATTATTTTGCTGCCCGGTGTATATCTGTGTGTGTGTGTATATATATATATATATATATATATATATATATATATATATATATATATATAGATAGATATATCGTAAGAGAAACTATATATGTATACACATGCACACTCACATATATCAAACTATTACATACACACACACACACACATATATATATATATATATATATACATTCACACATGTATACACACACTCCTACTCATACATTGATGCAAATTGACGCGATTGAGTTATCAGGTGATTAAATTCTGTGTTTTGTGGGTGAAGTACTCATGAACGTGCATGTGACTGAGTGTGGAGGGTAGGTACCAAGTGTGAAATGATTACTTGTGGTAGGTGATGGTGTGAGGTAAGTGATATTGTGTATGTGTGAAGAGCTGTATATTGCTTGGGTGTATGAATGTACATGGTGTGAGACTATTATTGTTTTTTGGTTTGGAAGTGGTGTGCCCTTTGCCTCATGGGAGGAACGGTGGTACAGCCCACCTACAAATATTAATGTGTGTGTGTCAGACAGTACTTAGGGATTTGGTTGTGGCATGCTGAAAGTGTGCAGATGCATTTTTGTGTGTGTTACACTGTGAAATGTTTTGTGTTCATAGGTATGAATACTAGGCTAGTGCCTTAACTGACCATTTTCAGCCTAGACAATAACCTGAGGTAAGAATCAAATCCTGTATTTTGTGTCTGTAAGGTGAAGACCTTAATCATTAAGCTAAATTCTACTTGTCAGCATGTGTTACATGTGTGTACTTGGTGTTTGAGTGTGTGTATGATTTCAGTAGTTTGCAATGTAAGCATTTGAGTCATTGCTGATAGATTGTGCTCTGTGTGATGGTTTGAGTGTTCGATTTGTGTGGTTGCTTTTGCTGCAGTGAGAGTTTGGTTCAGTAAATCAGTATGTAGTCATATAAATGCATATAGATAGATATTGAAACATATTTTGCCTCTGAAACTATCCCCCTGCAGTTGTCCTGTTAGTGTGCAGGAGCTATAGTTAACTACTTTTTTTGTGAATAACCGGATAATCAGACATAAGTTAATTAGACCAGACTACTCAACGCAGCAGACCACAAGCCTTGCCAGCATTCAGTCAAAGCCTTAAACACCTAACCAGACTCAGCAGTCCTGCACTACAGAAACCAGTACTAGTATGTTATGTCATAATCATATTCCTGCTTAATATCTATTAGGCTGCTTTCACACCACCGTGCTGAACTTCTGCTCTACTGCCACCCCATCCCCTTATCTCTCTCCCCACTCTATCTACTCTACTCCACTACAATCTACGATAGTAATCCTGCTCTCCAGAGTTACAGTTATTGTGCAGACTTAACAGCTACATCCCCACAGAGTTCTCCACCTTAATATTCTCTCCCCTTAATTCAGTAGTTGTTGACTCTGATTACTTTGCTCTGTCTGCATAGCCTTGTACTTACCACCAGCACTTCCAGCTTCACTGACTGTTCTTCCATTGTCTATTTTGTGTGTAGCCCATCTTTTCACAGTTTTTTGGTCTGTCCTTTTTACATAGCATTTCCTTGCTAGTATTTTTTGTATGTATTTAGCCCCTTCCACTTTTGCAGCTTTGCCTGTCACATTCAGTCAAAGTTGTTAAATGCCTTTACACACAATGGCGCCATTTTTAAATATACATTGGCGTCTCCTGTAGTGTTGCTCACCCAGTAAGTTTAGTTAGCTTTCGGGTTCTATATCAATCTGAAATATTTAATGCACTATGGATTTATAATGCTTTTCTGTGGCATTCATGTAATGTCTAGTTTGTTTGCAATATCAAGAGCTATTTCCATATGTTTATAGTTTTATAGCTCTATACATGCTCAACTGCTTATTGCTTTTAGTGCGTTTCCTACACAATTAAGATATGTTTGCTCTAATTAGAACTGGGTTAACCTTTTTACAAGCTGTATACAATAATACAGCATTGGGTAGACATGCAATGTATTTCAGCACGAACCATTATATTTCGTATATGTTTGTACTCTTATTTCCTGATCTCAATTGTCATACAGTGCACATTTTTTTTTATCTATTTCACTGTATTTTTACTGCAAAGTCCCAACATTCTTCTGTGACTGCTTTGTATAGGTTTCCTATATATATTTCTTCATATAATAATACGAGCTGTGTTTTAACTGTTTGTTAATAGGACTGTAATTGTGCTTTAATCATATTTAGCCTTTCTTTTCCCCAATCAATGTAATGTTATCTGCTCATACTATTATTATATGTTCTTCAATTCATTGACTAATTTGTTTGTTTCCTGCTTTCTGTTACCTTTTAGGAAGCTACTTCAACACAGATTGCATTTGGACCATTCTTTCTGTTCCCTATAAATACTAAGCTGCCATTTAAACTAGAACAATTTTTTACCAGCACTGCTGGTTTAACTTTGGCAGTGTCATTTAGTGCACAAAGTCACATCTCAGCTATGTTTCCTTAATGCTAAAGACATAGTTATTGTGTATGTTAATGTTTTAGTTTTATATTGGCCCATTTATTGTCTAAATATAGTTGTTATCTTGCCAGGAGAGCACACTACTGGACTCCCACCCCCCTGGTGTTACCCTCATAACATCTGCTATTTGTTTTTTTTTTTTTGGTCACCAGCTTTCCTTGCCATTTTTTCCCCTTACACTTTGCTCACGTTTCTTCTCTATTTTATCCTCAATGACATAGATTTGTTTAAAAATTAAGCTTTCTTTGTTTTTGCTGACTTACCTGTACTGTTACCTTTCCTTCCTTGACTTGTAGCACAGCATTTGCTTGATTGTTCCTGACTGAATGCAGTCATCTTTAGCTCTTCCCACTTCGTTCTCCCTTTGCTGTGCTTGGGTTCACTTCATTCCCCTATTCTGCCCCCATTTCCCACCCACTTCCACTACCCCAAATTTATCCCTAGTAACCACACCTCTCATTCAGCTATAACCAATCAAACTCTGTTAGACCCTCCTCTTTCCTTAGCAACAATTATCCAATCATTTTTTTCCTCACCCTCTCATTATTACTCTAATTCTCTCAATACACATTTCCATTTAAATTGCTTGTACAATAAGGACTCTGCTGTTCTTCACAACCCACTCTGCCATCTTACATTTCTTTCTTTCTCACTATTTCTCATCATCTCCCCTCTTATCTCATTATTTTTTTACAAAACTCACTATGTTACCAATGTCACTATTAACCCAACAGCCATCTCTAAAAATCCTGTCTTCATACAGTCTATCTACACTTATATTTCTTTATTATCCTACATGCTTTCACATCCCCACTAATCTCCATCAACCCCCTCACCCTACAACTACTATTGCACATCCCAAAAGCTCCCTTTATAACCTCTATATTACACCCAGTCTTCACTTACTCACACAGCCTTCTTTCAACACAAATACAAACAATTCATCTCTAAACCTGAGCCTCTCTTAACAAAGCATAAGCTATTGTATAAATACATAAAAACAATACTCAGTATATTGTCAAAGCTACAACTGAGTGATGTCATCCATCCCAACCCTGGCCCTCAACCTACTCAAAACATAACTTCTGTACACTCCCCAATTAACTCCCCTATCATTCCCACTTCTCGCAAAGGACACTCTCTTCTCTTCTTTAATATAAATCTAAGAAGTGTACTAAAAGTTCATGACCTACATGCCCTACTAGATTTATACTCCCCTGACATTATCATTTAGACTGAAACTTGGCTCAAACCACATATACCAAACAGTGAAGTCCTACCCCCTGGATACAACCTTTACAGATTTGACTGTCAGATTAAATGAGGAAGTGGTGTAGCCATAATGTTCAAACAAGATTTAACATTAGAACTTATTAACACTAATCTTCCTTCATTTCATAAGGCTGAAATTCTTCTCACTAAACTTAACATTAACAAAAACAAGAGTTTAATCATTGTAGGTATCTATATAGCCCCAGGTGAAAACTCAACTACAGTTGTAGAAATTCTTCACTAGCTTTCCTCAACCTACCATCAAGAAATTATCATAATGGGTGACTTCAATATAGATTAGTCCACCTATGACACAAATAATTCTCCAAACTTTATTAATCTACATGGCTTCTACCACGGCTTCTACCAGCTTATACAAGATCCCACAGGAATAGATAAAACATCTAATAGATACTCTATTCCGGACTGGATTCTCACTAACAAATCACCTTCTTTTTCCAAGAAGGCTGTCTTCCAAACAACATCAGTGACCATCTGCCAACTTGTTTGGTTAGACATCATCTCAGTCCACCTAGACAATCAGTCTTCCGACTAATCCATAATAAAAAAAATTTCAATACCCACACATTCAACTATCTACTTCAACAAATAGATTGGTCTCCCCTAAAAATATTACCATTAGATGATGCAGTGCAACACCTTTAACACTACCTTCCTACAAATCCTAGACTGTTTAGCCCCTTGTTGAACTGCTAGAATAAAAATACATCACTCACCATGAATATCTCAAAATACCAAAGATCTTTTAAAACAAAGGGATAAGGCATGGTTACACTGGCTAACTCACAGAAACCAGGATACATTACCCCAATAGAAACAACTTAGAAATAAAGTTAAATCTCAAATGAAAGCAGATAGAAAACATATTACATCACTGCACAACAAAAGTTCCATAACAACCCAAAAAGATTCTGGTTTACCACTGGCTAGCTCCTTCAACCTGGTAATAACAGCTCCCCTACCCCTATCACATCCTCTTTAGGGGATAACATAGCAACTCAGTTTAATTCTTTCTTCATAAATTCAATATATCATCACATATAACCAAAGTATATCACGTAAGGCTCCTATTACTAATAATCATCTCACAAATTCATTTTCCTTTCAACCTGTACCAACTCATTTCATATGTAAATATCTTAAAAAACTCGAACCTACCAACTTTGCTGCAGATAATCTACCATCAGAATTTCTCAAACTTGCTCTCTGCAATGCATACCCCATATCCATCCTTATCAATCACTCTATCACTGAAAACTATGTTTCACTCCTCTGGAAAATCTCCTACATCACTCCCCTACATAAAGGTGGAAATTCCACTGAACTCACAAATGACAGGCCTATTGCCATCCATTTTCTCTCACAAATACTTGAAAATGCATTCATACCCAACTCCTAAATCACCATTTATCTGACAAAAGCCTCTCTCACACACAACATGGCCTTCATCTCCACCATAGCACCACAGCTGCCCTCTTCAGTTTTATCACCATTATAAATCACCACAGAAATCAAAACAGGCTTGTCACTGCTATCTTTTTAGACCTCACTAAGGCCTTTGATACAGTTTCACACCAAAAACTACTATCAGAATTAGCCACCTTAAACATTAGTCCCTCTATCGTACTTCGGTTCCACAGTTACCTATCCAAATGGCAACAAGCTGTTACGTGGAAACAGGAGCTATCATCTCTACTTCCTGTTAATATTGGTGTCCCACAAGGTTCCATACTAGGTCACTTGTTGCTCAATATAGTCACTAACCAGTTGAATAAATCCACTGCATTAGCATCAGTCGTTCAATATGCAGATGACTCTACTCTCATATGTAATGCATCCTCCCTCCCTCAGCTACAAGAAATCACACAACAATCCTTTCTCCAAGTGGAATCTTGGCTTTCCAAAGCTAACCTTATACTTAACCATAACAAGACCAAGCTTATGCTTTTTCACCCCACTAAATTGTCTTTACCACCAGCCTCTTTTCAAATACTTTCCACTAGCAATACAATCATAAACATTATCACTGACAACAAATTGAAATTCGATATTCATCGATCTCAATCTATCAAAAAATCTCATATCAAACTTGGCTCTCTCTACCACATCAAACCATTTCTTACAAATCAATCCAGATTAGACATTACTATGACTCATCTCCTTTCTTCTCTATTCTATGGCTCTCCCAGCTTTACTACACTTAGCAAAACTGAACTTTCCAAACTTGAATCCTGTTATTAATAAAATAGCCAAATTTGCCACTGCCTCCTCTCACAGGTCACACCATTGCTCCTCCCTACAACAATTAAACTGGTTAGAACTCCCCCATTACCTAACCAATGCTCAACTCATTTTACCCACCACTTAGTAAATCAGCCTGACAGAATCCCAGCATTACAACACTTACGCAAACCCTATAACACTCACTACCTCCGATCTACACATAAAACTCTTTTGCAAGTCTCCAAAAGTAACAACAAGGCTGGGGATTCTCACTATATCTCTAAAACCTGGAAGTCTATTCCCCAACATATATTAAATGTCACTGACATAAATCAATTCAAGAAAAAACGGAAGGACTACTTATATAGCCACTGGATCTGCCATCAACCCAGGGTAATCTCTTCCCTATTTGCCTTCTGCACTACCTTTAACCCCCTACTTTCCTATCTGATATACCGTTGTCTAACACTCTCCTCTTTCTTATCCACTTTAACTAATCCTGACTAATAACTTTCACTTTCTCTCAATTTACCCTCTGTGAAATAACTCTTCCTAACAATTTGATGTTATTTTTTGTATCAATGTATATTATCTTCTTATCCTATAGATTTGATGTTACATCTAATGATGTTAATGTACATTTATACTTACTTCAAAATATTACAGTATTTGTTCCTTTTATTTTATTGCCTATGTAAGTACTGTTTTTTTATGGAGCTTTTCTCCTCTGGCCTCTATTGAAAATGGGCTCACGCCCAAATGGACTATCCCAGTTAAATGTAAAATAAATAAAATAATAAATAATTCTATCTGTTGCAATCCTGCAACCTGTGATTCAGCCCAGTCCATTCACCTTTCCTACGCTCGGGCTCACTCCGCTCACCTACCCTGCCCTCAAATCCCACCCCACCTAAAGTTAACCATTGGTATCTCCTCCCCATACTTCTTTCCAACCAATCCACACCCTTCTTTTCATCTCCAAATTTATAAACACCTTCCCTATTTCCACTCATACTCATTCTACATCCTTTCCTTGGCATTCCAGACTCACGAATACACTACACACCTACTTCAAAAGTCTCCAATAACACTACACCCCTTTCCACACACTTGCCTAAGCATCCACCTATTACTTTCATACCCACACAACTCTACTCATCTATACCACTCACACACATACTGTTTCATATCCCCTCCTACAAACCTAACAATGAAATCACCCAGAACACAATTTCAAATCCTATCACTTCTCTACATACTTCTCTAGCCACTACTACATCTCACTGCCCTGAACCATATCTCCTTCTCACCTCATTATTATCAAATTATGGAAGAAAGCCTACTTTCTTCCTTTTCACAAAGGGGGCAAAAACAGATATATCCAACTTTCGACTTATCTCTATCCTGTCCACTATCACTAAGATCTTAGAAAAGTGGATTTACATTCAGCTGATGCCCTATCTACTTCATAACCACCTCCTGTCCTCCACACAACATGGTTTCAGACCTGGCCATAATGCAACAACTGCCTTTATTTCTTTCCCAGATACTAACAGAGCTTGTGATAATGGGAAAATAGTGTTTACCATATTTTTAGATCTTTCTAAGGGATTTGATACAGTTTCCCACCCTTTGCTACTATCACAACTCACTAACTTTGGACTTTCCCCCACCACTCTCAACTGGTTCTCAAGCTATCTAAAAGACAGGCAACAGGCCATCAAATGGCATCTCTCTCTCTTCTTATCTCAATTCCTCTACTGAAGTTCCTCAAGGCTCCATACTTGGTCCCCTCCTATTCAATATTTTCATTAACAATTTCCCCACATTTATGACCAATGGAGTCTTATTCAATATGCAGATGACTCAACCATCGCCTGCACAGCTGACTCTATTTCTGAACTCCAACTCAAAACCCAAACTGCCTTCTCCACTATTGAATCCTGAATGTTTAAAAACCACACAAATAAATCCAAGATCATGCTTTTCACCCTTGAAAAATCAACCATGTTGGACAAAGCCATCTTCAATATCTACTCTCAAAGTAAAGCGCTAATAG
Organism: Protopterus annectens; assembly: GCF_019279795.1. Lineage (NCBI taxonomy): Eukaryota > Metazoa > Chordata > Ceratodontiformes > Protopteridae > Protopterus > Protopterus annectens. The sequence goes on from NC_056735.1 coordinate 1,296,064,018, forward strand.
AAGTTGTCAGCCACACAAAACTTCTAGGAGTATCCACTGATGAACACTCAAAATTTGATATTCACCTGCAATAAAACATCCAAAAAACACATCAGAAAATTGGAATGGTCTATAGGCACAACTAGTTCCTTAGCCCCTCCACCAAACAAACATTTGCATCCACTTACCTACTCCCTTCCCTAATGTATTTCACCCCTCTACTTACCAACCTCCAAACCACTCTAAAAACTAAACTTGAGACATGTTATAATAAAATTGCAAAATTTGCAACAAATTCTAAAAACTTCTCCCATCGTTGTACTGCTCTTCACTCCCTAAAATGGCTGGAATTATCAAACTACCTCAACTATCTGCAACTTACTACTGCTTGCAAACTTATCTTTAAACCTGAAGCACCACACTGTAGAACAAACCAAACCTCACACCACAAGTTCCAGGCCAGATGAATTCACTTAGTTTAGTACACAGACTGATTTATTAAAATACAAAAAATAACTTTTGCAATAAAAATTTAACAGCAAAATTTCAAACTCTTTTACCATTAAGAGGAAATAGCACTTCTCTGGCTCCTCGGCTTTCAGAAAAGTCTTTTCAGAGTACATCTTTCTGCTGGTAAGCATACACTTAAATACATGCATTTAATCAATTAAATAATCATCCAATTAAGAAATTATACGCTAAAATAGCCAACTAAAAGGGTTAACTTTTAATATTCTTTTTAACATTATTACATTAAAATTTTCTAAGAGAATTCCCTATTCAAACCTCTTGGAAACATTGTATCATATATTAAAATAAATATTGCTTCCTTCCTTCTTAAATGTTCCTTAATTTTTTTCATCAGTTCTAAACCTAATATTTACTTGTTCCAAAACAGTTGCCTGCAACCCCTGTGGGTCTCCATTATGGTGTTCCTTAAAGTGCATAGCTACAGAACTCTGACATCTTTGCTTCTTGATGACCCTTATGTGCTCTTTTAATCTTGCAGCAAAACTTCTCTTGCTTTCTCCAATATAAAATAATCCACAAGGACATTTTAAACTATATATAATTTTTTCACTATTGCAAGTGAAGCTGCCTCTTCTATCATTTTCCCATTAATGCTTTCAAAACTATCAACTATGTGTTTGCACATAGTTGGTGTGAGATTATCTTTAAACCTTCTGATTGTCGCGCCCTTAGTTCCATCTTCACCTTCTACCTCCCAAATAGGCCCCTTAGATCTGAGAATCAGCATCTTCAGGTTCACAAACAAAACCTGCTGCCAGGCCAACTTATCTTCTCTTATTCTTTAGCCAAGAATTGGAATGTTCTACCATTAGCAATCAGAACAATCATAAATCCTGGCCACTTCAAAACTTCTCTTCACACATACCTATCTTCCACCTGTAACTGTACTTGTACTCAGCCGCCTGAACACCTAGCTCTAATGATATATTCTCTCCCTACTTTCTATGCTGTGTATTATCTAAACATTCTTTATGCAGTAATTATCTCTAAAATTTTTGTAATCTGTTCACTAGTATTTGTCTGGCCACTGAATTGCTAAGTATGTTTTTAACTTTGTAATCCAATATATTAGATAATGGTATAATACCAATGTATACAATTGTATTTGACTGTTCTTTTTATTGTACTGAGGAGCTTTTCTCCCCAGCCCTCCACTGAAAATGGGCTCTGTATGGCCCAGTGGGCATTCTCGGTTAAGAAACTACAAATAGACAGATATAGATATACACATGCAGTGTGAGTGTTTGATTCGACTCACAGGCAGGCATGGCTACATAACTACATGCATTGTTACAATTAAATTATATATAGTGTACATAATTAAACATATCTGAATTTGTCAATATAAGCCTCTAGATGCATTCATGGGTATGTGCTCTCTCTCTCTGTATGTAGTTATGGTACTATGTAAGGGAACTGGATGTTATATGTACTTACCATAATGCTGGATCTTCAGAATCCATAGTTCATCCATTGATGACGACAGTATAATCCACCTCATAGCAGATCCAACTCAGCAACTTCTGCTACTCCAGAACACAAGCTCCTCCCTTCTCCCACAGTGCACTTGTCTCCTCGTGTAGCTCTCAAATCAAGTTTGCAAACTAATCCAAACAACCAAACAACTAGAAGAAAGGAAAAGCAATTATGATTGGAGAAGAGGATTCAGGAAAAGGTCTACAAAGTCTGTCCAGAAATATCAGGATGGTGACCATATGGAGGATGAAGGTCGATGGGTTGTCAAAGTGGATAGGATGAGGGATAACAAAAATCCAACATTATGATAAGTATATAACATTCCATATCTTTGGTTATCTCACCTGTCCATGTCAACTGATGAGACAGAATACTCAGCCACCAAATTCCTGGCTGGAATTATGACAGAATACATTTAAAATTGTAGAGCCAAAAGAAGACCCAGATCTTGATATCATATTCAGTTTGAAAAGCTTAACAAATGTATGCATTATTAACAATGTTGCTCCAGAAAATATGTCATCAGTAGAGGAATTCCTGAAAAAAGGCTATGAAAACTGCAATGGATGCTGTATAATGCATCTCAGAATTTGTCAGTAAGCTTCTATCATTGATGTGATATAAATAAGTGATACCATCTGATAACCATATGGACAGGGTAACCTTTGAAACCTTCTTACCCAGCTTGAAAGCAGAACTGGAAATAAAAAGTTGGTTGCCCTTTCTGAAATCTTTTGTGATGCAGCTAAAAATGAAGTTGTCTGTGATCATTCAGCAAGTTGAGCAATTATTTCCCCCTCTGTTAGAATGGTTCAGGAAAAAGACAGTAAAGTGAATGATCTCATTCAGAGTGAGCTCTGAAGCAACCCTAGGCATAAAGGAGGGATTCGTTTTGAGGGAGACTCTGTCATTATGGAAAACTAAATACAGAGATCCTGAAAAGAAAGCAAGCAGTTCTGAGTTTTGTTTTGCTGAAGTGACTAGCATCAAGGTCTTGCAAGACTGGAATTGTAAATCAGAAGAAACAAGCTAAAAAGGGGCTTGTATCAAGACCTGCAAAGATTAAGTCACATAGTGGAGTGGGATCCTTAAAAATAGGTCTCAAAAGGAAAGTTTTACAGACTTTTACAGGCTGAGATGTGAAAGTTAAAACGTTGGTGGAAACTGGAAATGTCTGCCAAATAAACTCTGGAAGTAGAGTAACTGGAACCAGAATGAAATAAAGTGGCTGTGAACTACAAAACTGAGGGAAATGGGGCTAAAATGGGTGCAAACTCTTTTGGATTGCTCAGAAGGAAAATCCTTTCCATTTATTCCTATACAGCTTATGAGCTGCATCCTTCAGGCAGGCAAAAAGGATGTGAATAGACCTAGGAAAGGCTGGATCCTTGCCCATCATTGGAAGTGGAGAAATCATATGGTTAGTTTGAAGGACACAATGTTTGAATGAGGCTTGTCAGATGACTGAGACAACAGACCTGATCTGGGATCAAGCAACTTATATTGTGTTTTGAAGTAAACCAAAGCAATGGGAACCATGTCTACCCCAACTAAATCCAGGATATGAGGATGACTGAGGCCATGCACAGGGATGCTTTCTATAGGAATTTTGCCATGACAGGTAAATGAGGAAAAAATAAAGGCAATTGATGGACTAGTGTCCTTGGGTATCTGTTCATGTGGAAGAATCAGGGCAAAGTAGCTGCTGCATTTGGTGTTGACTTGAGAAGCAGATGCAGCAAAACTCACCCAAGCAGTAGACTATCATTTGTGCTTCTGACAGACTGAAGGACCAGTCATGAGGTATCATGATTCATCTGCTGAGCCTCTCTGCCTATCTCTCTCTCTCTCTGGGGTCTGAATGGAGAGATGAAAAGTCAGCAAGTAAAGGGGAGTAGTAGTGCTGAAATTGAATTCATCCTCAAGTCTTGGTGAGTACTTTCATGAGGTGGACCCTGTTTTCACAAAATCTCACCATGGCAACACTGATATATAGACTGTATTTATATAGCATATATCATGGACAGAAGTAAGTCAAAAACTAAAAAAGATAGCTGGGTGCACAAATCCCAGGATAGAAAAGTGCCCAATCCTGGTAGGCGCACTGCTGCCAGGAGTGGAAAAGATGACAGTGTAGAATCCTCAAAATATGGAAACATTCCTACAATGGAGCTAAGCCAGGCCAGGCCAGGCCCAGGGGAAGGATGGCTCCCCTGTTGTACAAATCACAAAAACTGATTGGCCAAAGAAGAGCCATAAAGACTATAAAGTGGACTATTGAGGATAAGAAAGAAATAATGTATTGTTACTATTATGTAAAAAGCCCAGAATTTCCAGACACAAGATATACAAAATGATTAAGAGAGAAATTAGAGGAAAGAAAAATACTTCCGCAGGAAAAACTGTCAGAAGCTTCAAATAAAAATTTGCATTCATTAATACAACAGATTTTTGAAAGACCGTATCTAGATCAAAAAACTTTGATCTGTTTGGAAAAAGAAGCATCTGAGGAAGTGTGAAAATATAAACAAAACCTAGAGATATTTGAAAAATATAAAAAAGAAATATGGACATGGGAAAGAAAGAGATCTGAGATGGTGCAATATTTATGCAAAGAAGAAAGCCAAGTTAACTAATACAGAGAAGGCAGTCTCAAAGATATTTGAAGAGAAATAAAGGCAAAGGCATCCAGATATAAAAAAAATTCACAATAAAAAAAAAATAATATCACAAAGATGTAATGTGGAAAAGAAGATTAGTAAAGCAGAAATTAAAGAAATAGAAGTTGAAGTTATGGAGTGCCTGCGAAGTGAAGGATTTAATGTAGAAGGTCTAACACAGACTACATCACAGCATGATGGAGTGAGTCCCCAGAATAAGGAAAAGCAAGATCAGGAGACATGTGAAGAAGAAATATGGGCATGGGAAAGGAAAAGAGATTTAAAACGATGCAATATTTATGCAAAGGAGAAAGCAAAACTAACCAATACAAAAAGACGAGCACAAAAGATATTTGAGGAGAAATACAGGCAAAGGAATCCAGATATGGAAAACTTTACAATACAAAAAATAATAAGACTGAGAGGAAAAGTAGAAAAAATGATTTGTAATGGAGAAGTCAAAGAAATAGAATTTGAGGCTATGGAGCAGCTGCAAAGAGAAGGACTCACTGTAGAAAATTGAATGCAGAAAGCACCACAACAGGATAGAGCAATGGATATCCAAATTAAGGGGAAACCAGTGGAAGCAATTGGTCAGGTACCATATCAAGATATTTTGGAGCTTCCAGAGGAAACCAGAATAAATGTTCACTTGAAGCTACTCAGCAAGGAAAGGAACAGGAAACTGTGGAAACTCTGATGCAGTAACAGAGCAACAGATGACAGGATGAAATTGAAAAGAATGTACCACAGGAAGATGCTACAGAACTTTCTATAGAATGCCTACAGGAAAAGGGAAACAAGGGATGTGCCCTCAGTTTGGATGAAAATGAGCTAAGAAAAGAGTTGCTTGATTTAATTGACATGGATAGATATATTAATATCAATGAGAGAAATAGACTGCAGAAGGTCAATAAAACCCCAAAACTAAGAAGTCTGAGGAAACAAATGAAGGTAGTAATTAGAACTGTTCATAGAGATCCATGTGATATAATAGAAGTAAACAGAATATATTACTTTGCTGCTAAATTAATAACTGATAAAGTTTTACCACAAGAACACAGGGTAGTGAGGGAAAGGAAAGAGAGAAATCAAATACCATCATGGAAGTATCCAATAGATAAAACTATAAAGCAAGTAAGACAAGAAGTGTCACTGTTCGAAGATTACAGAAGAGGGAATAGATCAACAAAAATACTAAGAAAAATAGATGTGATTAAAACAATACACAGTACTAGAACAGACCAGGATCTACCATGCACTATCACAAATAAACTAAACATTTTGACACAGTCAGAAAAACTTAGAAGATACACAGATAAATATAAAGGAAAATTACAAAATAAGCAATGTATTGATGACCCAAAAAAGTTTTATAGAGAATTGGGAAATAAGGTAAAAGGAATTGAAAGACCACCAAAAAAAGAGGAAGTAGATACGTTTTGGAGAAGTATCTATGAAGATCCTGTGGAACATAACAAAGATGCTAAATGGTTAGAAGAAGTAAAAGAAAGAATAAGTTTAAACATAGAGGATATGAAATGGGAAGAAGTAACACCCAGAGACATTGAAACAAAATTAAGAAAAGCCTCTAACTGGAAAACCCCAGGCCCAGATGCAGTACCTAACTTTTGGTTAAAAGTATTAATATCTTTGCATGACGATTTAGCCATGAGTAATAACTATTTATATGTGCACCCCGAACAGGCACCACACTGGCTAACAACAGGCAAAACAATGCTCTTAAGAGTGAACCTGCAAGCTACCCTAAAAATTACAGACTAATAACTTGCCTTCTGATGACATATAAACTATACATGGGAATTGACACAGACAGAGTATATAATCATTTAGAAGAAAACTCAATTATTGCAGCAGAACAAAAGGGGAATTAATGAAAGTCATATGGAACAAAGGATCATTTACTGTTAAATAAAGTTATAGTGGAAAACTGTAAAAAGGGGAAGAATCTAAGTATGGCACGGATTGACTACAAAAAAGCATATGATAATATCCCATATTCATGGATAAAAGAGTGCTTAATAATGTATAAGATATACCCTACACTGATTGACTACATTACAGTAACCATGAAACAATGGCAGACCACTATGCAATTAAACCATGATAAAGGACAAATTATCATCCCAGGGATAAAATTTCAGAGGGATATTCCAGGGTGGCTCTCTGTCACCATTGCTATTCTGCCTTGCCATTAATCTGTTAAGCTGTTTACTTAACAGCTTAGGCCATGGCTACAATTTGGCTCCTAGAAAACAACAAAGATCTGCCTTTCACTAAAATCATGTCCCTTGTATTGTTCCCCCTTCAAAAAGTCCCCCAGGCAAAAAGTGTCCATGGTTATCATGGTCATGGCAAGGGGTAGAATGACTGATCTTCCTGATGTAATGAGAGATGATTGGATCCACCAGTCAAGATAGCGTGTGCAGACAGACGGAAGACAAATAGGTTTGTCCATTGTATCCATGGACTGGTAACACTATATGTTCCCATAAACATATGCTCACATGCCCTAGTTTCCCATCCCATAAACATATGCTCACATGCCCTAGTTTCCCAGTAAAGAGTTTAGTGAAACGTCCCTGAGTCAGTTGCAGCTTTTTTTTTCTTTTTTTGGCAGAGTGGCCATGAACCACTATTCTGTGACATGGGATGAGAGTGGACATTTGTACACTACCAGAGTTGAAAGAACCAAAACTTTCTTGCCTATTGAAGCCAATGTCAGAGTCACATGCTTTGGAAAAGGCAGCCTCCACACCAGCAGAACCTACAAGGTGGAGAGAAGCCTGAGGGGACATTCTAGAAGCAATGACTTGTTCATTTACAAAAACAGATACCAAGAATCATGGGACATGAAATCATTTCACTGGATTCTTTACTAGGAGTAATTTTCTTATCCTAGATGTGCAAGCAGTATTTAAAAACTCTTTCTTGCAGTGTTTCTTTGTATGCATTTTATAGATTCTGCTTTGATTGAGAATGTCTACTGAGACTTCATTTCTTGCCTATGGGCCTCAAGTTTCTGGTGCATTATGCAGGAATGAAGTAAGGCTGCTCTACTTCAGTAAGTTTTTTGAGTGAAACCCATACAAATCAGGCTACCATGATGTAGGTAGTCTCCTATGCAGAATAAATACATACTATACAAAGGCATATCTATGAGACGTCACTGACTCTTCTGTTGTGCATCTTCATTGTGAAGATTTTTACAATGTGGTGAGTTTCACTGCAGTATATAGTCATGTGTGGGCTAGTAATACACTTTATGGCTGTTTTCTTCCCTTTTCTCCACTGTGTTGGTATGTATCATTTCAGGGGAGAGTAGGAGCTTGTCCCCACATTAGGGGGTGCAGCCCACCTGCAAAAAAATGTGATTTTTAACTTTTTTTTAGCTCACTGTTTTCAATATGTAATTTGTGATGCATGATAAGCCAAAACATTTGATCTTCTCATTCGACTAAGGAAATCCTATACAAATCTTTGCATGGGATCAAGCACATCATACTTGAAGGCTTTCCACTTGGTGTGTGCTGGGAAATTGTATAAAAAAGGTTTTCTACAGAAAAACAAATAACTGAGTTACAAGAAAGACTTGCCCAATGAGGAAATCCGCTTTTGATCTCTGGAACTCCTAAGACAGTATTTTGCTGGATAGAGCAACTATTAACTTTCTTGGCAAAACACAGCATGAACATGCAGCAAAATAAATAAATAAATAAATACTGGAGATGACATGGACTGGCTGCTTCATTAATCCAAGATACAGTTTTGCGTCCCTATACTGGGGAGCACCAGCTCATGATGTCACAATTGTGCAGCACTGGAAGTTTGGTTGGGTGGATGTCACCTGACGGTAAAGTCCCATATAATATGAATATTGCTGCAAAAGTGATCCATATGAAGCAAATATACAGATTCTTCAGGCAACAGAACAAAAAGTAAAAGAATTTCAGAAGTTGACTAATGCTGAATAAAAAGTGCAACTACTAAAAGTCATGAAAATTAAACAATGGCTAGAGCAAAAATTACCAATAACCTATTGAAGTTGGACTTCATTTTCCTTCAGAGTAGAAATAAGCTTTGCCCAAAGCCTGATGTTAAAGTTGACAAAAAAAGAAGTTATGTACTCACCATAATGTTCCATCTGAGTTGTTGCTCTTCATTTGTCTTCAACCTGTGGGAACACAGATCCAGCATGGATCCAAATCGGCCGTATTGCTCCAGCATCTGATCTGAGCTCCAGGCTCCTCCTCTACCCATAATGCCCCTGTCTCCTTCCTCCCTTCAGATTGAGTTTACTGCCCCCATAACAACCCAACCTGACACAATGTCTTACCCTCTGACACCAAGCACTCAGGTAGTATCAAGAGGAATAACAGTTTATGCCAAGGAAAGGGTCATATCTTATCCAGCCAGACCACCACACAGCCCATATAAGGCAGGGGGAAGGGGGAAGGAGGAAGGGATGGCTGAAGACAAATGAAGAGCAACAACTCAGATGGAACGTTATGGTGAGTGCATAACTTCTTTATCTGAAGTTATTGTCTTCATTTGCTCTTCAGCCTGTGGGACAGAGACCCCAGCTACCAAACACCTGAGAGGCCCTCATAGAAGGATATTAAACAACACAGCAGAGCCAAACAATGCCCTATTTCTGGAGAGAAGATCCGACTTGTAATGGAAGATGAAGGTATGAAGATAAAAAACACTGCAGGATTCACCACCAGGAGATGTAGACGTAAAATAATTCCTTTTATTCACGAAACAAGACGACAAGCGCTTTCACGCACCAAAGTGCGCTTCATCAGATCTTAACAAAATGTAGTAATTCATTCATTATATATATAGCAAGTCAAGCTCAGTCAATTAGTCAATTAACTAATTATACAAATTAATATGTACACAATTAAAGAGTTTTTTTAAACCAATTAAGAAGCATTCAAAGTATAGTGAAAAATTCACTAAAAAACAGCTTAAATGTCTGCTACAGACTTCATGATTAAAAGAAAGTATAAAATAATTAGAACATTCAAATATTCAAATATTCCAGAGGAAAAAGTGCATTATAAAACATGTTAAAACTAACCTATTAGCATAGTATACGTCTCTTATCAATGGAGATATAAATCATATATTATTATTGTTAAAAATTCCAAACATACAGTGTTATAAATTTGCGAAAAATAGATATATGCTTATAGGTAAAAGAAGAGAATTTATGACAAGCAGCATCCCTAAACAGTCAACTTCATTCTATAACATCAAATATAGAGTATACTACTATATAAGCGTACATAAGTAATATATGCTCACTATTTATATAACCTAGCATCTAAGACAGGTTTGATACATACACTACGATTAAGACCAGGAGGTAAATGAGCTCCTAGTCTAAAAATCCAAACCAACTCAACATTAGCTAAAGTATTGATGTTATCACCCCCTCTTTTATTTAAACCCACTAGTTGGAGTGCCCTAAAGCTAAAACTATGTTCTCTATAGTCACTGACATGTTTAGCCAGAACATTAAGTTCATTATTTTTCTTAATGTCATAGACATGGTTGTATATTCTCTGTTTAAATTTTCTTTTGGTCATCCCTACATAGAAGGCGTCACATTTTTTACAGGTCGCTAGATATATTAAATTCATTGATTCGCATGTCGCATAAAATCTGGGCACAAAAGTAAAATCATGTTTAGGATGTTTATAGATCTGTGTGTCAGTAATATACTGACACATATTACATTTCCTACAAGGGAAACTACCTACACTTTCAACATATTCTTGTCTATGTGATGTAATGTTATTTTCTTTAAAGCATAACAATTGCTTAAGATTCGGAGAGTTCCTAAAGATAAACCTAGGTTTTTCACCTACAATATTTCTTATTGACTCATCCATAGTTAAAACATTCCAATTACATAGTATGATGTTCTTCAGATCAAGAACATCATTCGCGAACTGCATAATATATGAAAGCCTAACATCATGTCCAGAGTGTTTGTGACTAATACCAATATTATACTTATATTCAATCTTATGTCCTTCATGTACATCTTCTATATGACCCCCTCTACTCAAAATGTTGTTTTTAATGTCTCTTACCAATTTTTTATTATATCCTCTATCTAAAAACAGATTTTCCAATTTTCCTTCCTCCCTTCAGATTGAGTTTACTGCCCCCATAACAACCCAACCTGACACAATGTCTTACCCTCTGACACCAAGCACTCAGGTAGTATCAAGAGGAATAACAGTTTATGCCAAGGAAAGGGTCATATCTTATCCAGCCAGACCACCACACAGCCCATATAAGGCAGGGGGAAGGAGGAAGGGATGGCTGAAGACAAATGAAGAGCAACAACTCAGATGGAACATTATGGTGAGTACATAACTTCTTTATCTGAAGTTATTGTCTTCGTTTGCTCTTCATCCTGTGGGACAGAGACCCCAGCTACCAAACACCTGAGAGGCCCTCATGGAAGGATATTAAACAACACAGCAGAGCCAAACAATGCACTATTTCTGGAGAGAAGATCCAACTTGTAATGGAAGATGAAGGTATGTGAAGATGCCCAGGTAGCCCCACAGAGCAAATGTCATCCAAGGAAACTCTGGACCAAAAGGCGGCTGAGGTAGCCATAGATCTGGTAGAATGCACCTTAACATGACCTGACAAGAGGCACGCCCTTTGCTGAATATGCCAAGAGTATACAGTGAGAAATCCAACGGGCAATGGTGATCATAGATACAGGCTTCCCTAATAAGGGTTTAGAACAGGAAATGAAAATATCAGATTTGTGGAAGGCCTTTGTTCTGTTTAAGTAAAAATGTAACTGCCTATGAAAATCCAGCAGGTGCAATTTACACTCTCCCTTATTCTGAAAGTTAGGAAAGAAAACGGGGAGATTAGTAATTTGGTTGATGGTTGATGTTTGATTCTGAGGCCACTTTAGGCATAAAGGAAGGGTTAGTGCACAAAAAAACTCTGTCTTTATGGAAAATTATGTAAGGTGGCTTAATCGATAAGGCCTGAAGCTCTGACACCCTTTTAACTGAAGTAATAGCAAACAGGAAGGCTGTCATCCAAGACAGAAATTGTAGCTCCACTGAAGCAGTGGGTTCAAAGGGGGAAGAAACCAAAGTAAGGTCCCAAGGAGGTGTAGGGTCCTTGATCGGTAGCCTAAGAAGAAAGGTACCCTTTAAAAGGCTTTACAGAGTTTAGAAGGGCTAGAGAAGCTGAATTATCCCCTATATGGATATTAGAAATCACTGCCAATTGAACTTTGATTGTAGAAAAACTGGCACCCTGTTGAAAAATGCTTGCCAGAAATGCCAACATAACAGGAACCAGAGCAGTGAAAGGATCGAAATCCCATTGAGATGCCCAAATGGAGAAATGCTTCCACTTACTGGAATAAACCATCATCATGGAAGATCTATGCACCACTAGCAGAATCTTCTTAACTGGAGAAGATAACCCAGACGTCCTAACTATCATGGGAACTGGAGCAGACAAATGGTGAGATTTAGACTGACCAGATCTCAGTGTGGGATCCCTGAGGGATGTGAAATCAGATCCGGAACCAGATCCAATGTCCAAGGAGGACACACTGCATGAGACCACAGATAAGGGAACCATACTTGGTGAGGCCAGAAGAGTGTAATGAGGATGACTAAGGTCCCCAGCCATTGTGATTTCTGGATGAATTTTGAAATCAGGGGAAGAGGAGGATAAGCATAGAGAAGACAGGAGAGCCAAGCATGAACTAGATCATCTCTGGGGGACTCCCCTGGAGGCGGGGCTCAGAGCAAAAAACTCACTGCACTTTGCATTAGAAGGAGAGGTGAACAGATCGCAGCAAGGCTGACCCCACTTTAGAAAGATCTGCTTCACTACTGAAGGATTCAGAGACCACTCATAAAGCATCAGGATAGACCTGCTTAGCCTGTCTGTTAGAATGTTGGACCTCCCCAGAATGTGCATTGCAATCAGAAAATGGCTGGTGGAGATCGCCCACTCCCACAATCTCATGGCTTTGTGGCAAAGGGGATAAGACCTGGTTCCCCTACTTGTTGCTATACCAGACTACCAACATATTTGTCTGTCTGACGATCATCCTTAGGGGAAGATGGGCATGAAGGGCTTGCAACACCAATAGCATCGCCCTCACCTCCAGGACATTGATATGCAACTGTGTCTCCAGGGAAGACCGCATGCCTTGAACTGTCCATTGCAAGCAATTCCCCCCACCTGAGCAGGAAGGCATCTGTGGTCACCATGGTCAGGGGGGTGGGGAGAACAAAGGGGTGACTGCAAACAAGATCTAGGGACTGAATCCACCAAAGAAGAGAATCTTTGCATGCCCAGGATAAACAAATAGGATGTTACAGTGGAAGATCCAGAAAGGACCAATGAACCACCAGAGTCCATTGGAGCACCCTCATGTGCAACCAAGCTGAAAGGACGAGGATGATCATGGCTGCCATGGACCCCAATGCCCTTAAAACCCACTCCATGGAAGGAGATGGAACTTGAAGGATGTGTAAGACATATTTGAGGGAGTAAAGTCTGTCAGATGTCAGAAAGACTTTTGTCTGAACGGTGTCCAACTGAGCTCCAATGAAATCCAGAACTTGAAATGGTTGTAAGAGAGATTTGTTGAGACTGATGGTGATGCCCAGCTGGTGGACAGTTTGGATTAAAATGTCCCGAACTTGCCAGAGTCAATGCCTGAAGGGGGCAGAGAGAAGCCAATCATTCAGGTAAGGGAACCTTGCAGACACAGGTGAGCTGCTACCACTGCCATTACTTTGATGAACACCCTGGGGGCTGTGGTGAGACCAAAGGGTAGTGCTCTGAATTGGTAATTATTGGTCCCTAGCCTGAAGCATAGAAGCCTCCAAGAGCATCTGTCCATTTTGATGTAATAGTATGCATCTTGGAGGTCTACCAAGTACATCCAGTCATTCTCCTGAAAAAAGGGTAGGCTAGATTGGAGTGTGACCATCTGGAATTTCATATTGGCAACTGACAGATTCAGGGTGGAGAGGTCCAGAGTTGGCCTCAAGTCCCCTGTTTTCTTTGGCACCAAAAAGAACCTGGAATAGATACCTAAAACAGACTGGTCTGGAAGGACAGGCTGGATGACTCATTGTTCTAGCAGCTTGGAATTTTCCTGTGCTGCTGCCTCCCTTTGTGTGGGTGGAATGTCTGGGAAGGACCTGGTCGGACTTGGTCTTTGAAAGAAGAGGACTGAATATCCTCTGGATATGATTCGCAACATCCACTGATAATCTGTGAGTGACTCCCAGGCTGATGGGTGTAGTGAGAGTCCACCTCCCACTGCCTCCAGAGATGAGCAGTCGGGCAACCCTTCAGGCTTGCTGTGCGGGTCTGTCCAAGCCGAGAATGAATCCTGAGACCCTTGATTTCTCTGGCCCCCTCTGCCATGAGAGCGGGGTATGTTGAATCGCCCTCTGCTTCTGGGGGAAGGTGAGTCCTGAGCATCCTGAGGATAACCCCGAGATTCTGGAACCACATCTTCTTTGCCCCCCACTGATTACTGGAGAAGGATAGTTGAGGGGTTGAGAAGCGGATCTCGATGGCAGACAGAGTCTTCCCATCCTTCTCACTCTGGACCAGTGTGTCACATACCATCTTTCCAAACAGTGTGGAACCATCGTAAGGGGCATTTGTGAAAGACCCCTTGAAGGGTTCCGAAAAGGTACACAGCCAGAGACAGGTGTGACACCTGATGGCAACACCTGTCCTGGCAGCTCTAGATGCACCCCCTGTAGTATGAGAGAGAAGCTGCATAGAGGTATTGGCAATGGAGGTGAGGGTGGCCATTCGAGAGGAGAAAACTTTCTTATCCTCCGCTGACATGGTCCCTGGGGTACACTCGGTGACCTGTTTACCAGGTCTCACTGAAGTCTAATAACATTTGCCATATAGTTCAGTGCACACACAGTGAATGTGGCTGAAGCATAGGCCCACTTCCCAAAATGGTCCAACATTCTAGACTCTCGGTCCGGTAGGTGGACCGTGGAGCTCTGCTGTGTGAGCTTCTATTTGGTGGTTGCTGCCATGACCATGGAATCAACAGGGGGGTCCCTTTGATCAATATAGCTTGTCTGTGGGGCACTGAAGACCTTATCAGGGCACTTGGGAATCAGCTCCACCATGCCCGAGATCTCACAAGATCTACCAGAGGATCTGTGGAAGGGGACACGCAGGAGGTAGAGGGTCCTGCACCAAATGCCTCCAGGAACACTGACTCATCAGGACTGGGTTTTTGGACAGACCACCCCCAGCGCTGTTGCAGGATTTCCATGATGTCTCCAAATGAGATATCCTCTGGGGGTGATCAGGGAGAAACCTCTCCTTTCTTCAAGTCAGTGTCTTCTGTGAGAGACTCTGGTGGGGAGTCTATGTGCCTCCTTTTGCACGTATATTTTCGGGACCTCCTCAGGGAGGTCTCTGGGGAGGACTTGAAAACATCTAGCTGCTCCTGTGTGGGAGCTCCCTGGGGCAAAGAGGCAGCAGGCTGTCCCTGAGGTAGCAGGATGGCAGGATCCATACCAGAAACAGAGGAAGCAAGGACAGATTCTGAAGACGAGATTGTCAAGGGTCTCGATGAGATTGACAGAACCCTCTCCACCATCTCAAAGGCAGAAGGAGAATGAACCATCTGAGAAGGGGCTACAGATGTGTCCACAACCCTCTGGATTAACAGGGGGGCTGAAGTCAAACCTCCAGGTACTGAGACTATGATTGGAAGGCTCTGCTCTGAAAAACTTGGAGCAGAAACCATCCCCTCAGATCCGGTGCAGAGGCTACTGCTCCAAGAGCCAGCTGGATCTGAACTCATCAGATCCGACCTCCTCAAGGTAATGGCCCATGTCGAGGTACCATCAGCACCGACCCCTCGACATCAAGGGTCCTCAGATCTCTGGACTACAAAACCAGAGGTCAGATCAGAGAAGGAGTAATCGTGATGAAGGCAGACTGCATGCCTTCTGCTCTGGAGGGAGAGGCAGTAGGCAAGACTCCCATCTGTATCTGGGTGTGGATCAATCTCCGCATCATCCTTTCCACCTCGACTTCAGAAAGGCTGTGGGTGGATTTGGAAGAAGAGGCCACTAACACTGGCCTAGAAAGGCAGTGAGGTGATGCTGAGGCACAGATCTGAAGCACCTCCGTCCCTGGGGAGAAGTATGGGAAAAGGAGTTAGGGAGACTCCACCTTCAGAGCTAAGTGAAGCTGGGCTGGAGGGCCTGCTGAGGATGAGTGGATGGGGGGCCACTTCCTAGGCTTGTCCCTATGCTTATGTTTGTCCCTGTCCCCAGTCTGCTTAGTGGGAGGTTAAGTCCCAGAAGCCAGGGCAGAGATGGAAGTAGTAGCCGGGGTAGCAGTAGAAGTAGTGGCCTGGGACCCCATGATGGGTGGGGGGAGAAGGATTTTCAGAATAAGTTCTCTTCTGTCGATCAATACACAGGATTGAACCCCATGCAGATCAAGCAGGAAAAATCAACATGGGCGACCCCTAAATACTCAAGGCACAGAGTGTGGTCATCAGCTGGGAAAAGCTTATGGCCACACTCTCTGCATTTGCGAAAACCAGTTTGGGAGTCTCTGACATAGTCATGAAAGAGAGGCCCAAACAGTAGAAACACACTCACACACACTTTTATTTTTAACCGACATGAAACGTGGAAGGGGAGGTGATATAGGAAAGATAGAAAAAGGAATTCCTAGTTAGAGAGAGAGACTAAAGTGAAGAAAAATATATAGACACTTACCCAAATAGCTCAGGGCACTGGATCATGATGCTTACACAAGCGTGGCAAATGAGATCTGGGGGAGGAAGGAGACAGGGGCATTATGGGTAGGAGAGGAGCTTGGAGCTCGGATCAGATACTGGAGAAATGCGGCCGAGTTGGATCCATGCCAGATCTGTGTTCCCACAGGCTGAAGAGCAAATGAAGACAACTTCAGATCAGTAGTTTCCAATTCTCTAACAAAACAAGTTTCATGAGGTGAAATGGGATATGTACAGGAGGAGTGTTGCACTGTTTTTTCTGCTTGGATTAAACTATGTAGCTGAAGCTATATGTAATTGTGATGCTGATTATTCTTACAGCTGTAACAGTATAAAACTGGTGTTTTACATCAGCTGTTGCAGTTGATGGCTGTCATGGTACCTGTATCCTGCTGTAAAATAAAGTTTTCTAATCATGTCATAGAGTTATTTCACCAGCTGCAGCAAAATAATCTATCCAAATTTTATGGAAATAAGATTGCTTGAAAATATGCATATGTTGTTTTGTAACTGTGCTAAAAGAAAGCAATATCCTGCATTTACTACAGATAAACCTGCATGTACGTTCTCCTTTGCTTTGCTTTTTCTAGGACCTGCTTTTATTACTTTACTACAAACTGAGAACCACTGTAAGCAGCACTGTTTCAATCAGCTGTACTGGCTTTTTATCCTTTCCACCAATTCTCAGTAAACCATATATATATATATATATATATATATATATATATATATATATATGTGTGTGTGTGTGTATAAATCTTTTCGGAAAGTAGAATATATGTTCAAGATAGTCAGGATAGTACAGTAGTGTAAAATCTTACGATAACAGTACATGTCCTTCTTTTCACTGTTACAGTATTCATCACCTCTGGGATCTCCTGTCAAGGATAGCCCAACATCTGGCCAGTGTACCGAAGTCTTCATTACCTAGATAGCATAATATGTCAGACATATGCACCATCGTGCAAGTGTAAGGCATAAAGGTGATGTATGCACTCTCTAAACTCAGACCTGAAGTACTGCAAGAGAATCAGGACACCCAGTGGAAAGGAGGACATGCACATCCAAAAAAAGGAAGAAAGAAAATACCACATATACAAAAAGAATAGAAAAGGGGGAAGGAGAGAGGGAGGGAATGAATACTGCATCAGACAAAACAGAAAGATATCTACTGTTATGGTACGATTTTGCACAACTGTACTATGTCCTTCCATATCACTGCTGCAGTATTCACCTCTGGAGGCAGGAAAGAGGTCCCCCCACAAACCTATGCAGAATGGAAAATACATTAAATGTGTAATGCTTTGTGAAAGTGTGAACCAAAGTCCAAGTAGCAGCTTCAAGGATAGAGTTGGTGTCCAAACCTTAGCAGAAAGCCCCTGCCTTCAAGGATGGAGTTGGTGTCCAAACCTTAGCAGAAAGCCTCTAGTGGAATGAGCCCTCACAGAAGCAAACAACTTACCATAAAAAGAATAACAAAAAAATAAATGTCCTTGGAAATCCAGGAGGAGAGGGCTTGCTTAGGAACTGCCACACCCAATGTCCTGGAATGAAAAGAAACACAAAGCTGGTCAAATTTATGAAAGGCCTTTGTTTTATCTAACTAACAAGAGTGGCTAAGTAAATCCAATGTATGAAGAACCTTCTCAGTAGCAGATTGCAGAGAAGGGAAAAAAAGAAGCTTGATAGACTGACTAAGTGACAACTCACTAACCACCTTGGGCATAAAAGAAGGATTTGTACGGAGATAAACCCTGTCTCTATGAAAAACCAAAAAAAGAGGGACTGCCATCAAGGCCTGTTCATTGACCCTTCTGGAAAAGGTTAAAGCAACTTATAAAACAGTCTTCCAGGTGCAATGTTGCAAAGAAGCAGCAGGCTCAAAAGGAGCCTGAGTCTGCTTTACAAGAACAAAATTAAGATCTCAATAAGTGGGAATGAGCTTTCTTGGAAGTCTAATATGAAGGACACCTTTAAGAAACTGCTTGACTTCAAATCTAGGAGCCAAACAAGGAGTAAGTGGCAGACAGGCAGAAATGGCTGACAAGTGGGGTTTCACTGAAAAATACTCCAAGCCAGCATGCAGTAGTTCACACAGATAGGAAAAAATCAAAGAGGTCCCCACTAAAAAGGGGTCCTGTTGATGTTTAGGCTGCCCTACTGTCTCTTCCATTTGGACATATATGTTTTTCTGGTGTTGGGTTTCCTGGCCTCATGTAGGACCCTAAGCATGTCTTCACAAAACTGGTTTCAGGACAGAATCAAAACCCTGTCACCCAAGGCATCAACTGAAGAGTAGACAGATGAGGGTGAATGAGTTTCTTTGTCCAGTGTGAGAAAGATCCATCTAGTGAGGTAACTTGTGATGATTGCACCTGACCAGATGGAATAAGAGGGGAAAACAGTACTATCTGGGCCTAAAGGAAGTCCTGAGAAATTCTCTGGCTGGAAGAGAGGTCAGGAAAAAACAGAGACAGGAAAAAATTTTGTGAGGTACAAAACCTTGGGGATGGGAAGAGATGCAAGCATTGGAGCAGTCTTAACCTGCAGTCTAGGAAAGCATGATCTTGAGCTGGAGTCAACACTTTTGAAGGGTGACAGTGTACTCAAGGCTGTGTAACAGAAGTGGAGTAAATGAAACTCTTGCACCAGCTTGGAAAGGGATGGAGCCTGAAGAAAGAGGTCACCCAGATAAGGAAATATTTGAATGTCCTGAAGCCCACAAAAGGTGACTACAAGGGCTAGGCATTTGGTGAACACCCCTGGAGCTTTTGAAAGGCCAAAGGGCAAAGCAGAGAACTGAAAATAAGAGGAGGAAACAGAGAAATGCAAATATTTCCTGAATAGTGGGTGGATAGGAATGTGAAAGTAAGCATCCTTCAGATCAGTGGAAACCAGAATTGCCTGGGGGAGCAACAGAGGAAACAGAGTCAGAAGAGACAGCATTTAGAAATAAGGCACCATGAGAAAGGTGTTCAGAAAGGAAAGATCTGGGAGAAGTCTCCAAAACACTTCTTTCATGGGAACCAGAAAAATCCTAGATTAAAAATACAAACCTCTCTTGGTCTGTGGAACTAGTTGAATGGTACCTTGGTCTAGCAGATCCTGCAATACCCCTGGAAAATGTGGAAGTTGCTCTCCAGGGGGTTCAGGAATACCAGAAATGGAGGGAAGGGTCTTCCAGGTCATAAAGTAACCCTGCCAGACACGATGGAGAGAACCAAGGTGTCAATTGTAATCAGCTGCTAAACTAGGAGTGAAAGACAGCCTGAGGGACAAGGGAATCTGGAAAGTGGGCAGACAGTCAGATGACTGCAGATTTGTTAGGAAAGGACTGCTTCTGGGGCCTGGGTATCTGAGTAGGTTTCTCTGAAAAAAAAAATGCCTAGAAGTCTTTTTACCTTTTGAAAACTGTCTAGGCAGCCTATGCCAAAAAGCAGTCTTACTCAGTTCCACTGAAACTTGGGAATAAGTGAAACAAAAATCTACTTTAAAATCTTTCAATACCTTACTGCGAGCCTATAAGGTTTTGAAAAGTTCAGCCACAGCAGTACCAAACAAATTCTGGTTGTCCAAGGGAGCATCCAGAAGCTTTGCGTTGATATCATCTGGTGAGGGTTGAAGATGAAGCTAGGAATAGCACTGAGCCAGAGGCAGCAGCCCTACAGGATGCATCATCAGCTGCATTTAATAGAGTGATGGGCAACCTGAGAAGTGAAACTGAGCAAGGAAAGAGATAAGGTCTTACAGTATTCGCAATCTGGGAAAGAAGAGACAGCATTGTACCTTGTCATATAACTCATGAGTCTGGTAATTGATAGCCCTGAAGGGTAAAGTAGCCAAATGTATACCTTCTTACCAATTGGCTGCATGGCTGTACTGTCCTTATCTAAAGGAAAGAACTTGGAAGAAGGCAATAGCCTATAGGCTTGTCAGTAGATATAGAAATTACTGCATAATCAGATGAAGGGAACTTACAGGCGACCAGCGCCTTATAAAACCTATCAGGTTTCTTAGGAGCTGGAGGTTGAGAATCCGGAGTCAGGTAAGCAGCAAAGAAGGTATCTAATACAGTAGCCACCGCAGGATGGACAGCTGAAGGCTTAGAAAAACTCAATTTTTCTGGATGTCTGATACTTGAGATCAATCTCATTTGAAAGGCTCCATCATTCACAGGACAGTGTCACCAAAAGAAAGCTCCTCCAGAGGACAACCAGGGCTGACAAATTTTTCATCTTCAGAACCATACTCTAACAAGGGCATCATTATTCTTTCAGGAATGCTTGCCTAAGTTTAGAAAAGCACTCTGGGTCATTAGCCTAGTAACTATCTATAAAACTATAAATCTAAAGGTGAAGACAATTGAGAGGAATAGGCTAAGCAGTCAGCCTCAGAGTCAGAATCCTCATCTGAAGGCTCTGGGTCCCTAACCGTGTTAGAGGTAGGGGACAAAGAATGTGCAGGAACTGAAATCCCCTGAGGAGGTTTCAATATCCTCAAGGCATTGAGCAAGGCTTGACTGAAGTCCTGCTTTTTCTCTGTGGATCCCAGGGGACTGACACCACATGCTTAGTCCTCTGCCTTTTCATCACTGGGACATCCAATCTGACAAAATGCAGAGATTCAGACCTCCCTGCCTGGATTCGATTAAAGTACCTGGCACCTCTCCCTTAACAAGGATATGAGGAATCCATCTAGGGTCCTCAGAAATAATTAGCTGTGGTTTCCCCTCAATGTTGGCAGGGGACATCTGCAAAGCCTCCAAGGATGTGTGAGAAGCAGGTTCTGTGATGGTCTCTACAAGGTCATGGCTGATGGCAATGCCAAATTATCCTCTGGGTTCTCACTCACCTCAAGAGAGATGTCTGCTGGAGGCTGGACAGCAGTAAACTCAGGCCTAAACTTTTTGGCCTTCTTTTTGAGCAGTAGCTGTACCTTGGGACAAGCTGATTCTGCCACGGTACCTTCGGCCAAAAGCTTGAAAAGTTGGCTCTCAAAGTAAATGGAAAGTGAAGAAAGGTGGTTACATAAAGTCTTAGGTACAAAAGCCTGACAGATGTAACACTGAGTGTGATCATCAGAAACACCTAAGCAAAACAGACACCTATTGTGGTGGTCTTTGTGGGGAGTCTGCCTCTCACATTGACATTTCCCTTTCTTGGAATATATGTAACCCACTGAACAATGTAAGAAAAGGAAAAAAGAACCCCAGTGGGGTACTTATCTGAAAGACATAGGCTTGTTATAACCAGCAACTTAAAGGGTGTTAACACCAACTTATGATAACAGTGGTCGGACTGGTGGGAATGAAGTTCTGAGTTGACAGTGTACATACGTCACCTATGCTGTTGCTTGCCCGGGGAGCATACATCTGAGTTTTTCTTGCAGTTTTTATTGAATGGTTTGTCTGTGGTTCCTTTTTAAACTTTGGTTTGGATTTTAGTTGGGATATTTTGCAGGCACCTTAATTTGTATAGGCATTAGCTGGGTTTAAAGACCTGTGTTTCTTAAATATAGCCAAACTATCCACTTATTCTATGCAGATGACGTTAGTAAAAATGCAGAAACATGCATGCCCACAGCTAGCAGGATTTGGCTTTACTGGCCTGAAAGTAATCTTCAAGTCTTAACAAGTAAAAGTAATGGATGTTCAGAAGCCATGTAGATGAAATACTTGATGTGACCAAAAACACCAAAACCATGACAGGAATGACCAGGACCAGTCGGTAAAAAACCTTTATTTGCATTAAAATCTGCCAAAATGGCCCTATAGCACCACAGATAATCCAACAATTGATGCAGCCAGTACGGCCCAAAGACACCACAGATAATTCAAAACTTTTGAATTATCTGCAGTGTCTTTGGGCCGTACTGGCTGCATCAATTGTTGGATTATCTGTGGTGCTATAGGGACGTTTTGACTGATTTTAATGCAAATAAAGAAGGTTTTATACCAGCTGATCCTTGTCATTCCTGTTGTGGTTTTGGTCTCATCAACGTTTTTTGGATTTTTGTGAAATACTTGATGTCCTTAAGGGGTTATTTGCATATATCCCATGGGCCTTCATTACAGAAGTTTTAAGGTATCACACAGTAAACACTCTAGCTTGGCTAAGTTTTTCTTGAAGTGTTTACTGAATGGTCAATCTGTGTATCCTTTATACCCTTTGGTTTGGATTTTATCTAGATCATTTGCAAGCACCTTAATTTGTGTGAGCATCAGCTGGGTTTAAAGACCATGTGTTTCTAAAGTACAGCCAAACTATCCCCTTATATTTTGCCAATTTGGTCAGTAAAAAGGTGTGATTTTATTGACCAGAATGTAAGTGGCATGACTTAAAAAGTAAAAAAGTCATTAACATTCAGATTCCATGCAGTTGAATGGTCTCTATTACACTAGGTTTATGGTATCACATAATAAAAACTCTAGCTTGGCTGAGTTTTTCTTGCAGGTTTTATTGAATGGTTTATGTGTGTGCCCTTTTTGCCCTTTGGTTTTGTTTATATACATAAAGGTTGTAGACAATCAAAGTCTATTTCACTGAAATAGTTTAATCAAATTCATAAAAACAAATATTATACAATCAAAAAATACCCAAGGAAAATGTATTCAAACTTACGTTTTCTGCAGGGAAGCTTGTCCCTTACACCCACCAACCCCCCTTTACTTAAATATCTTCCGCAATTGCAAAACTGTTTGGAAAAATGAAAATACTAGCCATAAAGAATCACTTGCAATATACATACCAGATTATCAGTGATTATGTACACGTCATTTCAAGCAGAAGCTAAAGCTTCTTCATATACATCTAAATATTTCTGTTTCAGTACTGCAGAGATGCAGTTGTGTCTACTTACCATATGTGTAGACATTTCAGTGTCTTCACCATTGCAGTAATAACTTTTTGGGAGATTTCCTGTTGCAGATGCCCTTGGCCAGCCTGAATACCAGAGATTTCCTCACCTGGTGGATACTCTCCCCTATGACATCAGGACATCTTGGTATGAGGGTCGTTGGCTCATGCTGTTTTCCCAAGTCTTTCTTGTAGTCACAGGAATGGAGCCCTAGACCAGGAGCATAACCCATCCATACTGTCCCCAGCAGGGTAAGGGTAAAAGAGATCTGAATGGGGTACCTTAAAAATTATGGGGTACAGAAAGTCCATCCCAACCCAGAGTCATGACAGAGGGGAGGGAAGGAGGAAGGGAAAGGATGCTGCAACTGTAAGGACAGTTGAAGATCTACATTTATAGTAAGCAGATACAACTGTACTATGTTTATTGTTTTTCACCTTTGCAATATTCATTTCTTGGGAGGATTCTCAAGGTTGTAGGGTGGGTGGCCAGAACAAACATCAAGCAGAGAATAGGAGCCCCTGCAGGACTGCAAAAGCAAACTTAGATTTGACTTCAGATGTAGAGAACAAGTTGCAGTGCTTAAAAAAAGCATAGACTGAGGAGCAGATGGCTGTCTCCAAAATATCTTGTGCGGACACTCACTCTCAATAAAGGCAGCAGTGGTAGCTATGGCCCTGGTGGAATGTATTATGGTACCTTTTTGCCATGGTTCTTGTAGCAAAGGGGGATACAGTTAGAGATCCACTTAAAGATAGATTGTTTACTTACTAGTTTGTCCAACTTGTTAGGGGCACATGCCACAAAGAGTTGATTACACTTTCTGAATTTTTTTTGTTTCAGTCAAGTAAAATCTGAGCTGACTGCATACTTCCAGGAAGTGTAAGGTTCTCCCCCATCTATTCTGTGGGTTTCTACAAAAACAGGGAGTTGGAGAGATTCTCCTAGCTGAAATGACTGGAACTAGGATGACTGTTTCCACTACATGAATTTAATGTCTGTGGAAGCAGGCTCAAAGAGGGGCAAACTGAGTTTCCCTAATAAAAAGAGGTACCAGCAAGGTGCAGGGGTCCTCCTGGGTGGATATAGGTGGATGATGTCTTTAAAGTACTTTCATCATAGTCTGAGGAAACTAAGGGAGACTGTATTTAGTAGGCAAGCAGAGATAGCAGACTCATGAATTTTAATACAGAAGTAAGAAACCCTTGGAGAAAAGATTCACCAAATAGGTCAGTGCTAAGGGGGCATTAGCTAGCAGAGGTTGTTTGCCCTTGGTCTGGCTACATACAGTGAACTGTTTCCATTAAGAAATTTATGATTTCCTGGTACTGGGTCTTCCGGCCTCTTTCAAGATAAGTAGGATATCCTTGTCGCAACAACTGGCCCTGAAGAATAAGGATAATATCATTCAGACAGTCAGCTTCAACATGCTAAAGTTGAGATAACGGCTCCTTTGGTCTGAGTCAAGGGATCTGCCTCCTGTGGCAGCAACTCTGGTTCTGCTCAAGTTGTGTTAGAGGGAATTAATTCTGCCTTGGCCAGAAGGGTGCAGTTAAGCTCACTCTCATCCCTTCCTCCCTGATCTTTGTACGTAATCAGAGGATGAGTGGTATGGGAGGGAAAGCATACTGAAATGGATCCATCCATGGGAAAGAGAAGGCATCCATCATCCAGACCTTGTTGTCTTGGGCCCTTGAACAATATTTTAACTTCATTTCCTTTGGATGGAAAAAGGCACCCTTCTGACTCTCCCCATTTTCTGTGATTTTCTTGAAGATGTGCCTTTTCTAGTATCTACTTGTGGGGTCTGAAAATGATCTATTCAGATGCTCTGTAAGGTTGCTTCTTTCTCCTGGAAGAAGCTGTGCTACTAGATGCAACCCCATCCCAAAGCTGCATTCTCAGGAGACAAAGTGGGAAGAAATGTGTACCTCCATGATTGTGTATTTACCACATCACAGTGGAATCTGGCTTTACTAAGAATGTGTATGGTTTCCATGTGTTTGAATGCCATCATGCTTCTGTAAACTGCCATGATTTTTTTCAGGTTGGTGTGACTTTGGAATGTTTTCCCCACTTGCTTTGCACCTGAAAACTGCATGTGTGTGTGCTCCAAGCTAGGTATGAGGTGTCTGAGTTCATCACTTTGTTCCCATACTCACATTGGAAACAAACTCCTTTGTTCTAGAGGCAAGCTTCTATCTACCATAACAGTTCTTTTTTTAGGTGGGGAGAAGGTTTACCTTGAAGTTTAGAGGGTGTCTGTGCTGACACCACACATTCATCAGGAACCACTGTATCCTCCACATGTGAAGCTTTGCTATGGGTGCCATATGAATGCAAAAAACTGTGTAACCCAGAGATTTCAGAATTTCTCTGTCTGACACAACATCATGCTGGGCTAGTGTTCTGAAATATTGCCTTACAAAAAATATTTTCCTGGGGAAGGAAGGCCCTTTGTTTTTCTGTGTCCAGCGGAGCTCCTACAAACATTAAACTGTTTGTGGTCGTGAGGTTGAATGTCTTTAAGTGTAAGAAGAATGTTAGGTGTGAGAGGCAGGTTGTGGTCAGATGAAAAGAAGCTTCCAGCTCCTTCCCAGAACTTGGTTTGTTCAGGCAGTCATCTGAAAAAAAACTGGAGCTAGACATTTTATGAACACTCTTGGAGCAATGCACAAAACTGAATGTGATTCTCACCTTCCCTGACGCAGAGATGCCACCTGTGTTCCTTTGCTATGAGTATGTGGAGGTAGGCATCAGTTAGATCTATCATAACCATGGAAACCCAGGTGAAGCATGGCAAGAGCTTTTGCAGAGTAAGCATCTTGAATTGAGGGATCACTAAGAACCTGTTAGAACTGGTCTCCAGGTTCCTTCTTTTCTTGGCTCTAGGAAGAGTCTTGAGTAGTACCACTTTTCTTGTTCTTTTTGAGAGACAGTTTCTATGTAGCCCTGCTCAGGAGTGAACAAAAGAAAAGACACTGAAAACTGGAGGAACCGCTGCAGAATCTACATTACTTTATAATTTTTCTGATGAAATTTCAATGATTAAAGGAATGAATGCCATAAACTGACTTGATAATCAAGTATGAAGTTATATAGATTCTGCAGCTGTTTCTCCACTTTTCAAAATCTTTTGTTTGCTTGTTTTTTCTTTTGGTGTTGGTGGAACGTGTTTTTTTTTTTTTTTTTTTTTCCTGAAAAAAGCTTTACTTGTGTCTAGGCCTCCCTGAGCTACCCTTTAGAATCGCAGGGGATAACTGTGAGCATTGACAGGGCAACACACTGCAACCTGTACCCTGTCCTTATGATCTGACAGACCCAATTGTCCTAGATGTTTTGCCACCTGTTTAGGAAGAGGGAAAGCTTGCCTCTGAGATTTGCAGGAGGAAGACAGGTCTGGGTTGGGGTGAGGCTTAAGAGTGACACAGAAGTGCTCTGTTGAGTCATAGTCACTCCCTGCCTGACCCCTAAATGAGGGGGTCTGCTAGGCCTAGATCCTTCTTCAGCTTGCAAATTTCTTTGCAGTTTTTGCTGTCATTCTCTCCTGGTCCTTCTGCTCCTTGGGCTGGGTTGTGTGTCAGGAAAGGACAAGGATTTTGTTGGGCAATTCCTACTAAACATCATTGTCTTAAAGTTCTTGACAGTTTGTAGTGACGTTGCCTTGTCTTGCCCTCATTTTTTTTTAAATACAGTTTGAGCCTTGGGTCCAAGCAGAAATTCCTTGCTAAGTGAAGCATCAAGAATTTCTGATAAAACAGGATCAGGAAGAAGCTGCTCTCTTAATCAAGCACGTATTCTGATTACAGACTGAAATGCAGCTGCCCTGCTTAATGCTTCCAAAGCAAAGCCACCATGTAAAGAGCACTCTGCAACCTGAGAACAACTGGTGCAGAGTTCTAACAGTTCTTCCTGGAGAGACCTGCCTTCCAGTTTCTGGCTCATCTGGTCCAAGACAGATTCCTGGAATTTAACCACATGGATCCGACAATTTAGAGATTTCTTGGCTAGGGAAACTGATGTACGTTTTCTTGCTAAATCTGCCCAAGGTTCTACCCTCTTTGTCATTGGGCAAGGAGTTTCTATAGATGATGCCGTTTTGACTCTCTGGGGTCCTGAGGGAACCACATCGGTATCTGCCGCAGAGTTCTTAAAGAGGTGCTTATGAGAATCCAAGACCTTCTAAACATATTCAGCTTTCCTGTGGGGTGGGGGTGGGGGGGGGGGTCAAGCCACAGGGAAGTGTCCTGAATACAATTATCCACATGAACTGGAGGGATAGCCAGGAAGCCTAAGAAATGTTCTTACTCTTTTCTCTCCTGCTTTCAAAAATGACAAGCCTCGGTGGACTATATGACATGAATAGGCTGACTGGCACCCTATCCTCAGATGTTACTCCTTTTTGCAAGGAAAGTCCAATCCTGCATGACTGGTGGCTGCCATAGCAGTGGGCCACCAATGCAGTCTCTCCTTCTCTACAGATATCTCAAGTGACTCTGCCCTACACTTATTGGTTCTTGAATTAAAGTGAGCACAATGGGGATAGTCAGGCACATTGTTCTCCAGGACAAAGCAGAACAAATTGTGGAAGTCCTGATGCGGTATTTGTTTCCCACACTCTAAGAAAACATTAGTCTTGGCCACTGACATATTACAGAAATATAGGCATTTAGCTATGAAAAACATTTTCCCCAATGGAGTTCTTAGCATTAGGCACTCTAGTTCTGGCTTCACACTAACCAACATGCAATATGAAGGCTGTATTGGGTTCAAGGGCGAGAAATGAATGAGAAAATGATCTGGCCAATGACACTTATACCCCAACATCATGAATGTCAGACAGGAGGGCATCTGCTGGATGAGGAGTAGGGGAGCAATCTCTGGTATTTGAGCTGGCCAAGAGATCCACAGCAGGAAATACAAAGAAGTTATTACTGTAACAATGGAATATGATGAACATGTAACTGCACCACATTCAATAAAATGGACTTCCAGACAAACTGTCTTTCAGTGAAATTGACTTTTGACCATATATACTGGCTGATTGCTCATTCAGTGAATTTGTCATTAGATGACATTGTATGCAAACATAATTCTATGTAGACATACATTTCATTTAGTCTTCCTCTTATGTTACTGCTTGTGATTAAAAATGAGCTATATCAGATTATTTCATTTTACTTTCTAATAAATCATTAAATAAAAATTCATGGAAATGTGGAAGCAACAGAAATTGCAGTAAGATAATATTTTAAAGAAGTGAAAACCCGTAAAAGTAAATAATTATAAAATAAATAAGTAGACTTTTTTGTTTCTAAACTGACTGTGCTCCTATTCTAATAAAGTGAATAGGATCATAGGATGTTACTAGGCTGTTGGCCCCGAGGCCCTTATAAGCCTAGCCAAGGAGTTTAGCCCATGTTCAGACAAGTCAGCACCCAAAGCCCCTGTCCAGCAGGAACACAGGTGGAATCCCAGTGGTGTATTTTTTGTTTCCCATCCAGTTATCCAGGTTGCACATAAAAAGGGATAATGAGGTATTCTGCTTGACATGGAGAGGGAGTCTATTCCACAAATGGGGGAGTCTCTGGGACACAAATCTGTCCTGCCAACAAGTCCTATTTATGCCTCAGATGAGGTTGAGGTCACGCGTGCAGGTTGCTTGAGTGGAGTCTGACTTGCGGATATGCAGCAGTCCCATCAAGGTGGGGTCTGAGATTGCTTTGTATGCCAGACAGAGGTCATCTCTAAGTAGTCTGTATGAAACTGAGTAGAAGGACATGGCTTTTAGCCTACCTGTGTAGGGTAGGTGGTTGAGGCCCTGGATTCTCCTGGTGAGGAACCTCTGTAGTCTCTCCAGCTGCTGCATGTGCTTTGTGAGGTACATGCTGAAGGAGGCATTGTACTCAATAACTGGCCTTATATGGGAAGAATACAAGGATGTTATGACCTTTCTTGTCCCTGGATGAGATACCCTTACTTATGAGGTGGGCCATGTAGAAAGCTTTCCACACAACAGAAGCAATATGGTGGACAAATGTCAGGTTGCTATCAATCTGAGTGCCCAAATCCTTCACGAGTGATTGCATGCTTAAGATGTTGTTGTTAATGTGATAATATGTGGGGACACCAATCTCCCCAAAGGGGATGAAGACACATTTTTGGCATTCAATATGAGGCCATGTTTCTGGCACCAGTCATTTGCTTGGGTGTGACCCTTTTGGAGGACATCCACATCACTTGGTGAAGTGATGACCACACCCAGCTTGCAGTCATCTGCAAACTTGGTCAGCCATAGCCCGCTGATTTTGGCTAGCACCTCAGAGAAGTATATCCCAAATAATAAATGCCCCAACACTGATCCCTGGGGTACAAATCTCATTACAGGTCTACTGCTCGAGGTGGCTTCCCCTATTTTGATTAGGTGCATTCTATCAGTGAGCCAGTTTGCTACCCAACTGGTAACATATAGACTGATGCCTAGCTGAGAGAGTTTATCTATTATGCCCAAGTGGGGAATAGTGTCAAAGGCTTTGGCCAGGTCAAGGTAGGCAGTGTGCACAGTCTTCCCCCTGTCCATGGCTATGGTGACTGCCTCAAAGTTGACCAGATTTAACAGACATGACTTCCCCTTGACAAAGCCAAACTGTGTGGGGTTGAGTGTTTGGAGGTTGTCAATGTCCCTGTTAATGAGATCCATTATAATCCATTCCATGGCCTTACAGATAAGGCTAGTTAGGCTGATGGATCTATAATTTTACGGATCGGTGGATGCTCCACCTTTGTGTAAAGGGATGACAGAGGCTGTCCTCCACTTGGCTGACACAAAGCCAGTACTCAGGCTTTGGTTGAATAGGGTGCCTAATAGTGCTGCAAGTTCATGCCGGAGTTCATGTAGGATGCAGCCTGGGATATTACCGGGTTCCATAGAGGCTGTATTTTTTGCCTTTGAGAGGGCAGTGATGACCTGTTCTCTAGAGATAAGGGGATGGGGGCAGGTACTGGGGATGTCTTGATTTACTGATGAGGGGTGAAGTTTTCACTGAATCTGTCAGCCAGTAATTTGGCTGTATCTACTGCATTTGTGTATATGGTATCTTTCTGAACAGATCTGGGTGCTTCCTTTAAGACTGTGGACATACATGAAGAACATTTAAGTTTGTTTACCAGGGTAGTACACTGATCACAACAGATCATTTGCAGGCACACTGCAGGTGAAGAAATTCACAAAAAAAAAAAAAAAAAAAGAACAATTACACAGACATGGAACAATCAAAGAAGGTAAAATAGTCCTGCAGACTGTTGAAACAATGAGAAATTATTATTAACACGGAAAAAAAACAATATGGATTAATTTTATGTAAATATGGAAAGTAAACATTAGGTGAGAACTGAGGGTGGAAGTAGAAGTGATTTAGGTGAGGGAGGAGGTAGATATTTTAATCAGTGGAAAACCACTTACAGTTTTGGGAATATGTACAATTCTTCAGAAAGGGAAATGTTTAGTTTCTGTTCCAATGTTACAGATGGTCTTACAAGCCAGAAATAAAGTCATACATAATACTCATGTGTAAGGAAGAGTCACATATGCTACATTTTCACCTGTTTAGTTATACAGCCTGAGATGCATATTACATAATGCATTTCGTTATTAATATGTAAAATAATGTATTTGATTATTAATATTTAATTATAGGTGAAATAAACATTTACAGATCAATGTATACAAGAGCAATAGATGTTTTAATGTAGAAATGCAAATTAGACTACTTCATGGCTATAATAATTCAGTGCCTTTTATAGTATAAAAAAAACCTCCCACTGCACAAACAAGTATGAAAATTCATCTTCAGCTTGTAATTGTTAAAATAGTTTTTCTTTTTAGTTTACAATACTACTTCCTCCCTCATAAGTCATTCTTTCTGGATGTCTCCTTTCTATCAGGATACTCTCTGAGTAACTTAGTCTGGGTGGAAGCCATAGTTGCTATCAGCACATGAAGTAGCTGTGCCTCTAAAATGTTGTGTTCTGTCTGGTGATGTGTGGCATCTTTGCTGAAATCAACCAACCACAGGGAAAGAAACTGGCCCTCCGTAACATATCAGATTTGACAAGAGCAGATATTCATGTTTGAGTACTCAGTGAGTCATCAGTTGGTTGTTGCTGTATGGGTCTGGCTACCCATCAAGGTTAGGATGCAGTCTTGGCCATCAATTAAGGCTAGGGTACGGCTCTGGTCATCCTTCCAAGTTATGGTATGGCTTTGGTCATCCTTATTATGATAAGGCCTCGGACAGACACCCTTTTTAAGATACTGCACACATCAACTGGAGTTTTTTCAAAACATAAAATTGCCTTGCAATAGGCACTAGGTCTTCAGGACATTGCACAATTCGAATTTGGTTCCTATGCCTTTTCCCAAATCAGATGCATACAATTAATGTCGGGACCATCACACAGTTTTACCTGGGTGCCATGTCAGTTCTTTTGTTACCCAGTAGCACATTTCTGGCCAGCACTAAAACTTCTAGCTGAATTTTGTGCCATTTTATAAAATGACTGATTTTGTAATTTTCTTCCACTATCCAGGTTAACTTAAGTGTAGGGAGGACCTCAGTTTCTGCCTTATGAATAACATTGCTTATTTCATGTTAGTAGCTGCATTTTAATATGGAAAAATATAACTGTATAACCTATGCTGTAATGGCTTATGATCAGACTAAGAGCCATGATGCCTTTGTTAAATGTTTCTGTAAAGCCTTCTGCTAGTCCTTTTGGGGCAGGATGATGGGATGCAAATATGAAATGTTTAATGCCACTCCACTTTTTGAATATTTAGAGCTGTTGTGTGAATTATGTCCTTTTTTCAGTGCAGAGGTGTTCATATTCCTTGCAAACATCGTAGAAAGCAGCCTTCTGAGGCACAACATTTAAATCAGTCTGCGATGATTTGGAGCATCAACAATGATTAGAAAAACAGAACCCATGAATGGCTGTGCAAAGCTAACATGAATACACTGTCATCTCAGAGGCAGTCATTCCCAAGGGTGCTTGTGGTGGTATACTTTGAAACATTTTTGTTTCAGCACAGGTTCTTGCCAAGACCTGAATCTATGCATCTGAAACTTGCGACAGTAGGAAGCTAGGTGCAATGGACTTATTTTTTACAATCAACAAGTGTACTTATTGCATAGTGTGTAGCTTTGAATGAATCATCACAATTAATATGTATTGCAGAGACATGCAAGTGGTTGATCTTTTCCAGATGCATATGCACAACATGGTGAGTCATCTTTTAGCCACCCTGTTATACCAGTTGAAAGCACTGGATTATTTTTTGCATCTTTTTTTGGATAAGGGTATTTGTCAGTGGCAGCCATTCACTGATTGCAGTGTGAATCCATTCACTGTATTGGCAGTGCTTGCACTGTCTGCCTCTTAAGCAAAGTATTAGAGTATTCAGTGTCATATGACTATACTCCTAGGAATATGCCATCAATGTGATACAATTTGAAGGGTAAAGACAGACAATTAATGCTGATAATCACTTTGAACACAATTTCTTGAAATATTTCTTTACACTCCAGATTAAGCTAGGGTTTCTCTGTCAGTTTGGGCATGACTAAATAAACTAATCATAAAAATACATGCAGGGGGAGTTTCTAAATACCACCTAAGAGCTTGTGCATCAGAACTAGTTCTACAAAATATATATCGTATACTAGATCAAAGGAGGGGTAAGGATTTCAGGCAACATAATCACCTTCTTGCTTACTTTGAAGGCCTATTTGCAGCTTTCCATTTCTCTCTCTGTTACTACAGTATCTGTATTAATACAACATTCCACATATTTCTCATTTGCTGTGCAGTATGTGTGGTAATGTATAACATTTTGGAGATGGAAGGTTGAGAACTACGGTTTTCCCAGGTTAGTCCCACGAGGCTGTTTCCCTGTTTTCAGCACGGTTCCGGACAGAAGAGCTCTACAGTGACACTGACAAATAACAGGTTAACACAGAAAAAACATTACAATAATACAAGGCATATTCCCATTTGTACAATCTTTACATACAGATAGTGTATACTATCCATTAATACACTCAGTAAAAGTAAAGATTTAGTGAAGTGTCTGATAAGGTATAGATGAGTTGCAGGTCTGTGCAATGACATACCAAGCTAAACCGTAAATGTGATTTATGAAGAGTTTCAAATTGGTGGGAATTTAAAGTATCTTGATTGTTGAAGGCAGTTCCAGTGTTTGGCTATGATAGAAGAGTATACAGGTAGTAGATGTAGTTACACACAAGTTTAACAGGTTCCCCTTGAGCAATGCTATTTTCACTTCCTGAAATTCAGATCATTTCTCCAAACTGAGGTGTCGGGTACCTCAGTACTATGTATCAGACCTCACAATGCTATTTAGACACCTGTGCATTTGCTGGTTCAGCCTTGAATAATTACTGATCCAAGCTCCAAAACTTTTCATCCCTCCCTGTCCATTCATTTATGTCCAGCAATGCTTTTCAATATTACTGACTGATATTTCCCACAGAACTACGCTACTTCTACAGGAAATTAGACAGTTTCATTGTTTTCCAGAGGCCTGCACAACTAACCCAGTAGGTATCCATTAATTTGTATCCATTTCATTACAACTAACACAACTTCCAGACTGCTTATTCAATTGGATTGCAAACTACTCTTTTTTTGGTTAGCATGGGCACTTCAAGGGTCTTGTGCTAATGTACCTGAGCAATAGGTTAAATGTGTGTATACCTTTGGCAAAGCATCTCTCCCATATTACTTCTGTCTGGGACTGGAGAACATACAATCAAGTCTATCCCCAGGATTTAATAAAATCCATGTAGGCACCATGTACAGCCTATACAGAATGTATCCATGTACACGACCACGGTCCCCCCTCGGCAGTGCACCATGCATATTAATTATGATGCGCTGCTGACAGAGAGCTGGGGAACATGGGTATTGAATCAGTGTACAGGTGCAGCTGTAGCAGTGTCGCACAGTGTATTGAATGTGTAAATGTTATGATGTTCTATAATGTTCTGTGTTTGGTTTTTTTTCTTTTAGTATGTTTTTTTAAAAATGCATGTTTGCATGGCACAGTGCAGAGCACAGCAATGCCAAGCTGTGCTCACATGTAGATAGCTGACACCTGCCAAACATCTAAAAATAGAAACCAGATGTAATTAATAAGAATGACATTTTATGTTAATTTTTTTTTAATTTGGTGTATGTGAGGTGCTGCATGGAGTGCAGCTAAGCTGAGCGGAGCTCATACATACATAGCTGACACCCACCAGACATCTAAAAATAAAACCCTGATGTAATTAATTATTGATTTATTGGTGTGTTTAAGTGTGTTTGTGTGGTGTGACATTGTGCTCAGCACTGCTAACAGGTAGCTCAGTGGTATATGTAAAGGCATACTGGATTTCTTATTATTCGCTAAATGGGTAGAGTTACAGCTGCATGTGTAGTAAGTCCAGGGTTCAGTATTGCTACTATCTTGGTGATATCCACACATGTAGTATGTTGCCGCCCTGTGGGGTGTGACATGTGTGAGGCAGCAGTGGATAGTGCAGGCCATTACGGGCGTGCTGTATCTGTACATAGTGGACGTCCATGTATCTGGTCCTGTAATGTGTTCCCCTCTTGTTGTCTTTCAGGAACTATGCAACGCCGATGACATGCCCCCTTCTCAGATGTGAAGAATGAGATAATAGTTGATGGACTAAAGCAGCATCATCATCAGATCCTGTTATCCAGAGGGAGGCATAACCGAAAATAGTGGGCTGCATTGTGGGCAGACCTTGTGTGGGATGTTAATGAAGTTGGCCACCAGGACAGGACCTATGAGCAGGTCCAACACCGTGCCACAGACATGGTGAATGCTGCATGACAAAGGTCAGCTGATATCGCCAGGTATTGTGCTAACAGTGGTGGATGGCCTGCTGCAGAACAACCACTCTCGGACACAGAGGAATTCCGGATGAACCTAAGAACATACAACAGCTCCTAGGCATCCATCACACCATAAACCATGGAGGTGGGTGCCACACTGTCCACAGCAGAGGAGCATCCAGGCAGCTTATTGCATTCACCAGTGTAATACTGTATCATGCATTGTGACAGGCTGTACATACCTGTATATGGGTGCCAGGTGTATGTGCTTTGGGGTGGGGGGGGTTGTGGCTTAAGCTCAGTTGTACATACACACTCAGAATGTCAGAAATATAGCCAGTAACACAGTAGCTGCTGTACATGTGGATATATGCACATATTACCTTGTACTGATGCAACATTTGGTGGTGCAGACAAACACTCTTCCTCACCTTTTCATAAGTCCATCAGGTGTTGCCAAAGCCCATGGTTCTGTACCTAGTAAGCATGATACTGTTGTTTTATGGATCATATATACCTACCTATTAATGTTTAGGGCTGCCATATTGCCCTATGTACAAATGTTGTGTTTAGCCAGAGTAGAATATTTGTATGTTCCATTCTGGAACAGTTAACTACAGTTCATAGAGTGGATAATCACAGGTGTGTATTTGAATGAACATTAACATGTTTGCACTTACAGTTATGAGTGACTACACAGCCTGGTATACATTAGGCAATTACCCCAAGATGTCTGTTCAAATACTACAGGGAGATGCTACATAACTGAGGCAGTGACACACAGTACTGGCATATCATTCTCAGGATAGGTGTACTGGGTTTTATGTGTAGTTCTATCACATATATAGTGTCATTTTGCATATCTTACAGGTATATTGTACTGGCAATTTTAACTGGATGCAGCTGAAGTGCACATTATAAAGGTTTTGACTTGTATGTGTATATTGTGATGTTGTCTGTTGTGCATGGGAGTGGAGATGAGACGATGTGAGACTGGTAATGCAGTTGTGGATCCTCATCCGTATGAGTATGTGAGGATTACCATACATAATAGTGCAGGTAGTAATGTACAGCTTTTGTCTTTGTTTTCACAGGTGACTGGGGGGGGTTTGGAGTCTGTCCCCCTCACAACTTGATATCAGTGTCTCATCGG
This sequence comes from Protopterus annectens, assembly GCF_019279795.1. Lineage (NCBI taxonomy): Eukaryota > Metazoa > Chordata > Ceratodontiformes > Protopteridae > Protopterus > Protopterus annectens. Next base: position 1,296,100,445 of record NC_056735.1, read on the forward strand.
ATTCTGATGATGATGATGGTGATGGTGGCCATAGTAAGGCACAGGTGGGGTTGTTGGGGGCTGAATCTGTCCCAGAGGTTGACACCCCTCTTCTGCCCCCATTGTCTCTGCATACAGTCAGTATGCCCACACATACCCTGTCCCCAGAGGCCATAGATATTGGACAGTCAGAGGGTGGAGACATTGAAAAGGAAGTGTGGCAACTATGGCTCCAGTGAGTGTAGACACTGGCCATAGCCAGAGTGCTAGTGAGGTCCCACACAAGTGGATTGACAGGGGTGCTTGAAGGAGGCCTGCTGTCCATCCACCACCTGTTGCTGATGTCACATCACAAGTCACTTGACGTATGTTTTGGGCTGTCTTGGAGGCAAAGGCACATTCTGAATGGAACACCAGATGTATGCTTAGGGTTATGGATGCAGCACAGTCTGACATCCGTGACTGCCTCCACTGTATTGGGGACACCCTGGATCTGTTCACTAATGCAGTGGACAGACGGTGGGCTGTGACAGTGTCTGTCCTGGACTGCACATTGTCTGTGCTGTAACATCTGGTTGGAGTTGGGCATCAGACCCGTGAATGTAGGTCAGCAACGTCATCTGCTGAGAGTCCATGTGGCTGTGCATGGTCACGCTCCCGTAGTGGCAGTATTTCTAGCGCTACAGAGGGAAGTGTGCTGTCTACACCACAATGTAGCAGGCGATGGGCACATTGTTCTTAGTGGTCCTGTGGGGGACACAGACCCAGCAGACAGCAGTCACTGTCATGTACTAACACTGCATCTGACCTTGGGCATGGTGGTGCCAGTGCTACTCCTGACAGAGCCAGTTCCTGTGTTCATGGCCAGAGATGATGAGCTGTCCACTCTACCATGTACGGTCTAAAACTGTCCAACATACACATGTGTAGGGCTGGCACTGGGCTTGACTGTGTACATGCACACACTCAACACTGTCACATGCAGGTCACCTACAGATACATAGGGCACCTCTCCATGGCCCATCTAACCTGCACCCCTTCCTAACTCTCACACGTGCTGTCAACTGGCACAGCCTAGACCTCCAGCACCCCCACGCCACACCCTGTGCACTGATGATACCTGTGCCACATCCCTGTCATCCTTGCCATCGATGCAGGGAAATGAAGCTATGTGTCTGATGTACAGGGTAACTAAATCACTTGACATGTACTTGTGTAATGCAGTATTGTTTTGCCATGTCACTTGTGGTCCACAACAGATACTGTATTCTTGCATGTGTCATGACTACACAGCTAACTTTGTGCACCTGATGTTGTATAATGTACTGGCAATAGTGTTACAGAATGACAGATGTGTTACTTACCTGTGTATGTTTCTGTTTCAGGAGTCTGATGGGGATAAACTATGGAGACATGGCAGCAATACAGGGCCTCAGGATGGCATGGAGGCACATCAGAAATGTGACATTGGCATGTTATGGCAGTATACGTGCATAGCTCCCTAGGTGCATATGTGCATAACAGTCTAACAGGGACAATGGGGGCAGTCAGCATAATTATGCATTCATACTTCGTGATAAGGTCTGCTTCCCTTGATACATGTCACCTGGGTTTTCTGAACTTAAAAATGTACAATGTGTGATGATGTAGTTGACACATCTATAAATATCCTGTGTCCTGTTCAGACAGGTGGCAGACATCAGTTATGACTGTCATGTTGCGCATCCCATTGTGTAACCTGCATATGATGTGTGTAACAGGAGATGTGTGCTTTACATGCATGGGGAGCCTGTGTAATGCAGGGTGTACTGTCTGTGTCATATAGCAATCTTCCCACAGGAGGAGAGGTTTCTGGCCCAGAGATGATAGTTTATTGGCCATTTGGGAAGCTCTTCCATCTCTTTCAACCTTCTGATTCAAAAGCCTGTGTTTGCGCTTGTTTCCTGCCTTTCCTGTTACTAGTCTAGTCCAGGTACAGATTTACTGTATCCAGGACTCTTTGTAAGCTTCTGAGCCCCCCAAGTCTTTCTGTTTGGAGGGAAGCCTTCTAGCTTATCAGTGGGAGTGGTAAGCATTAGGTAACCTATCTACCACGGGAAGAGTGGGTTTTGGCCCATATATTGTAGTTTATTGGCTGTTTAGGCAGTTTTCCATCTCTTTCAACTAACTGGCTTAAAAACCTGCATTTGTGCTTGTTCCCCACCTTTCCTGCAACTAGTTTAGTCCAGGTACAGATTTGCTGTATCCAGGACTCTTAGTAAGATTCTGAGCCCCCCAAGCCTTTCTATGTTGGAGGGAAGCCTTCTAGCTTATCAGTGGGAGTGGGAGTGGTAAGCATTAGGTAGCCTATCTACCACAAGAGGAGTGGTTCCTGTCCCAGAAATTGTATCTACTGGCCGTTTGGGCAGTTTTTTTCCCATCTCTTTCAACTTTCTGGTTTAAAAGCCACACTTGCGCTTGTTGCCCACCTTTCCTGTAACTAACCTAGTCCAGATATAGAGTTGCTGTAACCAGGACTGTTTGTAAGCTTCTGAGCCCCACAAGCCTTTCTGTGTTGGAGGGAAGCCTTCTAGCTTATCAGTGGGAGTGGTAAGCACTAGGTAGCCTATCTACCACAAGAGGAGTGGTTCTGGCCCAGAAATTGTAGTTTATTGGCCGTTTGGGCAGTTTTTCCATCTCTCTCAACTTTCTGGGTTTAAAGCTCAACTTTCTGGTTTTAAAGCATGTGTAAATTGTAGTTTATTGATCATTCGGGAAGTTGTCCATCTCTTTCAACTTTCTGGTTTAAAAGACAACATCTGCGCTTGTTTCCCATCTTTCCTGCAACTAACCTACTGGAAATCACTAGAAAGCCTTAAACCGATACAAGCCTTCTAGCTTAAAAGAGAGACTTTGGAGTGATTGAGTATCAGTTTTCAGTATTTTCTTGCTGTACTTAACTGTTTTCCACCTAAATGCTGATTTTCCAGCAGTTGTGATTTAGAAGCTTGTTTTTGTCACATATTGTACTTATTTGACTTCGTGCACTTTTAATTTGACTGCCTGCACTTTTAAAACGTTTTTTGTTTAAATAAATTGTTTAACTGTTGTGGGCTACACACTAAAGTGTGATAGCCTTTTTGGTTCGCTTGTAGTCATTTAATGCTGTTTTAAGTGTACTTTTTACTGTTTTTGCCTTATCTTTTCAAAAAACAAACAAAAAAAAATGTTCTTGTTTCCCACCTTTCTAAGCTAGTATAGTCCAGTGCTGAATTCAGGGCTGTGTTACAAGTTTCTGAGTTGCCCATACCTTACTTGGATAGAGGGAAGTTTCTCTGTTCACCTGTGAGAGAGGGGAACTTTGAGCAGACATCTGTCCCTGGAGGAATGGTTCCAGCCCAGAAGTTAGTAGTTTAAAAACTGTGTTTGCACGGTTTTGTGCACCGGGCAGCATTGGTTAGCTAGGGCTAAATTATTCCTGGCTCCACTAATTCTCCTCTTCAGTTTTTCACTTGAAACTAGTCTAACTTTCAACCTAAGCACTCAAAAAGCATCCTACAGTCCAGCACTTACTCAGACCTAATAGCAAGCACTAATATACCCCGACACTTGATTTCCCAGCAGGGCAAGGCTCTTTATCCACCCCTCACCAACCAAGTGACTAAGCAGCCCACCCTACTATTCAGGCATGACCAAAGGGCAACTTCAGGTGTACTCTCCAGTCCAGCTGGTGAACCTGGGTATCTTGAGGCAATGTTACAACTGCCTCATGTACACAGACAGCCTTCTCCTCCTAACACAAAACACTAAAATATGTGAGAGATGCAATTATACAGCCAAACTGGAGGCTAAGGTCTCTCCAACCAAGACTGGAAGAGATAGTCATGAGGAGAAGGTTAACACTTGCACCACACCTCCAGCCTCACAGAGACCTACTAAACCAGCACTGGCAAAAAATACAGATAAATATATGAAATCATACTCGGAGGCTCTAAATAAAAACCTGCAAAAGCATCAGAGAGCTCCAAAGCAGACACCCAAAAAACCTGCACCTCCCGTCACAAACGAGACAACACATAAAACACAAACTCAATGTGCCGCACAATCACATACCTTCAGGCGAAATAACATACCTAGCACACTAGTAATAGGTGACTCTATAGTCAGGCACACTGACACCCCACTCATTAGGCTGGACAAGGGGAAGGTTACTGTTAGCTGCCTATCGGCAGCCACATAATACAAGCACTCAGGTCACTCCAGAACAAGTGCAAATATGACTCTGTCATTGTTCATATTGGTGTGACTGATCTGAGATGTACCTCCCTGGACTACATGAAGAGAGACATGGAAGCACTCTCTGATTACGTAGCCTAGGCGGGTATGACCCTGACCCTGAATAGCATCCTGCCCTCACCAAGAATGATACCTCAGTATAAAGAAAAAATGATCAGTTTCAACAATTGGCTAAGCTTCTGGTGACATTCAAAGGGGATCCAGTGTCTGTCAGCCTGGGATGACATGCTCGACAAGCCGCGTTGCTTCGCAAGAGACGGTTTGCATCTGTCACTCCTTAGCTTTTGAATACTGGCCAAGGCTCTTGCTGCCCCTATAGTGCCTTTTTTAGGCAAGGCACAAAATTCAAACCCACCTCCGTAAACAGCACAAGTAAAAAAATGGGGGTTATGCTACTCTAGATGTTTCATCCTTATACACGAGCATCCCCCATGATGCTGACATTGCTGCTATCTCTTATTGGTTGGACAAATCTGAATTATATTCCACTGGTTTCAACAATTTTCTTGTCAAACTTACTGAATATGTGCTGCGTAAAAACATTTTTTACTTTGATGGACATCCATATTGGCAGATTAAAGGTACGGCAATGGGGGCTTCCTTTGCCCCCATATATGCTGATTTATTTATGGGATTTTTTGAGCAAACATTTATATATGATGCACATCATAATCTACATATAAATCATTTGGATATCTGGAGAAGATATCTAGATGATTGTTGGATGGTGTGGCGTGGGGATAAGGACCATGTGTTTGATTTTGTCAGGTATCTTAATAACAATCCTTTTGATATACAATTTACTCTAAACATAGAATATCAAGAGATTGTTTTTTTGGATGTTGTCATTTCTAGATTGGAAGATCACACATTGGCCACTACTGTTCATAGGAAGTTTCCTCAATATAATACATTGCTACATGCAACAAGCTCTCACCCCGCCACATCATCCAAAACATTCCAAAATCCCAATTTTTGCGTATGAAACGCATATGTTCCTCAGAAGAACAACATCAAGTTTGTGCACAAGATCTGTCAAATAGGCTTTTTAACCGTGGATATTCTAAGTATCATATCTCTCAAACCATTGATCAGACTAGTCAGATGGCACACTCAAGCTTATTACAATACCAACATTTAAAGCATGATGACAAATCCAATTCTGTGCAGCCAATAAGGTTTGTAACCACTTTCGGAAACAACACATTCAGATTCAGGGAAATTATTAACAGACATTGGGACATACTAAAATCTCATGAACTTCCGAATTACATATTACCAGATAAATGTGCCTTCTCATACCGTAGGGGTCGCACTATACATTCTCGTTTCACTCACTACAAGAGATATACACCAGTGACTACAGTCCAAACCACCTTATTTGCTGACCCTTTGGTGGGGTGTTTTCCTTGTGGACATTGTAGTGCCTGCCAACATATCCACAAAACCAAGGAATTTTCAAGCAAAAATACATCACAGGTATACAATATTAACATCTTTGGGAATTGCAGTTCAGATTGGGTCATTTATTTGGCCACATGTACCTGTTCCTCTTTTTATGTGGGTCAGACGTCCCAGGCCAATCAAATTGAGGATTAGTGAACATCTTAGTGCTATTAGAAACCACCGATTGTCTAATGCCCTCTATAAACACACCATTAATCATCCCACTGCTGTTTTTAAATTTGTTATTATAGACAAAATCCAAATGCATAGGAACTTCAAAGCAGGTTGGCATACTAAACTTAATAACATGGAAAATATGTGGATAACCAGGTTAGGGGCTTTGTTCAAACCTGGCCTTAATGAAACAGAATAATATGTCAACCTACTTCCTTATGTATATTGTTTGGGATTTATTTACTTTTAAAATTTCATATGTACATGAGTTTATTTTGGTGATTTTGATTTGTATTATTACTACTATATTCATCAGTTACTATTCATGATACATGTACATTATCCAGTCGTTACTTATTTCTGTAATGTGCCTTTAAATGTCTCTCTATATAACACCAGGATGTTGGGAGCTGCTTAACTATTCAACATTTGCTTTTTAGCACTGAAGAAGGCTTTGTACAGCTGAAACTGGTTTGCTTGCTTGTTAGCCATTTTTAATGGCTTTCACTTCTACTACAAATTAAATTTTGCTGCTATACCATTGTGTTGGTCCATTTTTGGATTTACCCTTTCGCGTTGGTTTGGACCGTGCACTTAGTCCCTCGAGCGTGGGGTTGGTTTGTTACAGTCACCAAGGCCATAGATGAGAGAAAGGTGGTTCACACAGCCTACCTTGATCTCGCCAAGGCGTTCAACACCATTCCTCACTTGGGTATTATAGAAAAACTCACCAGCCTGAACATAAACCCCTATATCACAAGATGGGTTGCCAACTGGCTTACAGACAGAATTTGCACGGTAAGAATAGCGGGCTCCAGGTCTGACTCTAAACCAGTCACAAGTGGTGTCCCACAAGGCTCAGTCCTGGGACCTCTGCTGTTCGACATATACTTCTCAGACATGCAGGCAAACACAGGAGGACTATGGCTAACCAAGTTTGCCAATGACTGCAAACTGGGAGCCAAAACTGACTCTCCGGCTGACATGGACATCCTTCAAAAAGGCCTTACTAAGGCAGACACCTGGTTTCAAAGTCATGGCCTCAAGCTAAATGCCAAAAAATGCATAATCATCCCATTTGGGAAAAACAAAACACCCACAAATTACCACATAGGCAGCAGCCCCCTTAATACAGAAGAGGTAATAAGAGATCTGGGGACCCAGGTAGATAGCAATCTCTCCTTTGACAATCATATTGCCAAAGTAGTTAGGAAATCCTTATATGTGGCCCATCTAATTACTAAAGGGTTCGCATTTGGAAATAAAGAGGTTATAGTGTCCCTCTACTCATCACTCATCAGACCCATCATAGAGTACAATGCTCCATTTGGGATGTACCTCACAAGACACTTCCAACAGCTGAAAAGACCAGAAAAGCACCTCATCAAGAGGATTACTGGCCTCAAACATATGTCCTATGCAGCCCAACTAAAAAAACTCCGGCTGTACTCAGTGGCATATCGCTTACTCAGAGGTAATCTCTGCCTGACTTACAAAGCCAGGTCCAACTCAGAATTGATGGGCATGCTCCACCTAAAGAAATCCAAGTCACTGCGAGACACGTGCTCTATTGAGCTAAACCTCGCCACAGCAATAAATAGAACATGCTGGAGGGATAGATTCCTGTCGAAGAGACTCCTCATGCTTTAGAACAAAATTCTTAACTACATTAGGCAGAGCCCCTCATTAACACTCTTCAAGAGAAAAGTTGACGAGTGGATGGGTAACAGAAAATACACCCCTGGGATCACTTCATTGGCTCTGCTTGACAGAGGCTCAGTTAATTAATCAATGGGGTGGCGAAAGCCGACACACCTGGCTAGGCTTATAAATGCCCTCAGGCAGATAGCCTAGTACCTACCTACGAACCTATGTACTATGTCTAGCACTTTGATGTTATAGGTGTGTAGCACATGTGTGACGTGTTATACCTGTCACGGCAATGCTGGGGGTACACAGTGCAATCTGACACCTTCCTATATGGGGACATACACATCCCCATCACAGCAGCAGTTAGTGGATGGACTACATTTGTATGGTCGTGACACACACAGCATAGGACATGTTATCTACACTGTGTATTGCTGTACCATGGCAGCTGTGTGGCTGCTAAAGTTGTACATTATATGCCTGTGTGGTGACCTGGCAAGGGTGTCATTGTACACACTGATAGTGTGCTGTCCACCACATTCAGTACCAGCAGTGAGAATGACATTTACATCCATCTGGTAACTGTCAGTACTGGTGGCACAACAGTGAATGCATCCCTACATCCCCATAAACAGTGACCATCAAAGGGTACAGCACTGTGTGTCCATACTTTCATGTGTTTTGGCTCCAGTGTGTACAGACACTACACTATGGTGCTAGGGTGGATGATAACCCACAGGATAGTAATGTGAAGTGGCTGACATGTCTGTGTCAGTGGCGCAAACACCTTACTGTGGTTTAGGCCATCCTGGATAACTGTTGGGTCTGTATGGGTGTCAGTGACGGCTAGTAATAAGCAATCAGCTGCTAATGTACCAGTCAGAGGTAACTGACAGTGGCTGTGACTGCAGAAAGGGAATACCTAGAAGGGTTATGCCATTAATGGTGGATGGCCAACCCCACTGGTGAGTGGTATCAGTGCAGCATAGGTCTCCTGATGGTATGTTCCCAGGGTATGACTCTCAGACACTTGTGTATACACCAGCTGAAATACCAGTCTGTACATGGCATACACAGTTGGCAGCATGCCCTGCTACCCTAATAATGTTGAGCAGTCAGCAGGGACATGGGTGGGGTACATCAGGATGTACAATATCCAGACTGAGCCAAGCCATCTCACTATACTGTCCATTCAGGCAATATGTACAAAGCACCCACTTGGGTATCCAAGATACTGTCAATGTAGGGGTCACTACATGGCCCACTGATGGCAGACATATGCAACACAGGGACATCAGACTCCAATAGCTGTTCTGTAAGCAGCAGTGCTCAGTTCTGGGTCCTCTAATGCTTGGACTGCATGTCAACACAGTACACGCTGGTATTGACTGACTGTGGTTAACAATGTTGGCTGCTGACAGCTACTTGTGAGCATTCATACAGTTACTGTGTTATGTTGGTGTCTTGCAAGACTGTATTGCAAATTCATGTCTGATGATAAAGTAATGGCCATAAACCCCAATCAAATAAATGTGTACTATCCTTTCCATTGGGAAGACCTATGTCTCTGGTTAGTAGCACAGCAGTCCCTACATGTGATGTACATACTTAGAGGTGACAGGGTAACCACACATGCCCGACCACACAGGTGTACAACTCATGTCCCACACATCAACATGTCTGTACAGTGGTATGACAGGAATCATATGGCAGAGCCATAGCCAGAGTCACTTGTTGGTGACATACCCATACCCTACATATACTTTTCTCTCAGCATGCCACTATCTGACTACAATGGCCAAGTGTTGATGTCCCTTTCCAAACTACTGGCAATTGCACATGACAGTATGGCCCCTCATAGGGTCACATCACATCTTTAGTATGTGCTCACTGCTGTTCATCTGATATGATAAGTGTAAGCATGGGCCTGGGAGATGGACCATTTAAAGGTTACTTGTGTCCATTACAGACATAGATGCCAAACCAGGGATGAATTTTTGGTTTCGCAATTGTCCAAGTTGCACTTGAATTGGATTAGGGAGGAACTCTGCTTCACATGGATGGGGAGCTTGTTCCATAGACGAGGTAGTGTCTGGGATACATACCTATCTCTCCAGCAGGTCCTATTTATATCACAGGCAAGATTTAAGTCTTTAGAATGGGTAATTCTGGTGCTGTTTGTTTTGTGGATATGCAGGAGGTCCAGAGTGGGGTTTGACGATGCCCTGTATACCAGGCATGTGACGTTCGTAGTATATGCTTGCTGAAGACATTTATGTAGCAGACATAATGCACCCTTGACACAGACCCTCCCTACTGGCATGGTACAGACAGTCCCTCAGTGCACCTCCGCATATGCCATCTGTATGATTGGCTGGGCGAATGTCATCTCAACACTGGGGGGAGTGGCTGCATCTCTTGTGGACTTGGTCAATATGTGCTGCTCCTGTGATGATGGGTAGTGATGTCTCCAACTCTGATGACTTAATGGCCGTCATGCTACTGACATGCACATCTCCTAATCTCTGTATCATGATGTTCAATGCTGTCACAGCCTGATGCACACATGGCCACAGGACATGCCACTGCGCACACACAGTGCATGTTGGCTGCATGTACAGTGGAACACTTACCTATGTAGTGGTACACACTACAGACGACAATACTGGATGCACACACTATGCCTCATGTCTGCTAGTGCTATCCGTGTAGGACACACAGTACTTGTTGATATCAGCAGGCCATGTTATGGTCATTCATTTGGGAGGGCACATCACCCACAACCAGTAAAATAATTCAAAAAACTACCAATGTATACGTTACAAAGGTTATCATATGTTTGCTGTATGGATATACACACCCAATTTGGCTGATATGAAAGGGACAGAGACACACACACACACACACACTAGAACCCCTACCTATCTACAGTTGCACACTGTAGCTCACAGTACTTATCACACTCGCCACAGGTTACATCTGTTGTATATGTGATTGCAGCCATTGTACTTGTGGTGTACATAAAGTAGGCTTGCGTTGGACAGCATGTGTAGCCTGTGGAGTGATATTACTTGTATCTAGTGTCCCAGGAGTGGGATACCTGTTAATATCCTAGTTATGTGTGTACAGTTACCAGCATGGCTATATGTGGCTGGTTGCAGTTAGACAGGCAAACATATGGCCAGGGACAATATGCCCTGTCCAAGGCATGCATTGAAACCATTGTACATTACACCACCTGCTCACCTGTGTCTGTCTACATGGTGACATTCCGCAGAGACAGAGGAGTGTGGGTGAGTGGAATATGTACTGTTGTAGCCTGGTCTGGTTCATTTGGGCAACTGTATTTGTGTGTGAGTGCAGATAACCTCAGCATTTAAAGAGTATATGGAGAAATTCGGACATCCCCGCATATATATATATATATATATATATATATATATATATATATATATATATATATATATATACACACACACATATAAATGTGTACAGCAGGGATGTCTCTATAAATATCGCTGTGTATGTACATTACGTATGTGGGTTATGTAGTTATATGTGGAGAGTCTATGTATCATCGTTATATATATATATATATATATATTAGGGGTACATACTGATAGATCCACTAATCATGTGCAGGGAGACAGGGACAGACAGATATGTATACACAGCTGTCTGTATGTACAGATGTATTTCCACATAGCAGGTCTTTGTGATGAAGTGGCATGTAGGAACATGCCCAGTGGGACTGTCAGTATCTGCAAGATGAATTCAGGCCAGAGCTACCTGCACTCCAGACTGGAATTTTGTTTGCTACAGACATTGGCAGCTGCACCTGTTTCCGCAATACAGCACCTCCCTGAAATTGTCCACGGCATTCCCTAGTTGTGTGCTGTACTTAATATGTGACTGGGGTACATAACGTAACACCATACACAATGTGACAGTCTGCATACCTCTCACTGTACATGTTTTTGTAGAATGTCCAGCATTCCGCCATATATGTCTGGTCTGTTCCTCATACATTTGTGGTTTTCTGGTAAATTATTGTATAATGCAGTCACTGAATAGTACTAACTACAGATACATTTGAGTTACAGACGTTACACCCTGTAGATATTCTGTTCTGATGCAACCTGCTGTTATACTAGTCATCTTCTAGGTTAATCAGAGCATACATAATGTCTGTCTGTAGTTTTGGCTCTTTGCCCCCCCCCCATTCTCTCTTTGTCCATCTTTCTTGCAGTAACAGACTGAGGGGTATGACAGTCCATGGGAATACCACCATATGACTACCTCACATGCAAAAGATGTGGATGCTGCCAGATTCAAACCATCGACACCATTACCCATGCTAATGTCCATAGCCCACTGGCCACCAGACAGAGATGTCATTCATCACACAATCAACAGCATACAGATATATATTGTTATCCCTACGTTATGTGTGATATACAATGTATACTCGGGGTCTGTGTCACAGCCCTGAGATTGGCTGGTCTGCTGATATATCATTGCTGACGTACTGTTACAGCAGTTGTATAGGAACACAGATGTGTTGGGGATGGGGGACAAGCAGTCCATGATCTTCTGGCATAAACAGTTGTGCGACTGTCCTGTGACCCCACTGTTTTCCATCTCCCTTGAATAATGTAGTGGATTTTCCAGCCATGTGGCCTAGTGAGTATTATGCAGCACATACTATCGGACTGGATACCTGTAGTCCCATGTTGCTGTTAGATCTCTCCAAGTGGCCCAGTAGCCCACTATATTTCCTTCCATACATATGCTACCATATCTTAGTACTCCTTAGAAGTGGTGTACAGGTGAGTGACTTACCTTGCGAATGCAGCACTTCACAAACCTGTAGTTCAGGGCTGACTCTGATGCATGCAGTACACAGCCAATACATGGTTAGGTACAGGTTGTATGGGCTGGCTGGCATTGTTGTTCCTATATGTATGTGAGTAGGAGTAATGTGTCAGTCCCTAGGGCCCTAGGTTGTCAGTGGATGGGCTATGTGTTCTCTCTTGGCTAAGCAGGGCATACTGTGCACACCTATGTCTGCCTACATGGACATCTTCAGGGGGTTCCTCCTCCAAGCTCTCCTGTGAGTGTGACTGTTGGGACCTAGGCACTGGTGGAGGTCTGTGTATCCCTTCACTTTGCTGATCCTCCTGCAGCTGTTTCTGTAGGATCATATTGTGTAGCACATACTGTGAACATCTGTGCACATGTGGCTGGAGAGTACTGCAGAGCTCTGCCAGATATACTGAGGCACAAGAACCATGATTTCAGCAGCCCAAACACATGCTCTATGATGTTTCTAGTTTGTGCATGTGCATCACTATGGCATTCTTCTGTGGGTGTGTGTGCATTTCTGATGGATGTCATCATCCACAGATTCAGTGCATAGCCAACATCCCCCAGTAAATGGCAGTGCGGGATGTCACCCCTAACAAACATGTGGTACTTCTGTGATGCGTGCCAGATATGGTAGTCGTGATAACTGCCAGGGCTGCCAGCACACACATTCATGATGATGCTCTGGGCATTGCACATGACCTGGCAGTTGATGGCATTATACCCCTTGTGGTTAACATGAATTCTACCCTCCTCACTGGGTGGTGCCTTGATGTATACATGAGTGAAATCTAAGGCACCCAGTACCTCAGGGTAGTGTGCTACATGGTAGAAGTATTGCATATTGCTGACCCTCACCTCAGGGGTGAGGGGGAGAAGATATGTGCTCACTGATATGTGGTAGCATGGCATCCAGGAACTGGTGGTGTACCCTGGATGCTGATGCCTACGAGACCCCCGTCATGTCCCCATTTGGTCTGGCCTGTGAGCTCATATCCTAAGAGCTACACATACATTTGTGCCCATTGGGATAGATTCCCCTCTGTTGGCTCTGGGTCTGAGTTGAAGGAGGCAGAGCTAAGTGAATTCTTGTATTATGTTCCTGTCCACCCTGTAGCGCTCTACATCTCCAGCTCATGTAGCTCCTGGAATGTTACCCTGGGTCTGAACAGTGTTCTTCTCAGACTACACCTATTGTCAGTAGCAGCAGCATTGACCTCAGCATCTAGCACACACAGATGTAGCTGACCTACAGCAACTCCTAGCATTCCTTCAGTTAAAATTCCCAAGTCTGTGCTCCACTGGTGCAGAGTGTGGGGGAGAAATCAGAATGTATGGTGTATACAACCTTTACAGTGCTCTGCTGTAGATGCAGGCTGTGTGATTGGCTACCTATGATGCATTCCACCTGCCAAGTACTTCATTAAAAAGATTTAATGGCCCTAGTTTAAGTGAAACAGGGGTCATCAGTTATTAATACATCACTGGCATTTAGATACACTCAGCACAGTGGCGCACCATGCAAACATATGGAAACAAGTGCCTGAAGGTAAACAAGGCTCAGCAGTCATTGTACACACACACCCCGAAAGGTCACACTCAGCACAGTGGTGCACTTTGTAAACATGTGAAACACGCACCCCAAAGGTAAAGCTTGGCAGCCAGAGTACACCCCCCCCCCTGCTGAGCACAGCAGTGCAAACAGGCACAGCTAAGCACCAATGAGCTTACAAGTCCTCAGACACACCCCCTCTTGATGTCAGCTACCGCTTCTGTGGACACCAACATAGTTCTGTGCCTACACGGAAGGGATATGCGGACATGGATACCCATTTGTGCTATTCAGTAACTCCATCTCATTTGCATAGGGATCCATGCACACAACCTGGAAACTACATGGTTGCAGGCCCTACCTCATTAGCAACAGCACCATTCCACTGTTATAGATACTCCATGTAGGGTCCTATATCAGCAGGGTCCTGCCACATCACCACAACAGTCATGAAATCCTTCTATGTGGCACACCTCATCATTAAGGGCTTTTCATCCAGAAAAAAGGAGGTCATTGTCCCACTGTACTCATCCCTCATTAGACCCACTATAGAATACAATACCCCATTTGGTATGTACCTCTCAAGACATCTGCAACAACTGGAAAGGCTGCAGAAATACCTCACTAAAAGAATCACAGACCTAAAGCAGATGCCCTATGCTGACCATCTAAAAAAACTCCACCTATACTCTGTTGCATATCATCTACTCAGAGGCAATCTCTGCTTAACATACAAGGCCATGTCAAACCCAGAGCTGTTGGACATGCTACACTTAAAGAAATCCCAATCCCTCAGATAGACATGCTCCAGGGATCTAAATTTTGTCATCACAATGAACAAATCATGCTGGAGGGACAGGTTCCTGACCCAGAGACTCCCCAGACTCTGGAATAGACTGCCCATACATGTCAAGCAGAGTGCCTCTTTGGCTCTCTACAAAAGGAAAAAAAAATTGGTAGAGCTAGCAAACAGTGACAACTGTTGTAGTTTATTAAGTCATGAAATAGGAGAACCAAAAGCAAACTGGTTTCGGCTATAAACTTATCAAGCCTTCTTCAGTGCATTGAATTCAAAATGCAAGCATTCTCCTTATATAGATGTCCACCACTAGAGGTCACATAAGTAAATTAATGCAATTAATTAACCAAATTAGAAATATTCATTCAGTCCTGGGGAAAATAAGGCACCCACTTTTATGATCCATTTTTTCTCCTTGTGATTTAACAATTGATGCTAGCCTGATTTGTTATTTCTATTACCCTGTATCCTGTCAATGACTGTGAACCTGAACATAGCATTTTTGTGTTTCTCAGTGTGTTTATAAAGGGCATTCATTAGTTTTTGACCCTAATGTCACTTAAATGGTCCGATATCCTTAGTTTAACTGATCTGGATGTCTGCCCCACATAGAACGCTGAACAACTACAAGTGGCCATATAGATTAGCCAATCTGACTGACAGTTTGCAAAAAATGAAATATTGAACACTTGTCCAGTGTTTTTACTAGTGAACTGTCTAGTTTTCAACATCCTGTTGCAGTGGGTACAGTGCCCGCATGGAAAACATCCCTTCAAAACCCCTCCTTCTAAAGTGGTTTGTGTTAAATTCATGTTTGTTTTATTAACTTGTTTATAATGATTCATGAAAGAACCAATATTCTTGCCCCTTCTGAAGGAGAATTGGCATTTGTCATCAAGAATTTCACTTAACCTAGCATCAGCTAGTAAAATATTCTAATGTCTGTGGACACTGTTAAGTAAGACATCTGTATTTCTGCCATCAGTATTGACTAATCTAATTTGTGAATTATTATCCATTGTTTTCTTCCTGTATTGAAGCAAGTTTTGCCTTTCCTGACTGGCCACCCAATGTTTGGCCTAGTAGATATTCTCATTTTTGTAGCCCCTGTCCCTGAATCTCCTAACTAAATCATTTTCATATGAGTGATACGTGTCAGCATCCGGACATATCCATTTAATACATGAAAATTGTGACTTTGGGATGTTTCTACATGTATGTGGAGGATGAAAGCTGGTGGCATGGAGTAAGGAGTTGTACTGGGGATATTTATGATAGACCTCAGATGTAAGTGTATGGTCAGCATTCCTAATCACCAACACATCCAAAAAAGTAATTCTATCGGTGTCAAATGTAAGTGTAAACTGAATCCCCCATTTGTTGTCATTCAAATATCCAACAAACTCCTGGAGATATTCAATGTCAGACCTCCATACCAACAAGCAATCATCCAAATATCTTAGCCATATGTCGATCTCATCTATATAAATATTATGAGACCTGTCAAACATTATCTGTTCTTCAATGTAGGCCATGAAGAGATCGGCATATATTGGGGGCAAAAGAGGCCCCCATTGCAGTCCCTTGGATCTGTAAATAACAGTTATTTTGGTAGTACAAAACATTTTTGGTTAGTACATGCTTTGTCAAGCATATTAAAAATGTATTAAAGCCAGGTTTGTACAATTCTGACCTCCATAACCAATATTCCAAGGCCTCCAATCCTGCCCAATGGGGGATATTTGTGTATAATGCAAAAACATCCAAAGTACACATGTACCACCCTGCTTCCAACAGCATTTGGGATATAACTCTGAGGAACTCAGTATCTTGAATTCTAGCCCTCACCCATTTGAGCAATGGTTTGAGATGTAGAGTCAGCAACTGAGATAAAGGTTTGGTCAATGAACTTTTGCCTGAGACAATAGGTCTGCCTGGTGGATTGTGTAAATTCTTATGTATTTCTGGTAAAAAATAGATGTATTGACTAGAGGGGTCACAGACTATTAAATGATGAAGTGTATTGCCTGTAATGATCCCGTTTTCCTTGTCCAAATTGAGAAAGTCATCTATTTGTTTCTTGAACCCAAGAGTAGGGTCCAATACCATGTGTGTGCAATATCGGCTATCGCAGGGTTGCCTCATGGCTTCTGAATGGTATTGAGACCAATCCTGTATCACTACTGCTCCAACTTTATCTGCTGATAATATTACCAATTCTTTATTGGCCGCCAGTTCATGTAGGATGTCCATTTCCATTCTTGGCAAATTGTTAGATTTCACCCAAAGTTTCCTATAGTTAAAATGTAGATCTTTGAGAATTGAGTTGAAAAACATTGAAACATTCGGATGCATGGGTGGAATAAAGTTTGATTTATGGTATCTAAATCCTCCATACAATTCTGAATCAGATGCTGTTTGAAAAAATAATTTCAGGTTAAGCAAGCTACAAAAATCAGTGATGTCTTTTGCAAACAGGGGTCCAGGGAAGTAAATACTGTGGGAAGAAATAGCCACGGAATTGTTATGGCTAGGCTTGTATAGGCCCTAGGGTCGATAGCCTAGTACCAACCTATGAACCTATAATACATTTTTGTTACATCCTATTAAATGTGGATTTTCCGCTCTTTTTTTTTTTCTTAAAAGCATGTTTGCGCACTGCATGCAAACATACCTAGATCATTAAAACATTTTTTTAACTTATTTCCCTTACGTTTTTGAACACATGGTGGATAGTTTTGCTCATATCTGTATGAGCTATGCCATTTCTGTCAATCTACCTAAGTTTTTACAGCCCCTGCTATCTGTCTAAAATCCTGTACATGAAATGTTTCCATTTACACTATGGACACTGACACGAGGTTTGCAGGGCTGCCTATCTGCTTGCTGGATTGCTCTACCTCCTTCAATTGTATGAAATTCACCTGCTTATGAGGTGATTTGCATGCCATGGATACTTCCGTGTTGGTGGGTGCGTGCGTGCCACTCAGCCGTGTTTTCTGAATCGCAAACCTTCTTAATTTCATGTAAGTAGTGTGCCATGATGCCTACATGGTAAAAAAGACAGTGTAGGCTTTATTAAATTCCTCCCTATGTCTCTGTAAGCATAATATAAATGTTATTATTCATAATGTAATAGAAAGCTAAAAAGTTAAACTGCCCTGTGGGGGTTCCCTGGAAATTCCATCACTGCTTTGAAGAGTCATACACATTACCCTACATTTGCCAGTGTATTGTGTTCCCTGTTAGGGTGGTGGCGGCACTGCTGGGCATTTCCTGCTACAGCTACATGTACTGTCAATGCATGAGTGACATTAAAGTATGCTCTTGTCTGTCTGATTTGGGAATACTGTAACAGAGAAAAGAAGAGGAGTGACTGATACTGTGCAAGCATACCTCTCAAGTGTCTCTGATTTTCTGTGAAGTTCATGATTTTGGCTCATCATTTTGCCCAGACATCCTACAACCCATGATATTTCACAGAAAAAGGGGTGGATTACAATCAACAGATAATGACTATTCCAGTTACAAATTTCTCCTTCAGAAAACGCATGATAATTTATGCACTCCTACTTTGACAACTTTCTAAACCAGTAGTACTGCAGTTTAAAACATGACTGATTTGGGCCCTTTGTCCCTAATTTTGTTGCCGAAAGTTTGAGAGCTGTGCTTACAGAAAGCATGCAAGTAATGTGAGTGAAGTAAAGCAACAGCAACAGAAAGCAGAGTTTCAAATCACAGGACTGTGATGTCTTTGTTAAGAGAAGCATTTAATTCTTAATGTAAAGATTTGCAGAAAATAAAGTTCCAGCTATACTATAACTGGGTTATTATGCAAAGATAACCATGCATGTAGCCAGAATGCATTTCAAATTGTTTATTTTACTAGGCAAATTTTCAGGAATGGTTATGTTAGTCTGATCTTTGGATTCATATGTGAATTTGTAGCATTATTTCTGTGAAAGTGCTGCTCAGACGCCAGGATTACAGAGAAATATGAAGGAACTCTTTTGTTGGGCCACCAGACTAAATGATTTGCATGAGGTTTATCATCATGCATAGTTGACTAACTGAACCTAACAAAGCTGAAAATGTGAGACTTTGGCTAACTGCCAGATGAACATCAGAAAAGCTCTCTTTACAAAATGTCTGTTTTATCTCAGTAATTTGATGCCAATTAGCAACAAGCATAAATCTACATTGGTTAAACAGGACCGATGCCCTGGAATTTATCCACTTGCAAATCACCATAGTCCCACACCATATCCTAGCAATCTATAGGTCACCTCTATGTCCCTAGAACCCCATAGCTTGTACCTACACTTACTGTAAACATTCAGCATTAAACCAAATACCCTATTCATGTGAGGCTAACTATTCCTCTATATACTCGGAAACATACACTTCCTCATACTCAAAAGCATATTGAGTCCTGGACTTTATTAACACAAACACCTTTGACCAGATAGTGCACGCATCCAACAGATGTTCAAACATACTGGACCTGGTACTCACCAATATGGAAGAGTGCTGCAACCTCCACCCCCCATGTCACGGCCTCATTGGTGAGGTCAGACCACAAAGCTGTCTCCTTCAAAATAAAAATCAACTCTATAACCCCAAAAAAAACCTGTAACAGTTAGGAACTATTCCAAACCAAACTACATCCTATTAAGTGATAGTTTGTCAAAATTCATGTAAATGGCTGCATAGAGGCTGCTGTACCTACTAGAAGTAAGCCCAAAACAAACCAAAAGCCAAGCTAAAACAACTGAATTAATAAAACAAAAAATATTTTATTCAACAAATGTAACCACTTTCGTCTCACAGAAACTTCATCAGACTGAATGAAAAATTACCCACTCATTAAACTGTGAAATCATGTAATTGTAATGAGCAATCACAAAACATTACTGCACAAGCATTTTCCTTTTTAAATATACTTTAAAATTTTCTTTATCATTAAGTTCTTGGTTATTGCAAGCATTCGACTTTATCTGCCAACAATATTTTTTTCCAATCTAACACATATTCTGCACTGAATCTAGAACTAGTCTAACATAATCAATAATAGAAAACAAATAACTCAGTTTGAATTTACATTCATTACTGTGCTTCATCAAAACATTAGTAAAATCTGTATTCTGTAGTGCATATAGATGTGCATAAATTCTACTATGCAGTTCTCGAGTAGTTCTACCCATATAAATAATTGGTACCCCAAGCATCTCACCAAATAAATAACAAACTTTGATTTGCAAATAAAAAAATGGAATTTCAATTTTATATGTAACCAAAAGTAAACGCTGTTCCACGACAATGTAACTGCAAATGCTGGTAGCAGGAAGAAGGCAGCTCGACCAAGTAGCAAAAATAGTTTATTCACATTAAAAACAAAGTGCTCTATGGCAAATAATGACGTTAAGCGCTTTCAACTGAAAATAAATCAGTCTTCCTCAGAACACTGACATACATTGTAATCAAGTATTTATAATCTGTCCGTTGCTTGAATTTTTTAAAAAATTGCGCCAAAACTTTTAAAAGGGCAATGTCAATAATACATTAAAATGCTGTTGCATTACTGAAATTCATACTATAGATTTTCTTCTTTTAAATTATTAACCACTAATTAATGCAATGAATGTTTGTAAAAATGCTTATGAAGATGCATGCAATATTGCTTATGAATTTACTACACATTGTAATATTTTACAGTGAATAGAATAATAAATAACTACCACTATGCATTCACAAAATAATTAAAAGTGAATATATATAGAAAGAATGTATATAAAAAAATTATGTATATAAGACAATATATATGAAAAATTGTTATTTACCAAAACAACCCTACTGAAACTGGGTCCTGCTAAATGGGGACGTCACATAAAACGCAAACATTACCTTAACATATCATAGTATGCATTATATTCAGATAATGACAAATTGGGGAACCTAAATTATAGTAGCAAACCTAATAATTTCATGTATGCTTTAAAAGGATAAAAATGAATATGAGTAAATTAAAAACTATCTAAATTTAATAAATGTAATAACTTATTACTATAATACTGTGAATAAATATATAAAATATGGACTAAATCTATAATAAATATTGTTTAAAACTTAATGATAAAATCATTGATCTTCTAAAAAAGGTTTGATACTTATGTGATCATTAAGTCCCGGAAATCTGGTGGCATCACATCTAATCTGCCAAATACTTTCTTTAAGGGCTAATCGTACTTTCCAGTTACCACCAAAGGTGGTTTGGTTAACCTGGTCAATGGCACTAAATAGAAAACTATGTTGTTCACCTTTCTCCTCGATATGCCTATATAGGGCATTGTTCTTATCTTTTTTACGTATTCTGTAAAGATGTTCATAAATACGCTTTTTGAACAACCTCTCGGTTTTCCCTATGTAAAACGCTGTACAAACTGTACATTTTGCTATATATACTATTTGTTTGGAATTGCAATTGGCCCCTAAATTATTAATTACTGTATTATTAATGTCACTTAGTATTATATTTTATATGTAAGACACTGGGCTGGATTTACGAAAGCTTGCACGGAGTTGTAGAGTAGAGTAAGATGTCAGACAGCCAATATGTCTGCCGAGCGATCCAGCAACAGCCAGCAGTGGCATGCATGAGAGCTTCTAAAGCTACTCTTGCACAGACAGCGTCATGGTATGCAAATTACCTCATTTGCTGCTGAAAGCTATGCAAATGAGGTAAATTTGCAATCCAGGAAACACTAACCTGTCCGTGGAAGAGTAGTGTTATTTGCAGAAATGTACTCCACTGGTAACGGAGTACCGTTCTGCAAATTGCTAAACGGAGCTATGACAGCTCCAAATAAAGGATGCATCCAGTTGAGGAAGCATGCCAATGGCCAAATATAAGGCCATTCGCATTTTTAAATGTTTAAAATTATGAAAATCTAATTTATTTCCCCGATCTCTGATGTTTAAGCATAGCGCAGCACAAATGTGTGGCGCTTAAAAAAACAAGAAAATAATTTCAAAATAGCCAAAAATAGGCATATTCACTAAAAAGCTTATCCTGCCATGCAGGTGAATGGCAGGCTGAAGACAACATGGCCACTGAGTACTGGTTGCTAAGGGTGGGGAGCTCAGTGTGAGAGATGTAACCAAGCATTAGTATGCAATCCTATGCAAATGGGGATAATGATAGTGAATCCCAATTTTCCCCAGCATGTGAGCCATGTCCCAAGAGTGTAAGTGTAGGAGTAGGTGAGTAGTAGAGTAGAAGATAGGTGACATCATGAGGGGGTATGTCAGAAAGGCTGTATGCTTATAGGAGCACAGTGTCCTGTGTTTGCCCTGAGTTGCTCAGGATTGCAAGAGGCGTGTCTACAGTTGCCCTTTTTGAAAACTAGAAACCAAAGCTGTATGCCGTGAAAATATCTGAAATTGCGCTGTGTGCCCATTTGCGCGGCGCTGCCCTGGGCGGAAACAGAAAGGGGAAAGAAGTAGTAGGAAGTTAACCAAGGAGAACTAGCAGAGCTGCCAGGTGAAATATATCAGAATCAGCCAATTACACTGGCATTCTTCCCTGTTTTTCCCAACAACTCTGCAACACTGCAGTATACAAAGAGGAAAAGCTTAAAAACTTTAAAGTCAGACAAAATGTTGGGGGCTGCTCTTGCTATCATAAACCAACATGTGCAAGGTGCTGAGGGTGGTGATGTTGTGAATGCTGCTGAGCAACCCACAGTGAGGAGAAGGAGAAGAGTGTACAGACCCAGGGTAACCTACCAGGGGCTACATGAGCTGGAGATAGTGGAGCACTACAGGGTGGACAGAGACCTCCTGCAGCAAATTGTTGAGCTGTGCCAGCCATGCCTCACACACAGAACCAACAAAGGGGAACCCATCCCAGTGGATAGCAAGGTATGTGTTGGTCTAAGAATACTAGCTACAGGTACCTTCCAGAGACCAACTAGTGACATGATGGGGATTTCACAGGCATCAGCATCCAGGGTATTGCACCAGTTCCTGGATGCCATGTCAGCACATGTTGATGACCATGTATATTTCTTCAATTCCCATGAGGCTCTAGCCAGCAATGTGCGTCTTTTCCACCAAATAGCAGAATACCCTGAGGTAGTGGGTGCAATAGACTGCATGCACATACACATCAAAGCACCACCCGGTGAGCGGGGTAGGGTCTACATCAACCACAAGGGCTTCCCCTCCATCAACTGCCAGGTCATATGCGATGCCCAAGGCATAATAATGAATGTGTGTGCTGGCTGTCTTGGAAGCTATCACAATTCCCACATCTGGCATTTGACGCAGCTGTACCAGAAATTTGCCAATGGGGACATCCCTGATGGTCACCCAGTGGGGGATGCTGGATATGCACTGGAGCCGTGGCTGCTGACACGCATCAGAAATGCACACGCACCCGAACAAGAACTCAATAATGAGGCACACGCACAAACAAGAAACATTATTGAGCGTGTGTTTGGGACGCTCAAGTCACAGTTCTGGTGCCTGGACACATCTGGTGGAGCCTTGCAGTACTCACCAACTACATGTACCCAACTTGTCATGGTATGTGCCATGCTACACAATATGATCCTGCAAAAACAGCTGCAGCAGGAACAGCATGGGGCAGGGCCAAACAGCCCCCCCACCATTGCCAAGGCCTGCACAGGCACAGCGTGACTCAGAGGAGGAACAACCTGAGTCTTCCCCAGTAGGCAGAAGGAGGCATGCCCAGTATGCCCTGGCCTTGGCAAAGAGGCAACACATAGCACATATGCTGACTCAATAGGAAACCTGGAAATGACACCTCTCTCTGACTCGCACATACAGTAAAAGGGATGCCTAACTTGACACTACCTGTTTTCAAGCATGTATAGGGAGTGTGCTATGTGCATCCGACATTGGCAGCCCTGCAGCACCATCTGAGGCATGACTGCCCTATTTTAAGCAATATAAAGCACTGCTATGCATTATTTTACCAGTATTGAGCATATTTAAATACAATTGCGTGTAGCTGCTCACCGCGCTAACCAGCGCAACATCGGGCAACATTGGGCAAGGTCGGGCAAAACTGAGCAAAGTCAGGTAAACACGCTCACACCTGCTTTACTGTTCCTTAAGCAGTCTGATCTGCCCAGCAGGAAAATAAAAAGCAGTAACAGGGCTCGATCTCAGGATACTGTGCACTATAGTCACAGTACTGAACCACTAAGCCATGACAGCATTTCACTGGTACAGACACAACTTAACTCACTCATACATACCAGTTGGGGGGAATCACATACCTAACAGTCACAGCCAGCAGGACAAATGTAGACAAAAGCAAACACAAACAAATGCTGTATCATGCTCTCTGAAGAGGCATACGAGTAACCTCCCCCCAGGACTATACAGACAGATAACAGCAGGCCAGGCAGTGTGATGTGGGTTGGGTAGGCTATAAAGTCACAAACTAATATGTGTAATTGGAAGCTAAGGTCTGTAGTGCAGTGGTATGCCTCAAGCCAGTATGATAGGCAACAGTACAGACAGAAATGGAGTACCTGACATAGCAGGGCAGGCCTAGCAAATGTGTATAAGTGTCAGGTGAACCCCTCATCCTATGTACACGCACAGTAACAATCAGGTGTGCCCCCCTGGGTAAAAATGTACAAATAATAGCTGTCCCCACTGTATGTAGAATGACTCATGGAAGCCCTGCAGGCACACTGTGCTTCCTGTCGATGTACAACCCAAAGGTGAGCCCTGAAGTAAAAAACAACTTGATTTTTACACACATATAGTATATATGTTCATATTGGGCATGCTCACACACTTAAACAAATTTATCAAATTTCAGTCAGCAACATACTGAAAGGTCATACTGGGCATGCTCACACACTTAGGCCATGTCTGAGTACAGCAGTGGGCCACACACCTGTCAGTTGCAGTTGTTACTCCAGACACTTGTCACTATTCACCAATCCTGCCTTGTGCACACACTGATATGAAAACAGACCCATATAATATATTGGACACCTGTCATAATCAAACTATGTACTCCAAGTGCTTAAGTTGTTCAAAGAAAGTGAAAAACCAAAGAATATCAATAATACTCTGATCAGTATCATCAAGAAACAATGAGCACTCCTAACATTATCCAAGCCATGATCAAAGAGTCCAGAGAGAACCATGAAGCTTTCTTTCGCTATGTCATAAATATCAATGTAAACTCATATATGTTCTGAGTCAGTGCAAACTGTAAATTAATACATGTACATGACTGACATTGCCAACATCTTGTCAGACAGGTTCATACATATTTACCCCCTTCTCACTGACAAAATGGCCCATTATCATACCTGGAGATTGTGAAAACCCAGAAATCACATATAGAATGGTTAAACAGCTCTTTCCAAACCTAAAAACATGGCGTGTATGGGATAACATGGTTTCCCTGGCTGTGTCATATGTGAACTCCAAAACAAACAGACCCTGCGCCTGAACAGTCCGTTGAGACTCGTCGTCTGTACAGGATATGTTGAATGGGTTACAGCAACGTTTGGCATACTCCACGAGTGTTGGTGCACAACAGACCATGGGTACTATTGTCTTATAAGCCTGATGTGCAAGGCCATGGAGTTCATCATTATGGAACTCATAAACAGAGCTATTGACAGCCTACAAACACCCAACCCTACCCATTTTGGTTTGGTCAGGGTCAGATCATGGTTCCTAAACCTGCTAGACAGTTTTCAAGGCAGTCACCCAGGACATGCATCAATGAAATGAGCTACACACGGCCTACATAGACCTTGAAAAGCCCTTTTCCAACATCCCACACACATGTATTATCCACAAAATCAACAGCCTGTGCATAAACACGCATGTCATCTGATGGATTGCCAACTGGGGCACAGATAGATCCCACAAGGTAAGAATTATGGTCTCCTGTTCGAGCTGGTAACAACTGTTGTCCCCCATGGCTCAGTCCTGGGACCCCTCCTGTCTGGTGTATACTTTTCAGAAATACAGTCAAACATGAGGGCTATGTTTAGCAAGGTTTGTGGATGACTGCAAAAAGGTTGTCTTAATTGATGTTTGGGACAAAAGAGACATCCTTAAAAGGGGTCTCAGTCAGACAGATGTGGTGTCAAACTTATGGGCTCGAGCTACAGTCATACAAACACCACATAGGTGCCAACACCCTAAATATGGAGGTAATAGTAAGGGATCTATGGACACATGTGGATAGTTATCACTACTTCCAGAAACACATTCACAAACTGGTTAGAAAATTATGCTATATGTTCCCACAAACTGCCAAGGTCTTTGCATGTAGGTCAAGGGAGGTTCCCTCTACTCATCAGTCATCAGACCCATCATAGAGTACCACAACACACTTGCGATGAATCTGACTAGGCACCTTCAGCAGCTGGAAAGACCACTGATGTACCTCAACAAGAGCATTACTGGCCTCAAACAGTTGCCTCATGCAACAAGACTGAATTTAACTCAATCTGTACTCTGTTGCATACTGTCTACTCAGGTGATCTCTGCCCAACAGACAGGTCCATGTCCAATGCAGAATGGATGTACATGTGCTATCTGAAGTAACCCCAAGCTCACTGTACTACATGCTCTAGGGATATCATCATCACAACAATAAATAGAACATGTTGGAAGGATACATTAATAACTCACAGACTTCCCTTTCTTTGGAGCAGGCTCCCTCCCAACCTACATTAAGCTGAGATATATATATATATATATATGGGTACTATTGTCTTATAAGATGGGTCTGATGACTTAAGAGTAGAGGGCTACCACTACCTCTTTGGATCCTGATGCAAACCCTTTGTTGATTAGGTGGGCCACATAATATTTATATATATATGTAGGGGGAACGCAGTATAATAAGCCAAAGATGGATGGGCAGAGATGTGTGTAAGAGGGTGACCATGACAGGGAGCTATCCAGGACTGTCCCACCCAGCGCACATCCCAATGGCACAAAAGACATGAGGTGCACATCTCATCCAATGTACATAACAGCCACCAGTATCTGTAAGCATTACAGTGTATGTGGTCCATGTGCCTGCTGTACATCATGACGGTACAATGAAGTACATATCTACTATCTGTAGACATGTACCTGTCACAGTCTACTACATACCTATGAACCTATCTTCAATAAGGCATATGTTAGCCTAGGCAAGTTGTGCAGCTTTCACCAACCCATTGGGTAGTCTCCCAAGCCCTCGTTCTAATAGTTAGTACCCTAAGCCACTTTCTAGTGGGGCTGCTGATGTGATGCCTGGCGTGAATTGTCCGTTTCCCATCCACTGATCAAGGTTCCTATTGACGAGTGTCAGCGAGGGGCTCTGTCTGATGTACATTGGGACTCTGTTCCACAGTAAGGCAAGTGTCTGGGATGGTACTCTATCCCACCAGCATGTTGTATTCATTTTTGTGATGAGGTTCATATCCCTTGGAGTGTGTAGGGTGACTCAATTTTGTTATCTGTAGATGGAGCATGCTCAGCAGTTATGTGTTGGACATGGCTCTGCATGTTAGGCAGAGTGTGCCTCTGAGTAGGCGGTACGCAACGAAGAACAGATTTAGTTTTACCAGTTGTGCTGCATAACACAACAGTTTGAGGCCAGTAATCCTCTTGGTGCGGTACCTCTGTTGTCTCTACAGCTGCTGGATATGCATAGTCGAGTACATCCAAAATAGTGCATTGTACTCAATGATGGGTCTGATGACTTAAGAGTAGAGGGCTACCACTACCTCTTTGGATCCTGATGCAAACCCTTTGTTGATTAGGTGGGCCACATAATATTTCCCAATGACTTTGGCAACATGGTTGTCAAAGGAAAGATGACTATCTACTTGTGTCCCCAGATCCCTTATTACCTTGTCAGTTTTAAGGGGGTAACACCTATGTGGTAGTTTGTGTGAACTTTGTTTTCACCAAAGGCGATCACTATGCATTCCTCCACACTGAGCTTGAGGCCATGATTCTGACACCACACATCTGTCTCATAGAGTCCCTTCTGGAGAATATTTGTGTCATCCAGGGAATCTATTATGGCAAACACTTTACAGTTCCCAGCAAACTTAGTCAACCACAACCCTTCTGTGTTGGCATGTACATTTGAGAAGTCTATACCAAACAGGAGGGATCCTAGGACTGAACCCTGGTGCCACCAGTTGTTACTGGTGTAGTGTCTGACGTAGCCAGCAACTCTTAGTTTGTGGAATCTATCTGTGAGCCAGTTTGCAATCCATCTTGTGATGTATGGATTCATGCCCAGGCTGGTGAGTTCATCTACGATACCTGACTGAGGAATGGTGTCAAAGGCTGTAATGAGGTATAGGTAGCCTGTGTTGAGCTCATTTCAATCATCTGTAGCCTGGGTAACAGTCTCAAAGAAATCCACCCAGTTCAGGAAGTGTGATCTGCATATGATGAAGCCAAACTGGGTGTGCTCAACTGTGTGAAGGTTCACAATCTCTTTATTGTTGACTTCCATTATGATTGGCTGCATTGCCTTAAAGAGCAGACTCGTCAGGCTCATAGAGCATGAATGCCAAGGGGTTCTTGTGGCCCCACCCCTGTGGAGTGTGAAGAATGTTGCTGTGCAACATTCTATGGGTACATATCCTGTACAGAGCATGTAGAGAGAGGTGTAGGTATCCCTTGATGAATATGGATACATCCCCACCCTATGTGCTATGATCCGGGTCCTGATGCTGGAAGGTATGGAATGAGTAGTATCCTGGTAGTGCTGGTGTGCTCTATGGAGCCTTGAACTAGGTTTCTGTTACTGCACAGATATCAGTATTCTCCATACTGAGAAGTGCCTCGAGTGTGTGCATCTGGAGGCTGAGACTTCTGGCAATGAGTAGCATTTAGCTAACTTTATGGTTATTTGTGTTGGTTATGGGGTTTGGTTTGTCCTGAGTGACTGGTGTTCCACACCAGAAGTCAACGGCTCATTGGTCCCATCTGACCATAAGCTAATTACCCTACATAGCCACATTCTGGACGCACCCCCCATTAAGGAAACCATGTTAAAAAATGTCTCCAAAGCCAACTTCATGCTTCTTAAGACAGAAGTGCTGAATTTCAGGACACCCATGCAGATGGACAATACTTTTAAGAATACTGAATCCCTCACAATTGCACTTTATAAGCACTTACATGAGTGTATGCATTGTGCTATCCCAAACAGAATCAAGACGCTATCCTCCAAGAAAAGGAAGCCAATCCGGTGGTCCCCTGCCATAAACTGCACAACAGAAGGAAAAAACTGTTGCAGAAGAGGGTAAAATCCCATGAGTGGAGGAGCTCCCTGGTGAGCCT
Source organism: Protopterus annectens (assembly GCF_019279795.1). NCBI lineage: Eukaryota > Metazoa > Chordata > Ceratodontiformes > Protopteridae > Protopterus > Protopterus annectens. Next base: position 1,296,129,556 of record NC_056735.1, read on the forward strand.
CAGGAAGAAGTTGCGATCCCTGATAAAATCCTCCAAAGCTAGTTATGAAAACAAAGTCGACACTGATTCTAAAGACAACTACAAAGCATTCTATAGCTATGTCAAGAATCTCAATGGCAACACTCAGATCTGCTCTGAGTTACAGCACAATGGCACTAAATATACAGATTAAAACATATAACATACAGTACGTACATTACTTCAACTTAGTATGACAACATCATTAAGTCCTGGTGATTCATCTGCCTCTAGTCTAATTATCCATTCATATTCCTTTAGTTCAAGCATATTATTAATGTCATATTCCTTTACGATGATGTTGATGATGATGTTGTCACTCTAAAACCTGTTCTTAAATATTTACAACATACTAAGTTAAAGTAATGTACGTATTGTATGTTATATGTTTTAATATGAATTTTAAATGATCTTATCTTACTAAATATACAGACCCAATTGATAGTGCCAACAGCCTGGCAGATAGGATCAGTGTTAACTTTACCCTCCTCTCACCCATGAAAGAGCACATCTCTATACCGGAAGAATGCAAAGTTGCTGTCATCATGGCTGCTCAGGTAAAAAACACTCTCCAAAGCCAGGAACACAGCATCCATGGGACCAGATTACATCCCAGGCTGCATTCTACACAAACCACAGAAGGAAATGGCACCACACCTACATACCATGTTCAATCATAGCCTCACCTCAGGCTTTGTGCTTGCTGAATGGCGCACAGCAACGGTTATCCCACTACACAAGGGGGGAGCCACCACAGACCCCGGGAACTAGCGCCCCATTAGCCTGATCAGCCTGGTCTGCAAAGCCATGGAATGTATCATCATGGAACTTATAAACAAAGACACTGGTAATCTCCAAACTCTGGATCACAACCATTTTGGGTTTGTAAAAGGCAGATCATGTCTCCTAAGCAGTCACCAAAGCCGTAGACAAGGGTAAGGTGGTTCACACAGCCTATCTAGATCTTGCCACGGCTTTCGCCACCATCCCCCACTCTGGAATTATGGATACACCCACTAAACTAGGTATAAATCCCTATGTCACAAGATAGGTTGCCAACTGGCTGACTGACACAACCCACACTGTGAAAGTAGCAGACTCCAAGTCCGACTTTGGACCAGTGACAAGTGGAGTACCACAGGGTTCAGTCCTGGGTCCTGTCCTGTTTGGTACCTAATTTCCTGAAGTACAGGTTAACATGGAAGGTCTCTGGCTAATGAAGTTCCCAGATGAGTGCAAACTAGGAGCCATAATCGAGACTACTAACAATGTGGATATCCTACAAAAGGGTCTCACTGAGACAGATGCCTGGTGTCAAAGCCATGGCCCCAAGCTCAATGCCAAAAAGTGCATTGTCATCCACTTTGGTAAAAACACTGTACCCATGAACTACAACAAAGGTGGTAGTATACTTAACACCGAAAGTGTGATACCTTGGGACACAGGTGGACAGTAGACTCTCCTTTGATAATCACATCGCCACAGTAGTCAGGAAATCCTTCTACGGGGCACACCTCATCATAAAAGGTGTCTCATGCAGAATAAAAGAGGTCATTGTTCCCCTCTACTCATCACTCATTAGATCCATTATAGAGTACAATGCCCCTTTTGCTATGTACCTCACAAGACATCTACAACAATTGGAAAACCTGTACAAATACCTCACAAAGAGGATTAGCAGCCTCAAATACATGCCATACACAGACCATCTCAAAACACTACAGCTTTACTCTGTCGCATATCGCCTACACAAAGGTGATCTCTGCCTAACCTACAAAGCTATGTCAAACACAGAGCTGTTGGACATGCTCCACTTAAAGAAATCCCAAACCCTCCGAGCGTCGGCCCCAAAACCCAGACTGAAATACTAAAGGAGGGGGGTGTATCCATTTTCATAAAGGATACCCACACCTCCAGGTTAGTGGCACAGCACGAGGCCTTGGAGACCATGCAAGTGCAACTAACATTGTGCAAAGCTACTTATCAGATTGTAGCCTGCTATAGATCACATACCTTGTCTCAGGACCCTCACTCAGTATTCCTGAGAACACTGGGAAATATAAAGGTCCTACCAAACACCATGATATGAGGAGATTTCAACTACACAAACATTGACTGGAAGAATTACTCGAGTATAAAGTCCTTTGCCCAATGCTTCCTAGAGTTTATAAACTCAAATGGCCTGGAACAGCTGGTCACCACGCCCACTAGAGGTGACAACATACTGGACCTGATCATCACCAACATGGGGGATCAGTGTTCCACACCAGAGGTAAACCTCTCGCTGGTAATATCAGATCATGAAGTAATCACACTGGACATCCACGTCCCAACCCCGCCCCTCCCCCAGTCAACAAAACCACTGTGAAAAACTTTTCAAAAGCAAACTTCACACTTTTCAAGACTGAAGTGGAAAGTTTCAAAGCCCCCTTGCTACAGGATAATGCTATCCAATCTGCAGAATCCTTTACAAGTGCAATCTATGAGCATCTACAGGGATGCATGGATCGAGCCATCCCAATTAAAACCAAGACTCACTCCTCCAAAAAGAAGAAACCAATCTGGTGGTCCTTGCCCATAAATAAGCTATACAACAGAAGGAGGAAACTAACACATGATAGAGCAAAATTCCAAAAATGAAAGGCATCACTGATCATTATTGGCAAGAAACTACAATCGCTCATAAAATAATCCAAGTCCAGTTTCTAAAGAAAAATTGGCAAGGAATCTAAAGATAAACACAAAGCATTCTTTAGCTATATCAAACATTTAGGTGGCAACTCTCAGATATGCTTTCAGCTACTGCAAAATGGCAAAAAATACACTGAACCAACTGACATTGCCAACATCCTGGTGGACAAGTTCAGTGCAAACTTCATCCCCCCTCACCCCCAAAAGGGCCCGTGTCCATCCCAGAAGAATGCAGAGCCCTAGACTTCATGGACATGCAGGTAAAAACAGCCCTCTCCAAAGCTAAGAACACAGCATCAATGGGACTGGATGGTGTCCCAGGCTGCGTCTTACACGAACTCCAAAAGGAACTAAACCCTCACCTACATTCACTGTTCAGACTCAACCTTACCATAGGCTATGTACCCAAAGAATGGTGTACAGCAACAGTCATCCCGCTCCACAAAGGTGGTGCCACAACAGAACCTGGAACTCTCACCCTATAAGCCTGACCAGCCTAGTCTGCAAAGCTATGGAGTGAATTATCATGTAACTCATAAACAGAGACATTGGGAACCTCCAGATACTGGACCCTACTCAATTTGGCTTTGTTAAAGGCAGATCCTGCCTCCTAAACCTAGTTGAATTCTTTGAAACAGTTACCAAGGCCATAGATGAAGGGAAGGTAGTCCACACAGCCTACCTGGACCTCACTAAGACATTTGACACCATTCCCCCCTCTGGCATCATAGACAAGCTTACCAGCTTGAACATTAACCCCTATGTCACGAGATGGGTGGCCAACTGCCTCACGGATAGAACACACATGGTCAGAGTTGAAGGTGCCATGTCCGACTCTAAACCAGTCACAAGTGGCATCCTGGGACCCCTCCTGTTCAGTATATACATCTCTGAAGTACAGGCAAACACGGGAGGGCTATGGCTGACCAAGTTCCCAGATGACTGTAAACTGGGGGCCATAATCGACTCTCTGGCTGACACAGACATCCTCCAGAAAGGTCTTACATTGACAGATACCTGGTGTCAAAACCATGCCCTCAAGCTGAATGGCAAAAAATGCATAGTCATCCCCTTTGGAAAAAACAAAGTGTCCACAAATTGTCACATAGGCGGTAATCCACTAGGTATGGAAAATGTAATTAGGGACCTGGGGACCCAGGTAGATAGTAACCTCTCCTTTGATAATCACACTGGCAAAGTGGTTAGTTATTCCATCTATGTAGCACACCTAATCACGAAAGGGTTCACCTCTAGATCAAGAGAGGTCATTGTGCCCCTCTACTCATCACTCATTAGGCCCATAATAGAGTGCAATGCCCCATTTGGTATGTACCTTAATTGGCACATGCAACAGCTGGTAAGACCACAGAAGTACTTTACCAAGAGGATCATGGGCCTCAAAAAGATGCCCTATACAGCTCGACTAAAGAAACTCCAACTCTACTCGGCTGCTTACTGCCTGCTCAGATGTGATCTATGCCTGACGTATAAGGCCATGTCCAACCCGGAATTAATGGACATGCTCCACCTCAAGAAAAACAAGTCTCTTAGAGCCACACGCTCCAGTGAATTAAACCTCAGCAAAGCAATAAACAGGATGTGCTGGAGGGATAGATTCCTGTCCCAGAGACTTCCCTCACTCTGGAACAGAATCCCAGCTGATGTTAGGCAGAGCCCCTTGCAGATTCTCTTCAAGAGGAATCTTGATGAGTGGATGGGAAATTGTAGATTTACCCCTGGGATCACATCAGTGGCCCTGCTAAACAGAGGCCCAGGAAAGTAACTTAAAAGGGAGGTGAAAGCCAACACATTCTGGCTAGGCTTATAAATGCCCTTGGGCAGATAGCCTAGTACCTACCTATGAACCTACAAGCTCTAGGGACCTAAAGCTTGTCACTACAATAAACAGAACATGCCGGAGGGATAGATTCCTGTCCCACAGACTTCACATACTCCAAAATAAACTACCTATCTATATCAAAGTTCCTCATTAGCACTCTTCAAAGAAAATCTTGATTATTGGATGGGAAATAGGAAATTCCTCTTGGGGATCACTTCTGTGTCTCTGCACAACAGTGGCACAGGAAAATAAATTTCTTGGGTGGCAAAGGCCAGGATACCTTTTTGGCTGGCCTTGTATAGGCCCCAGGGCCAATAGACTAGTACCTACCTATGAACCTTTGAGCCTTGCCTAAAAAAGGTAATATGGGGACAGCATGAGCCTTGGCCAGTATTCAGAAGCATAGGGGTGACAGGTGCAAACCATCTGTAGTGAGTCAACAAGGCTTGTCTATTATATTATCACAGGCAGACAGAGACTGGATCCCCCTTGAATGACACCAGAAGCTCAGCCAATTGTTGAAGTATATCATCTTTCTGTTATATTGCAGTATCATGTAGGTGAAGGTAAGATGCTACTCAAGGTTTGACCCTGTGTGTGTCAGCATGTGGTGCATCAACCCATATATGATATGGTCATGGCCTATGCATACAATACACTCACAATACACCTAGTATGATAAGCCTGCTGAGGTTAGCAAATGTGGAAAAAACCTTTGTGCAAACTGTCAGCAAGTAATGTCTGTATTTCACCCTGTAACTCCATATTGCTTACTGAAAGTGTAAAGACGCACTTAGTTCGGATTAAGAACACCGCACTTGCCAACTGTGTGTCTCTCCCTGGGGAGAAGCAACCTTTTTGGAGACTACTCAAACATCTTAAAAGTGGTATACTCATCTTTGTCAAGTCCGATGATGTCATCATCCTACAAATATACCTGTGGAAAGGTGAAATCCCAGTAATGTGTATAGTGCGTCGTGTAAATGCGTACTGCTGTAGTATCAAAATGCAGTTAGGTAGGGGTTTAAATCCTGCACTTGCAAACTGTGTGTGTGTGTGTGTCTTCCTGGGGAGAAGCAACCTTTTTGGAGACTATTCAAACACCTTAAAAGTGTTATACTCATCTTTGTCAAGTCTGATGATGTCACCATCCTACAAATATACCTGTGGAAAGGTGAAATCCCAGTAATATGTATAGCGCATTGTGTAAATGCATACTGCTGTAGTACCATAATATAATTAGGAAAGAGTTTGAATCTCACACTTGCTGACTGTGTGTGTCTGTGCTCAAGGCGTGCGACACTGTTGGCCAATATGGAGTGGGTTTTGATTTTTATAGTGTATGACATATCACAATGACAACTGTATGTGCATTACACATGTAAGGTAGCTATGGGGCAAATCCATATACATACATGTGACCTCAAGAATTTCATAGGTGGGTACTCTGCTTTCTCCATGAATGCATGTGTTATCTTTGCCAGGGTGTGCTGGTGCTTTCCAGACCTTATTTCACTTCTGTATGCTTGTGACAAGCTTAGCCACTGGTGTCCGTTTCACATCCACTCATCACGGTTTCTACTGAAGAGTGTGAGTGAGGGTTTATGCTTGAGGTATATTTGAAACCTGTTCCAAAGCAAGCAAAGTCTGGCAAAGATGACTAATCATTATAGGTGTGCAACAACCTCTGTGGATCTGCATGCAAACCCTTTATTGCTTATGTGCTCCACAGAGTGATTTCCAAAACCCTTTGGTAATGTGATTATCAAAGGAGAGATGACTTAACACATGGCTCTATGTATACATTAGTACCTGTTCCACATTTTGGGGGCTACTACCTATGTGGTACTCTGGGGATACTTTGTTTTCTAAAGGTGGATAACTATGCTTTCTTAGACTTATAGCTTTACAGCATGAGTTTGACACCAGGTATCTATCTGTATGATACCCTTTTGGAGACCTGGCTCAAACCCTCCATCAGAGATAATGAAATCCTTCCTCCAGGCTACCACATTATACGCAATGATAGAACTCATAGAAAAGGAGGTGGCGTAGCAATTATCTAACTCCTCCACTCCCACTTTTACTCCATTGACCAACCCCATCTCAACATTTGCCAACGCAGAAATGACTGTAGGCTTTCTAAAACTTAACTATAAATCCATCTACATCCCACCCGGAGACAATACCAAAACTATGGAAGATATCCTCTCTTGGTTTAACTCAAACATCAAATATGAAACCTACATTCTTGGTGATGTAAATATTAACTGGACCTCCTTCCTCATAGATACCCCATCTCACTCTATCAACCTCTACAATTTCACCCAACTAATAGACCTCCCTACTAGGCCAAACAAAGATGGTTCCTCTGGTACCATCTTAAACTGGATATTAACAACACATCCCAACCGTATCTCGAAAGCTGGTGTAATACCAGACTCCCTAGGCAACCACTTACCAGCCTTCACTGACCGCCTATCCTCACACATAGAAAACAAACACATTTTCAAACAATCCCGTAACCTATCTTCCTTCAACCCCAAAATCTTCTCTGAATGCCTCAAGGTTACTAATTGGTCCCCACTGAAAATACTTCCACTAGATAATGCCGTCACATATTTTAACCAAACCTTCCTTACCTTACTTGATAAGGTAGCCCCTTTACAAACCAAAAGTATCAAAACAAATTCCTGCCCCTGGCTACCCAAGAAACTAAATTGATAATCACTCAGAGAAACAAAAAGTGGAAACTGTACCAAAAACAGAAAAACCCCACCACCCTCCAAGAATATAAACATCTTCGTAACCTGACCAAAAAATCAATAACAAAAGATTGCAAAAACTACTACAGAAGTCTGCAATACAAACACTCAAACAAGCCAAAGAAATTCTGGACATCCATCTCTTCAATACTCAACCCTGGTAATACTTCCAACCCCTGCCCCAATCCCAACCTCTCAAGTCTTGAAACAGCCACTAACTTCAACACATTTTTCATTGATTGTATAGCTAAATTATCCTCCACTTTCCCCAATCCATCCATCATTACTAACCCCTCACCCTGCACCCCAAACCCTCTCTCTCACCCCCTTCCTCCACTGCTATTCTCACTTAAACCTGTCTCCACCTATACTATAAAAAGACTACTACAAAAGCTAAAACCATGCCGCAATGCCCCTGACAACCTTCCAGCAAATTTTCTTCAAATATCAGCCAAATCTATAGCCTATCCCATATCCATCCTCATTAATAGATCCATTCAGGAATCCTATGTACCAACCATCTGGCATTATGCATACATAATTCCTCTCTACACAGGTGGTAAGAACACAGACACTACCAACTTCAGACCCATAGCAATACTCTCCCCCTCTCTAAAATTCTAGAGAAACCATCCACTCCCAGCTCATGCCCTACCTAATCCAGCACAAACTCCTCTCTCCCACCCAGCACGGCTTCCGCCCAGGCCACAGCACCATGACAGCCCTCATTTCCTTCCTCGAAACAGTCAACCTAGCATGTGAGAGTGGCAAATACGTACCTTCTCTTTTTCTTGACCTCTCAAAGGCATTCAACACTATTTCCCATTCCCTCCTCCTGTCCCAGCTCTCACACTTGCATCTATCTCCCTCAACCCTAGACTGGTTCTCCAGCTACCTTTCCACACACCAGCAAGCTGCACAATGGAAAGAGTCAACCTCCCTTTTCTTACCTACACCCACAGGAGTTCCCCAAGGATCAGTACTTGGCCCTCTGCTCTTCAACTTATTCATTAACAACTTTCACCTCTCCATCCCTGAAGCCTCAGTCATCCAATACTCAGATGACTCCACTATCATCTGCTCAGCCTCCTGCCCCTCCAAACTTCTACTTAATACCCAAACAGCCTTCTCCAAAATTGAATCATGGATGCAATCGCATCACTTGGCCCTAAATGCCAACAAAACAAAGCTAATGATATTTACTCCCACTAAAACTTCCCAGTTCCACAAAGTCCAATTTTCCATCAAAAGCCACAATAACACCCCTCTTGAAATCGTTCCTAGTACCAAACTACTTGGCATTACCATCGATGAAAACCTAAAATTCGACTCCCACATCCTCTCAGCAATCAAAAAAACCCACCAGAAAATCGGCCTCCTCTACAGACACAACTACTACCTTACTCCATCTTCCTGTCATACCCTTGCATCTACCTTCCTTCTCCTCTCTCTCTTGTACGGTGCTCCCCTATTCTCCAACCTACAACTCGGACTCCGTGCTAAACTTGAGGCCTGTTACAACAAAATCTGCAAATTTGCAATCAATTCTAAGAACTCTTCTCCATCACTGTCACTCCCTACACACCCTAAACTGGCTAGAACTCCACAACCACCTAAAGTACCCACAACTTACAACAGCCCACAAACTCATCTTTAAACCAGCAGAATGCCACTCTCTTGCTAAATCTCTAACACCCTACACACCTACCCGTACCCTGAGATCCACAGGCCAAAACCTCCTGCATGTACACAAACCCATCCACCCAACTGGTAAACTACTACTATCCCACACTATAGCCAAACTATGGAACAATCTCCCCACACCACTATGTAATATACCTAACCACAACAATTTCAAATCCATGCTTCTCTCCCATCTCTCCTCCAAGTGGGAATGTCCTTCACATGCTCCCACCTAAAACTCCCACACTACTAACTCCACACCTAAATCATCATTTCTTTGCCTACTTTAACTTAATTCAGAGATCTTGCTCAGAACACCTTTTCATAAATCTTTTGCATGCATGCCTCTGGCCTACCTTACTCATATTCTCAAACTTTCATTGTTTGTTTTTCTTATCCATTGTACCCATAATATTGTTTTCCTCTGTAATATTGTTAATTTGTCTCTATTCGTATGTATTTGTATGTCTGTTTGGGGCTTTTCCCCTCGGGTCTCCACTGAAAAAGGGTAATTCTTACCCAGCTGGACCAACCCGGTTAACAAATGCAAATAAATAAATAAATAAATAAAGTGCATCTCATCTGGAGAAAAAAGTGTAGCCCACAGTATGCATTTTCATCAAACGTGGGCAGACATATCTCTACTGTGTTTGCTTGTACCTAAGAAAGCTATATGCCAAACAGGAGTGGTCCCAGGACTAAGTGCAGGTGAATACCACTTGTTACTGGCACAGAATAGTACATGGAGGCTGCAAATGTTACTGTGTGTCCTACATCTGTGCGTCAGTTATCAAGCCATCATCTAACAATCGTTTATGGTCAGTCTGTTGAGGTTATGTCTAATACCAGTATGTGGGATGGGTATGATTTGCTGGTGAGCTATAGCTTGGTTGTGATGACCTCCCCTCCCTCACCTATAGCCTTGTTGACTGGCTTGAAGTCTACTAGGTGTATGAGCCATGATCTGGCCTTTAGAGAACCTAAGTGGGTATGGTGCAGTGTTTGCAGGTTCATAATGTCTCTGTTAATGAGTTCCATAATGCTGTGCTCCATAGCCTTCCAGATAACATTGGTCGGGCTTATAGGGTGAGAGTTTCCAGGACCTGTTGTAGTTCTACCCTTAATCAATTTATGTTAACATTTGCACTGGGTGTGACGAGGGTGGACAGGTTTAAGAATAAGTATATTAGAGGGTCAGGCCAGGTTTGAAGGTTAGTAGACCATGCCAGATAGGCAGGATTAAATTGGTTTGTACATGTGCTGAGGAGGGATGCAGAGTATATTGTGAAATAGATGCAAAGGATGAATCCGCCAGGTAACAGGAAAAGAGGAATGCCTAAGATGAGGTTTATGGCTGTGGTGAGAGAGGACATGCAGGTGGATGGTGTGACAGTGCAAGATGCAGAGGGCAGGAAGACATGGAAACAGATGATGTACTGTGGTGACCCCTAATGGGAGCATCCGAAAGGAGAAGATGATGTTGTAGCTCAGCCCTTGTGGACTGTGAACACCATTACCATACATCATTCCACATGTATGTAACCTGTATAGAGGCTCCATCTGGACAGAGCGTTTAGGTGAGTGGTGACTTCATATGTCAGCTTGTGTGACACAGCCAGGGACACTGTCCAGTACCACTGCCAGTATGGTGTGGACCTTGTTAAAGACATGTTTTAACTAGAGTGTCTGTGAATCATCAGGTATTACGTTCTGTAGGTCTGGAAAAGTGGCCCTTGTATAGCGACAGAGTGGTAAAATCCGCATTCAAACTGTCTGACAAGGAATTGGTAATGTCAGTCAGATAAGTGTACTTTGTGACCATTTACATTAACTGTGACCCAATCTGAGATTTCCCCTGTAGATTATGAACAACAGTAAAGAAAGCTTTAGTGTTGTCTTTGGAATCATTGCCATTTTGTATTTTGAAGCTTGCCTTGTATGTTTATTGAGGGATTGAATTTTCCAAATGATACTGACCAGAGAGGTTATCCCTTTCTTGGTATGTAACTCTTTTTTGGTATAACATCACACCTTCTATTATATATTTAGTTTATGGCAGGGGTCCATGAGACTAATGCACTTTTACTGTATAAGTGAGAGTTTTTTGTGTTTGTGATAGCACAGTCCATGCAACCCTGTAGCTGAATAGTGTGCATTAATACAGGATTATGCAGCTGGGACAGTGTTAACCTTAGTAATGTAAACCAATGAAAGATAGGAACAACAGCATCACCCACAGCACAGTGTCAACCCATGTCATACACACACATGCGTACTCAAGTTCCAAAACGTGTGTAGTACAATGCATACTGGCCACCAATAGAAACTATGGAGTGTTAGCACTGGCCAATACAGGGCATGTCACCCTGCCCATGTGTCCAATATGCACGTACATGCAGACAGTGCACCTCCACCATGTTCACAAATGTACATCTGCAAACCTGTGCTGCACACACCCCACACTTACTGTCCACTGTATAACACATGCTGACAGAACTAAACACATCAGCCAAGTGGCACATGGGCAAACAAAACACAATTGGAATAAACACTGGTGGAAACAATACAACATTGCTAATTACAGCTTTAATGCATCATGCCTGCTCAGCTATACCTTCAAGGATATCATTACACTTTACTGCTGACAACATGCTACACATTCAACCATTGCTATACTTAAGTCACCCTGTGCATCAGTACCATGTTAGCCTGTTCCTGCATCAATGTTACAGATGACAGGAGGTGGCACAGGTTTCATCATATGGTGTGTTGTTGGTTTGCCAGAGGCCTACACTGTGCCATACAATTGACATGTGTGTGTGAGTGTGTGTGTGTGTGAGGGCCATGAGTACTGTTATAGGCCAATGTTGATGTAATGTGTGCGGGTATATGTTTGCCCTAGGTTTCTGGTTTATGTGTGTGTGTGTCTGCATGCACACAGTTCCACCATGTGGCTGCCATATTCGGGGATTTGTGGGACAGCTACAGACTGTACCTGGCAGGCTTTACAGATCACCGTCTCTGGCCATGGATATGGAACCTGTGCCTGGCAGGGGTGCTACAGACAGTATCAGGCACTAATCCAGACTGGGTACTATCCTCAGAGGTTGACATATGTCCACTGGATCCAGGTCCCTGCTGGGATTGGCCAGAGCCATGTGCACATGGTCTTCTAGGATGGTCTATGGACAGCCCCCCCAACATTGCTGGGACTGGTACTGGCACTACGGGAGTGGCTGTGTCTTGCTGGATGTCCACGGTGACCTCCAGCTGCTGATGTTGCTGGCATACGTCCACGTTGACGTCTCAACCGTCCCGCACTGTCCTGACACATGGACATGACATTGTGTAGGACATCCAATGTCTCACCCTAACGTCTATCAATGACCTCAGTGTAATTACATATGGCATCTGCTAGGTCATGGATACTGTCATTTACAGAGGTGTTATGAGCCCTCTGTGCCCTTAGCCCCTGTCTGGTGTACTGCTCCATTCGTGCCTGTGCCTCCATGACAGCCTGGAACATGCGTGTGGTTGAAAGAGTTGTGGCACATCTGCCAGGGGAATGATGACCAGCAGTGCTTTGACGAGAACCCCTGGGCATCTGCCTATGTGGTACCATTCCAGACATCTCGCTATGGCTGCTGTGTCCTGATACATGTGCCATAGATACCACACTGTCCTGGCCAGTGCCAACCGTACACTGTCCCTCAGCTAAGGGCAATGGTGATGATGGATGTACAGGCAGTATGACTGTGTGCATGGATGGGGTGGAGACTTGTGTACTGTCAATTGGTGGCCCAACAACAGACCCTGACAAACCTGCCTGTACCTCAACACACCTATCCTCATGATCACTGTCTGTCTCAGTGACATCAGGTTCCCTGCTGTACTGAACCAGCCCCACTTCAGCACCTGTGAGAGGAAAACAGGAAACACACTTTAAGACCTGAACGTGATGTCAGACCACATGCACACACGCGCACATGCACACACACAAATACACTCCTCCCTAAAGCAGAGACAGACACACACACACCAGCAATCTCAGAACATACACAATAGCAGGTGATGGTGGGGTACAGTATCACAAGCAAAACAGTCATATCACACAAGTCAGCATGCAGGACACGTGTTGCTCAACAGCATGCAGTGCAAGTTGTAGACAGTCCTTGTTACTAACACTATACATGGCTTTGATGCATGTGTTTTGTTATTAAGTGATTGACCTCCCCCTGGAACGCAATGCATACATGGACATAACATTGCTGTGCAAGTATTCAAAACTCTGTAATGTACTGTGCACCATAACTCACAGGTCTACATACCATGGCTGGATGTGTATCTGTGTGTCAGATAGGTATCCAATGCCGATTACAGCCTCTGTGTCTTTAGCAAATAATTATGGACACAGCTTTAGCACATGCATGATGAGCATTCACACATCATCATCAGTGGTGCATGTATAATTGATGGAATACCATTCGTCCACATACCCAATGTACAGTAATTATGGTGAGTGTAGATCATATTGTGGACATGCCAGTGTCATCCATGACATGGCATGCTAAAACACAACTGCATATTTAAACATCACACATACCCAATGTGTGTCATATGACCTAATCACTCAATAGCATCACAAGACATATATGTGTCAGTTGTGCAAATGGTGACTGGTATGCATATTGTTTAGAGTGCATATGTTTGCACACACACAACATTGAGGTGTATAGCAATGAAAGCTATGTGTAGTACTGTGGTTACAATAACTGGATGGTGTATAGTACCATAGGCCATCATCATGAAGCATCATGTGGTCACTCAAGGCTACAAATGTTTCCCAAACCAGCACAAATCATGCTGTACCTGAACTGTATTACCTTGGCTACATTCACCATTTCACAACCAGTTGTTACATGGGTTTGTAAGGAGGCCAATAAGGAATATTCCCTGACATGAATGTGTAGTGTGTTGCAGAGTGTTTAAATGACCCATGATAAGCCTCTACCCCTCAGGTATATTATGTGTAATGTGTGGATGAGATTTTGGATACTGGAGTGTGTCTTTACAGAGGGTTTGTGAATCCTTTATGTGTAGCATGTTAAAATGCTCTGTGTATGACATAGTTGTGTATGTTATGCGCATGTTGAGTATCAACTTTGCCTATCCAATGGTCACTACAGTGTTTGAGATGATCTGGGTATTGCATGTGTTTGAGGCAGCTAATCACATTAGCGGGATGTGCGTGGTCTTACACCAAACATGCACAGCATGCATTATGGGTAGGTGTGTTACATGTGCACATGGCTTACACCTTAACTATGACATGCACTTTTTATTTACAATAATAAATGTAGAACACACTCACCAGCATCTGTCTGCTGCCTTGATGTCACCCCACAGGGACCTATATAGAGATGAGACAGTTTGTCAGTGGCCAAAACTGTGGCATTGCTACTGTGTGTTTGCAAACTTACAGTAGAACAACAGTTTACATTCACAGGCCTACAGATTATGCTGCAAATGATCAGTATTGCACAACAACAGGCTCCACATCTTCTAACTACACACTCCACATCTCACATATGCATGATCTACCAATACATATAACAGTAGTCTACAGATATGCCATGTTACCTGCATGCTCCATGTATGGTTGCTGGGTGGCTCCAACCTCCATCATGGTGTATGTCTGCTGCTGTAGTTGTTGGGCAGGTGCCTTGAGGCTCAGGAGCAGCTCCTCCACTCTGGTGAGGGGGGATGGATATTAACACCACCTCCTGTTGCAAGCTGTTGTCTCCGCACATCAGAAGCACTCTGACGGACCTATCTGAGTAGATCACTGCAGTGGTGGCGTACCTGCTCATATGTCCGGTTATGCAGGCCTACCTCATTGACCCTCCGGACATCATCTTGCCACATTGCAGTATGCTCCTGCTGACTCTAGCTGGTTCGTGAGAACATTAGACTGTAGTGCTGAATCATACAGCTAGTAATGATCTCATCTTCAGCACTACTATAGCTGGGATTTCTGTGATGAGCCATGATCCCTGGAAGACAAAGAAAAAAATATGTCTGAGCAAGTCATATGGCACATTTAACATTATACAGTACAGATATCACTGAACTGCGATATACAGCAATCTATTAGCTAATGAGAGTGAAACACTAACTACCACTTATCACTGCTCACCCCACAACTGCTTGAAAGTGCCTGACTCACTCTATCTAATGAACCATGTCCTGCACAGCAACAAAATAAAATCACTATATAAGACTATACAAGAGTACCTGGCACACTGTATGCAACACAATGCACCACCTAGCCACAGCAGATATACATCAAGCTGATGTGTAAATAAATATGTCATCCATCACAATGAGTGTAAGGTCCAGTAAATGTATTACTATTACACCACACAACTTGTAAATGGCAAACCCGTGGCCAAATATGTGCACAACTGGGAATATAGGTCGCATACTGCTGTAGTCCACTATAAATGTTGCTATATACGCAGTTATATGTTCTACCACCCATATGACAGAGGACATGTTACAGACATAACCACACACACATCAGACATAATTACAGGACACAAAGATATGGCAACCCAGATAAGCTTTACGTGTGTACTATACAGTACTGTGTGTCAGTACTTACAAAACATTAATCTTGGGGAATGTAATCTGTGATGAATACAGGGACCACACGAAACAGTGGATGCAAGCAATGTGGACATACACCATACTTTGTTGTACAGATCCAGAGCTTCAAGTAGTACTACAGTACACACAGGATTTGGATTCAACATCAGTACTAATCAATAATCATTGATGTAGTGCTTTAGCCTCCAATGACGCACCCCAGTTAAAACCAAGGGACTTAATCACACTGTATGCTATAGCACTTTTTCTGCCTAGCAACAGAATACACAGCTTTTGCTGGGATCAAAGCAAGGACCCATATTACCATGACGTAAACAGTTTCCCACTAAGCTATCCCACAAATACATATCTTTGACGTATTCACAAACACACTGACCATCACAGTCAGTCAACAGTACAGATATTCTATTGCAACAAGTATATGTAGGTGTGTATGAGTATATATGACTCTGTCTCTCTCTCTCTCTCTCTATATATATATATATATATATACACACACACACACACACATATATGCACATATACATATCCATTGGTGTACACATACATGCAGGAACATATACATTTCACCTTTCATAGTGGGAATATCAATTATACAAAGGATGTGAGGTGTATAGTAATGTAATAACATCGCACAGTCTTGTGATAAATGCATTGAAAGTGTTCACAGCCCAGGTAGCTTTAGCAGGCCTCACTGGCTTCAACACTGCAAACTGAACAAACCACCCACACTGGTTAACCACATGTCATATACCAGCACTGTATGCTGTCTTGTTCGTCACACACTTAAACCTACATACAAATATGTGCATACTAACCTGCACCAACATATATATTTCCACCCTTCACAAACAGTTGCAATATGTCCACTGCTCTATGCACATATACAAATGTGAATATATATGACACATATATTTCTCCGTATGTGTGTGGCATACATACACAAGGTCCACACTGTTGTAAGTCCCTGGACCTCACAGCTGAACTGTTGGGCCTTGCTGCAACACAAACAGGTGTCACATGTGAACACACACTAACATTAGAGGGGGTATATATAGCTACAAATGCTAGATAAGCATACTAGACTGCTACATCAGTTTCCAATGCTAAGCTACACTTTAATATGACTATCATGCATGTGTTGCTCTGTCACACCCATGTTTATATAATGGCAGCACTAATCCACCCAACAGCCATTGACCACACTACTTTACAGAACACAGATAACATGGATCAGATTTTTGACATTTAATGCTGAGCTACACATTTCACAGGTATGTCCCAATGCCCACAGGTGCACACTGTATTGTCCATAGCAGTAGTTAAGCAGGACATCTGTGCATAGATAAGTACAGCTGCCACATATGAATGGTTCACATTATGTAGACTACTCTTTCCAAAACATCTTCTACATGCCAGTAAATACATGTGTGTCACATACCTTTCCTTTGTAAGATTTGGTATTATTTCTTTTTCCCTTTCTCTCTCTCTCTCACTGTCTGTCCATGCAATAGAGTGATTGAGTTTGTTGACAGTGATTGCAGCTTACTTTTGTAGGTATTTGCACATGAGCATGTGATGGCCTCTGCACCAATTAGTGGCCACCATTTGCTAACTGCATGCAGCCTGCTGTGTAGTAATTGCAGTAATCACTGTCATAGCGACCCAGTACTATAAATTGCTATCTCAGGTAGGCGTGGCCCTTTCAGCTTTCCAAGATGGAGATCATCCTTGTTTGCTGTGGACATCATTGTTTAAGACAGAAGGTTGGTATAGTTCTTATACCAGAAGCCAGGGGTGTAGCCAGTGCTTTACATTTTGTACTCAGACCTAAATGTTGCTGCTTCCAGTACACACTTGTCAGTGTAGAAATATACTCACCCCTCAAAATGCTAACACAAGATACATGGGAGGATGTACTTTCTTTTCAAATTTTACAATTAACTGCCATACAAAGCTAGTTATTGAGATGTATTCCTTTGGCACAAGAATTGTCTGAGAACTGCTATACTGTGAATATTCATATACTCAGTTCTAAACAGTTTGTGCTTTTTTTAGTGTTGACATTAGCACAAGCTGCTCAAGAAAACTGGACATATTTCAGTACTGTGAGTATGCTTACCTACATCCTTGGTAGACCCTGCACACACAGGTATATTCTACATTTGGGTAGGGGTGCAGAAGTACAGAGAGCATATGTATTATTGTGTGAATTTTATCTTGCTGGACTTACAGGGTTGCTGTGTACATCTTAGTTTAATTAAGGCAAGTAGTCTGTGTAACTCCCAACTGTGGACCTATCCACATGGTAGCCAGAGATTAGCCTGTTATTCTTTGTCTGTGCACCACACAGGTCTTTTCAGCACTAGAGCAATGGCACTGTTACAGTTGGTTGCTACCAGTACATGGCTACATCCTTTTGTATTTCAGTGTTGTATTCCATAAGGGTATGCTTCCGGAACTTGCTTCCAAAACTCCTTCCAAAGCTATCTGCACAGTGTGCAACAGCAGAAAGGCTGCTATGCATCTGTGTTTCTGCATCTGCCAGACCTCTCAAATACTCAGGTACATATTTGAACAGACTCAGGGAAAAGTAGAGAAAAAGTCAGGGACCCCTTTAAAATATTAGTGCCATTAAGTTGATACTTTGGGAGAACCAGAGTATATGGATAAATGCACCTTTTCTGAAGTAAAAAGTGCCTAACTCTTAATTATTGTCATTACTCATTACATGTACCACCACCTTTCTGGCCAAAGTCAGTAGTTTTCAGAGGGATTCAGAGGGACAGAGCTAAATTTTGTTTCAAAATCAGGGACATCCCTGAAAATTAGGGACTGTTGGGAGGTATGGCCTCTGCCCTAAACAGATATGCCAGTGTTTATCCTGCTGTGCTACTGTGTGGAGTTTGTAAAGTGATGGTGTAACATTATTTCCTGCTAGAATGGTGGCTTCTTTTATAACAGTCATGTAATGTAATCCCACAACTGTTGGTAAAGATCCACAGAACAAGTTGTGTGGTATGGCATTCCTATTTTTCCTTTAAATTCACTCATTCTGATACATCATATATTTATTTCAGCACCAACTTGTACATCTACCGTGGCTTAGTGTTACTTCATGCAGTGTAGTGTGTACAAGGTCCCGGGTTCAAGAATGACCGAGGTGTTTTATTTTGCTTCTGAGCAGAACAAGGGCCCTCACATACAGAGTGACAAAGGCACTTTTAAGCAGTTGTAAGCGGGTTTGTGCGATGCTTAGCAATGCTTAGCTAAGCACAAACAAGGGCACACTCGCGCAAACCCGCTAACTACTGCTTAATAGTGCTTACTCCTGCTAACCCCCATGCTCATTTCTTTGAAAGAAAAGAAAATGGGGAGATAGGAAAGTGGTCAAAAAAAGGGGCACAAAGAGGGAAAAATAGTAGGGAAAATAGCTCAGGATGTGCAGGACGGGTGTAGGGAAGGTCCATAGCTGCCCATTTCTTTAACAGCAACAGCTGTGCATATGGAATAAATTTGGAGGTAAATATGAAACCTTCAACCCCTGATAGAGGGGTGAGGGCAACAAAGTATGCTGTAATGCCAATTAAATTACATTTTATGTGCCCAAGGGACATGTGTGCAAAATGGGCAGCTATGTATGGGGTGTAATTTTTTTGGGGGGGGCAGATTGCCCCTTTTTTTTCAGGTGAGAGTGGAATGTGGGGTAGGGGAAGTAGGTATATTTGGGGAGGTAAACAGACAAGATAAACAAGACGCATACAGGGGCAGAATATGACACATGTTATGGGTGAACACCATTGACTGGGTGGGATGTTTGGAAATCGCAAGCCCATGAGCCCACAGATGGCAACAGTGGAACTGAGATCCCCACCCATGGGCAGTCATCACTGCACCTTCACAGCCCAGAGGGTGCCTGTGCTGGGGGCTGTGTAGGAGGGGCAGGCTGACCCAGGAGTTGTGCCACTCGTGCCTCAAGCTGGCATAGAGGGTTCTGCAACAGAATGCTCAATCTCTCTACGCACCACAGCCCGGACCGTTTGAAGTGTGATAGGTGGCCCTCCTCCACCCACGCATGAACAGGGGGGCTGAGCCCCATCCCCTGCAGTGCTTCCACCCGAAGGTGGTTCAGGGCCAACGGAGGAGGAGGTCCCAGGCTGGGCACCGGACCTGCTGATGCCAGGTGCCATGGCCAGCTGAGGTGGGACAGGTGGGTCCACTGGGACCGGCCTTCCCATATGAGCTATGTATTGGAGAATTTAATAAACATATGGGTTAGTAACAGTCAACAGCATTCCCAGTTAGTTATAACAGCATGCAGAAGTATTCCCATTAACCCAACACATGAGAGTTTCAACAGTTGAAAAGCCAGCATAACACATGCATATATAGAACAATAGTGGACATTACAACAGCATGCAGGTTTAATTGATTGCAACAGGCCACCAATATTGTGGTATTTGAACAGGGCACATGGATAGAAATTAATGCAAATATTTATAAACCAATAGGACATATGTCCGAACAAATGTTTTGATATTAGACATACCCATTGAGGTGTGGGAATTGCATTTTTTATGCACATACAGTAGGGTGGAAAAGATAGCTCAATTAACAACTTATATATCCTTCTAGTTTACACCACATTCCTATTAACTGCAGTTATATGTCCCTTACATGTATTATTACACTACCCAATGTCCTTCTATTGTGCAACTGGATTTTGCTAGATCATTATATACATGAGCTGTATCTGACATACAAACTGTCCAGGATGCAGATGTTACTGCTACATATTTTGAGAGTTGCTCACACACACTACTGCTGTGATGGTACACTGACAGCTCTACTTTCATATAATTATCTAGATATGTTCAGATGAAATTATCAGTTATATGTTAAGAGCTCCCTACATTTCTGTCAGCACACTGACATTTCTGGGGAACACAGTACCAAGCTACTCATGTGCCAGATTAACCTGTACATGCTGGGCATGAACCAACAGTTAAGGACTGTAAATATGCATAAAAGCTACTGGCACTCCCCTCATCCACTTTATATGAGCCTACCCAAGTGTGGGTTAACTAACACTGCTTAATACAACAGTATTATTTCTAAAATGCAACAGTAAAACTATATATCAAAGAAACTCACACAGACACACAGGAATTATACCTTTATTAAAGAATTATTACACCTTTATTTATTGGGTTAAAACACTTTTTTTGAAGGCTCCCTCGTTTATTTTATATAACAGTACATGCAGAATAATTATTAAAGAATTATTATACCTTTATTTATTGGGTTAAAACACTTTTTTTTAAGGCTCTTTCATTTATTTTATATAACAGTACATGAAGAATAATTACTAACCTGCCTGGTGACGCAGCCTTTGCAGCCTATCTTCATGGGTTTGCTGATTCATAGCCCAGATACCCACAGCTGTGAAGTAAATGCAGTGATAATGAGACATACCTATCCATAGTATAGACAAGAATAGCAATTCTTAAATACTTAATACAATGGCTTACTTAGAATTGGGGCATTTGCCATCCCACAGGCCTCCTGGATCCACTGGTCCAGTTGATCCTCCTTGTGTCGCTTCAGGTCAGAGTAATGGTGCCTGACCTGCTCACCAGTCCAAGGAACGCCAGTGGCACTGGTGAGATCACAAACTAGACAGTTCCAGGCCTCCATTTTGTATTGGGTGCCCTGGTACTGGCCCCGCAGGAGTCTTTTCTCATGATTGTGGACAAGGAGCCAGACCAATACTATAGCCTCCTCAATGCCCCAACGTTGCGCTTAAAATTGAGTGCCTTCTCCAACCCCGTCCATGCTGACGGCAGAAGGGAGCTACAACCAGTTAAGTATTCCCACCTGTGGAGCTTAAAAATGCCTCATTTCCCACACTTATTTGTGATTGGCCAGTTTGGAAAAAACTCAGCTGTAGGCACACCTGCTTAGCTGATGTTAGCAATGTTTAATATTCCTTTGATAGATATGTGTCTGTTGAAAGTGCATGGTTATGAAATGCTGTCATGGCTTAGTGGTTATGTACTGTGCCTATAGTGCACAGTATCCAGAGTTCGAGCCCTGTCACTGTTTTTTATTTTCCTACTGGCCAGACCTCAATGGTTAAGGTACAGTGAAGGAGGTGTGGTCGTGTTTAGCCGACTTTGCTCAACTTTGCTCAGCGTTGCTCGACATTGCCTGACGTTGCCCGACGTTGCGCTGGTTAGCACGGTGTGCAGCTACACGCAAACATGTCCTGTTTGCGCGAGTTTGTGCGATGCACAGCTCTGCGCAAAGACGTTGCGCTAGTTAATGCAGTGCTCAGCTATGAGCACTTAAATATAAATATGCTCAATACTGGTACAATGTGCTTGGTAGTGCTTTACATTGCTTAAAATAATTTACTCATGCATCAGTATGCATAACCATTTCACCTTCCTATATATATATATATATATATATATATATATATATATATATATATATATACATACATACATACATGTCAGGAAATATTTTTGTATACAGATTTCCAACAGAAAATGAAAAGTGTAGTGGTGGGACTCGAACTGGGAATGCCTCCTCGTTGTGCAAACGCTATAACCACTAAGCTATCTCTATTTCACTTAATTTGTATATATTTTGTTATTATCCTCTTCGGTGTCTAAACTGCTAACTGTAGCTAAGCAATGAGCAAACCCGTGCAAACACGCGCAAATACAGGCAGCTATATCGGAAATGAAAAAAAAAATTCTTTTACTTTTTATATTTGTATGGGGTTTACTATATGGGTGAGTTTAGTGTTAGAATGTACACATGTGAGCAGACTCACTCATGTAACTAGACATTTCCCATGTTTCAAACTTGCAGGGGCATGGATTTTTGGACTGATCGGCAGTCCAACATGTCTCGCTCGTCCACGCTCCATGTTAGTTTTAGAGTTGAGGCAGTGCACCCTCATTAATATGCATGGCATGCTGCCGTCTTACTCTTAGACTGGCTCTTCCGTGTAAGACTAATAGCGAATCCTGGAGACTATCTTCAACATTAAAAAATTTACAGAAATTTGAACACGTCCCTTCCATAATCTAGGGAACTACAATCTGCATTGTTCAGAGTTCAACCTTTCTTGAAAATACTTATCAAGTTCACTCCCCTCTTGTTCACAAAAAATGTTTCTTTGCCTGTTTTGTCAGTTGTGTCTGGAAAACCCAGTAGTATTTTCCAGTTATCCAAAACAAACCGCACTGGTGGAATCCTTAATATGGTATATAAAAAGAAGTTATGTACCCACCATAACGTTCCATCTGAGTAGTTGTACTTCATTTGTCTTCAACCTGTGGATTACGGATCCATATCTGATCTGAGCCGGCAACTCTTACTAGCATCAGCTCCGAGCTACAAACTCCTCCCCTTACCCATAATACACCTCCACTGCGTTCCACCCCAAATCACGTTTGCTGAACCTTATACTGAGAACCCGACCTGAAAAATTTACTTGTGACCTATACTACAGCCCATAGGCTGATCATATGCCAAGGTCCGGGGGAAGGAGAGGGAGACAGCTGAAGACAAATGAAGTACAACTACTCAGATGGAATGTTATGGTGAGTACATAACTTCTTTATCTGAAGTAGTTTACGTCATTTGGTCTTCAACCTGTGGGACAGAGTCCCTAGCTACTAAACTCCTGGGAGGCCCTCATGGAAGGATATTCCAGAGCACTGTGGAACCAAAGGATGCTCTCCTTCTGGAAGTCAAATCCAATTTGTAATGAGAAATAAATGTATGAGATGAGGACCAAATAGCTGCAGAACAAATATCATCCAAAGACACTCTAGACCAAAAGGCTGCAGACGTAGCCATGGACCTAGTGGAATGAGCTTTCACCTGACCTGGAGGAGACATGCCTCTGTCCTTATAGACCTGCAGGATGCATGAAGAAATCCATCTAGCTATAGTGACTTTGGAGTCAGGTTTCCCCAAAAAGGGTTTATAGAAGGATGCAAACAATTGATCAGATTTACGGAATTTTTTTTGTCCTGTGTTAATAGAATCATAACTATCTATGAACATCCAACATGTGAAATTTGTATTCCATCTTGTTAGTAAAATTAGGAAAGAACACAGGCAAATTGATGGTCTGATTGATATTGACTGGTGATGCCACCTTAGGAAGAAAGGATGGTTTGGTTCAAAGGGAAACCCTAACTTTGTGAAAAATCATGTAAGGAATTTTGATGGACAAGGCCTGTAATTCTGAAACCCTTTTTGCAGATGTAATAGCCACCAGAAAAGCTGTTTTCCAAGATAAAAATTTCAGATCTGCAGTTGCAGCAGGCTCATAAGGTGGAGCGACCAAAGCTTGAAGAACCACAGTAAGGTCCCATGTGGGAACAGGATCTTTGACCGGGGGGGACATAACAAAAAGGTGTCTTTGATAAAAGCTTTACACAGTCTGGAAGAGGCTAGAGAGGCAGAATTCTTGCCCAGATGCAAATGAGAGATGGCAGCCAACTGAACTTTGACAGTAAAAGAACTAGCTCTGTGTTGAAAAATATCAGCTAGAAAATCAAGAATAGTGGAAATAGGAGCCATGAAAGGGTCTAAACTCCTTTGAGAGGCCCAAAAGGAAAAACGTTTCCACTTGCTGCGATAAACCTTCTGGTCGAAGACTTATGAGCAAGTCACCAAAATAGATCTAACTGAGGAGGATAGTCCAGGAGTCCTAGCAATCACGGGAACTGGAGCAGCCAAGCTGTGAGTTTCAGGCTGTCCAGATTCAGATGAGGCACCCCTGAAGGGTGTGAAATTAAATCCTGAATGGGATCTAGGATCCAAAGCGTAGCCAGAAGGTGAGATCAAAGGAAGGGAATCCATACCTGGCAAGGCCAGAACGGGGCAATGAGGATCACTTTGCTCCCCAGTCGACGAGCTTTCTGTAGAAACCTTGGAATGAGAGGTACTGGTGGTAAGCATACAGAAGACCGGGAGGCCAAGCATGAACTAGACCATCTCTGGGGGACTCTCCCAGCAGGGGGTTCAGAGCAAATAACTTGCTGCACTTCATGCTGAAAGGAGATGCAAAGAGATTGCAGCAAGGTTGACCCCACTCGCTGAAGATCTGTTCCGCTACTGACAGATTCAGAGACCACTCGTAAGGTATCAGAATAGTCTGACTTAGCCTGTTTGCTAGGATGTTGGACCATCCTGGAATGTGTGTTGCGATGAGAAAGTGACTGGTGGTGATCGCCCATTCCCACACTCTCATGGCCTCGTGACAAAGGGGGTAAGATCTGGTCCCTCCCAGTTTGTTGATATACCAGATCACTGACATGTTGTCTGACTGAATAACAATCGCCCCCAGAGGAAGAAAGGCATGAAGGGCCTGCAACACAAGAAGGACTGCCCTCATCTCTGGGACATTTATGTACAAGCTGGTCTCTATGGGGGACCACAGGCCTTGGACTGTCCTGCCCGAACAATGACCCCCACCCGAGTTGGGAGGCATCCGTGGTCACTGTGGTTTGGGCCGGGGCTGGAACAAAAGGTCATCCCTCCAAAATGTCCAGAGAGCACATCCACCATATGAGGTATGACTGACAGACTCAACTGAGTTGAATTAGACATGTCAATGGCAGTTCCAACAGGGACCATTGTACAGGCAGAGTCCACTGCAGAATTCTCATGTGTAACAGAGCACATGAGAGAAGAGTTATGGTTGCCACTTTCGAGCCTAAGGCCCTCAACACCAATTCCGCCGTAGGGAGATAAAAATGGTAGATCAGGGACACATGCATCTTCAGGTTTTGAACTCTCTCCGAGGTCAGGAATATTTTGTACTGAAGAGTATCTATCCTGGCACCAATGTAGTCTATCACCTATACAGGATCTAGGAGAGATTTGGATGTATTGATTGTGATCTCCAAACGCAGGGCAAGAGTCAGGAAATAATCCCTGATTTGGGAGAGTAGACACTTGGTGGGAGTAGTGAGGAGCCAATCATCCAGGTACTGATAGACCTAAATCCCCTGAAGCCTCAGGTGAGCCGCTACCACCGCCATCACTTTGGTAAACACCCTGGGGGCTGTGGTGGACCAAAGGGTAAGGCTCGAAATTGGTAATGATTAACTCCTAGCCAGAAGCGGAGGAACCTCCTGGAGCTTCTGTGCATTTTTATGTGATAGTAAGCATCCTGGAGGTCTAAACGAGCACATATAGTTGCTCTCTTGCAGGTACGGCATGATAGACTGTAATGTCACCATCCAGAACTTCTCTTTGGCAACTGACAGGCTCAGGGTAGAGAGGTCCAGAATGGGCCTTAAGTCCCCCATTTTCTTTGGCACCAGAAAGAACCTGGAGTAGAAGCCTGATCCAGACTAATCAGGGGGGATGGTTTAAATGGTTTGTTTTCCTAGCAGCTTGGTAATTTCCTGTGCTGCTGCCTCTATTTGCATGGATGATACATCCGGGAGGTGTCTGGGAGATTTGAGGGAATCCACGAAGGGGATAGAGTATCCTCTGGATATGATTTGAAGCACCCAGCAGTCCATTGTTATGGACTCCCATGCTGCTAGGTGCAAGGACAACCATCCCCGACTGACCCCAGCATAGAGTAGTCAAGCAACCCCTCAGGGTTGCTGCCCGGGTCTGTCTGAGAAAGGTTCTTGAGACGCAAAGTTCCTTGGATGCCCCCTGCCTCTTGGCCGGTGTCCATTCTGTCCCCTTCTACCTCAGGGAGAAGAAAAGCCCCGAGTGTCCTGGGAATACTGTGACTTCTGGAACGACATCTTCTTTTGCCCTCTCTGGTTCCGGGAAAAGGACCTTTGAGGTTTAGAGAAGCGTATCCTGATGGCAGACAGTGTCTTCCCATTCTTCCTCACCCTGGACTAACGTCTCTTTGATGGTCTTACCAAAGAGTGTAGAGCCGTCATAAGGGGCATTGGCAAAGGGCGCCTTGAAGGGTTCAGAAAATTGACATAACCTGAGCCAGGTGTTGCACCTCATGGACTCACCGGACCCAGCTGCCCTAGCTGCTCCTATCCATAGCATGTGAAAGGAGTCGCATGGATGTGTTAGATACTGCTTTTAAAGTGGTCATCCTCGCGGTGAATGAAGCCTTGTTCTCCTGTAACATGGACTTGGGGGGAGACTCCTCCTGCTCCTTTACCAGGTCACGTTGGAGTCTGGTGACATGGGCCTGGTAGTTCAGTGCCCTAATCGAAAAGGTAGCTGAAGTGTAAACCCGCTTCCCTAGGCAGTCCATCATCCGTGACTCTTGGTCAGGAGGATGGACCGAGGTACTCTCCTGAGCAAATTCCTTCTTAGTGACTGCTGCTACCACCATGGCGTCTATGGGGGAGCCCCTGTTCCATGCTGGTCTGTCTATGGGGGGCTTAAGATCTCATCTGGTCTTTTTGGGATAGGTTCCATGGTGTCCAGTTCCTTTCATGCCCATGAGGTGACCAGATCCACCAAAGGATCTGTGGGAGGGGGCATCCAGGAAGTACATCGGCCCATGCCGAAAGCCTCCAGGAACATGGACTCATCAGAAGAAGGTTTGGGGGCAGACCAACCTCCCCGTTGGTGCAGGATTTCCATGATGTCTCTAAAGGACGTGTCCTCTGTGAGGGACTTGGATGAGTCCAAGTGCCTCCTCTTGCATGTATGTTTGTGAGGCACCTATCTGGTGGGGCTCTCTGGGGGGAGCTCATAAGCCACTTGTTCCTTGGGGGAACCGTCTGTGGCTCTTTGAGCATGGGCTCTCCCTCTGGTAAAATGATGAGGACTGTAGACAGAGCCAAGGGGATCTGGGTGGAGTCCGAGATGGCAGTCAGGGGTCTTGATCCAGCAAAAAGAACCATTTCTACCACGTCAAACATCAAAGGAGAGCAAACTTTCTGAGAAACAAATAAGGAGGCCGGTCTCCCCAGGTCTGACGAGAGAACAGGAGCCGGGCCCGAGGTGAACAGAACTCCGAGGGAGGGAACCTGGCTTGACAAAGTCGGATCCGAAGAAAAAGGTGCAAGTCCCTCTGATCTAACACCCAAGCTTCGGATCCGAGAGCGGCTTGGATCTGAGCTGGTTGGATCTGAAACACTCCAGGCAGCTGTCAGCATCGAGGAAGCAGGTACCATCAGTGCTGATCCCCTGACCAAAGCCAATCTCTGATCCAAATACTCCAAACCTGAAGGTCGGATCTGAGAAGGAGATATAGGTTGGTAAAAAAGGAAGCGAGCTCCCCCCCTGAGGGAGGGGGGCTTGGAAGACCCCCATCTGGATCTGGATATGGATAAATCTCATAATTTTATCCAGATCCATGTCAGACAAGGACCAGGTGGACTGCGACGAGGCCATGAACTCTGACCTGATGGGTCGGGGCACTGAGGCCTGGGAAGCTGGATGTGTCTCCTCCGGCTCCGGGGAGAACCTTGGAGATCAGAGCTGTGCGAGTCATGGATCTGTGGTGTCTTCGTAGGTGAAGCAAGGTCCGGAGACCTCTTTCTCTTTTCCCTTGCCATTGACACTCTCTCCCTCTACCTCTTTTCTGCTCCACTACCACAGGCTTTGGTACAGGAGATTGAGTCCCAGCCTGGGAGGGAGGAGAAGCCAGAGGGAGAGAGGAAGGAGAGGCGGCCACAGCAGCAGCTGTGACTGAAGCTGGAGACGAGGAAACAAATAATGAAGGGGAAGAAGGCCTTTGAGGGCTAACTTTGCCTTCCTTTCTTTAATGGCACGGAGGTTGAAGCCCGCACATATGCTGCAGTCCACACTCAGATGGGCAATGCCCAAGCACAAAACACACAGAGTGTGGTCATCTGCAAAGGATAATTTATGGCCACACTCTGTGCAACACTTGAAAACAAGCTTTTCAGCCATACTATCTCAGCAGAAAGATAACTTAAGAAAAAAACGGCAGTTTCTTTCTAACTGGCACACACACACACACACACACACACATACACTCACCACACTCGTACACAGAAAACACTGGGGGGAGGGGAAGATACAATCTACACAACAGAACAAACTACTCTAACTACTCTAACTCAAAGCACCAAGCAAGGAAAGGAGAAATGGGACCTATACTAACAATAACAAAATACTGAAGAGAAAAAGATACTCAAAAAAGTTTTACCCACTTGACTAAGTTGGAGGTCAAGAGATGATGCATAAGCTATTCGTGGCAAACAAGATGTGGTGATGGAAGGCAGTGGAGGTGTATTATGGGTAAAGGGAGGAGTTTGGAGGTCGGAGCTGATGATAGCAAGAGTTGTCAGCTCTGATCCGATATGGATCCGTAACCCACAGGTTGAAGACCAAATAAAGTAAACTACTTCAGACCAAAAGGAATAAAGTCATGGCTAAAATCAGGAAGAGCAACTCCCACAATGATAGGAGCTCTCTCATTAAACTAAACAGGAAACTAACAGGACTTAGTCCAACAAGATCAGTTACAATGTTAAGATAGTTTCACAGGCTAAAGACAGCCACAAGGCCTTCTACAGCTATGTCTAAAACCTCAAAACAGCACATCACTGTGCTGAACTGGTGGTCAGTGGTGCCACCTTTGAGGACCAGACTGACACAGCACATTTGCTGGCTCACAAATTCAGCTCAGACTTCACCCACTACTCAATGCCTCCTCCATGCAATACCTACTAGCATAACCCCCCTAACTATTAACAGAAAGCAGGGCTCATTAAGACCAAAAACATATTCACAGTGGGCCCTGACAATATCCCAGGATGCCTTCTAAATAGCTTTAAATGTGACCTAACAGGCCACTTCAGTCACTTTTCAACTACAGCCTCAAAACAGGCTTTGTATCACAAGAATGGAGGACTGCAATGGTTATTCCTCTTCACAAGGGTGGACCACCAAACAACCATGGAAGCTACAGGCCTACTAGTCTGACTAGTCTATTATGCAAATTATGGAACAAATTATCATGGAAATCCAGGCAACCTTCAGACATTGGACCTGACCCAGTCTGGCTTTGTCAGGGGAAGCTCATGCCTACTAAGCCTGGTGGACTTCTTTAAGAAGGTCACCAAGGCAATGCATGAGGGAAATTGTGCATACCACCTACCTGGCTAAGATGTTTAATACAATACCCCACTCGGTTATAGTTGACAAACTCACCAAACAGTGCATAAACCCTTACATAAATCACTGGATTGCCAGCTGGCTCACAGACAGGACCCAGGAAGTCAGGTTTGGTGATACCACCTATACTAAGAGACTGGTGACAAGTGGGGATACCTCAGGTCTCTGTGCTGGGATTGCTTCCATCTAGCATCTACTTCTTAGAGGTAAATGCTAATGTTAAGGGCCTTTGGCTGACCAAGTTCTCAAATGACTGCAAATTGGGAGCTATCACAGGTTCTGCCCCCCATTCCCATAATAGAAACATCTTACAAGAGGGTCTGACACACAAATGACTGGTGTCAAGGACATGGATTAAAACACAAATACCAAAAAATGCATTAAAAATGCCTTTTGGGAAAACTGCCACTCAGGCTAATTACTCCATCGATAAGACATCCATAAGAATTGACACGGTAGAAAGAGATCTCAGAACATATGTAGATAGTAATCTCAACTTTGACTAAGGTATGGCCAAGGTAGTAACAAAATCATTCTATGTCACCCAACTTATAAATAACAGCATGGAATCCAGGTCCAAGGAAGTCATAGTGCCACTTTATTTGGCTCTTATCAGACCCATCATGGAATATAATGCTCTCTTTGGCATGAACCTGACTAAACACATGCAACAACTGGAATGCCTACAAAGGTTCCTTACCAGGAGAATCTAGGACATAAACACATTGTCCTATATGGATCACCTTAAAGCCCTGTCTCTATATTTTGTCTCCTACACGATACTGAGATGTGATTTATGCCTAGCATACAAGGCATCCTTGGATCTAGCTGTGATGGACCCTTATCCCATCCATAAAATGAACAGCATCAGCACCACTAGAATGAATAGGAAAACAGAAATTCAGTCCAGGTCTGGGCCCCATGTCTCTGATAAACAGAGGTAGACAGTAATGCCCAAACTAACATGTGCCCCACATGCCCTCTAGAAATGTCTTAACATTCCCTCTTCTAATAATGACCCATGATACATAGGGACACAATTGGGCTGGATTGAATGGCTAGTCACATACATGTTCTGATGGCCTTTAGCCTAATCTATACCTATGAACCTATGACACTTTTGTAAGCTTCTTTCACAGAACATGTAATAAATACATCAGTAGGAAAAACATTTGTAAGACACACTGTATCCCAGTCAATGATACTTGCAAGGATTCCCAAACATGGCTGTTTTTTCCAGGTCTTCCACTTAAAATGAACTGTACTCTGGCAGTATAGAGTATGGTGTCACTCTCATAAGTTGTCTCACAGTACATTTTGGGGCATATTTTGTTTTCCAAAGAAACAAACTCTTATCAAGATGTCTGCCCCTATGACAGCATTCTGGGCTAAAATAAATAAAAATTGCAATGAATACTTATTTAGCTGCAGACAGGCTTGGATAGTACTGAAGTTCATGAAAAAAATATGTGCTTTCTATTTTCTGCAGGTAGTGATCATTTAGCAAGAGACTGGTACAGGCTAATGTCTCTTTCAACACTGTCCAGCATGTGATTTTCTTTGGTTAAGAGAATGTAGTTTCCAACAACCTACTTAAAATTGCTCATCCAGATTTCAGGTTTACTAAGCTGCTCTGTTAAATGAGACAGTACTTTCCAAAGCAGATGAAAATAACTAAAAATGCTACAAACTTTAATAAAGCAGTGAGTGCCTTTACATCTTTTTTCCAGTCTCTAGATTCATAGGAGTAATAGGGAAAGTGGATGCAGTGAAGGATAGTGGTGGTAAGGCAAGAGACCATAACTTTTCCATCACTATTTATTTATTGATTTATTTGAATTTGTTTACTGGGAAAGTCAAAATGGGCCAACAGTAACCACTTTTCAGGAAAGGCCCAGGAAGAAAACTTCCAGTACAATAAAAATAGAAAATATCACAGTATGAACTGTTAAGTATATATACAGCAACAATTCAGTTTATACAGGAATAACAAAGGCATCCAGAAAAGAATACACAATAGTATATTATGTAAATAGGAAGCTTTAGCCTTGTAAAACAGGTACATTTAAGGATAAAGATGTGCCCATGAATTATATAAAGCAGGTGATATTTAGTAGTAGAGGATGAGGTTTCATAATTGCACACAAACCACAGTAAGAGGATAGTCAGATGTTTTGACTCTCTGAAGCAATCGATTAGCAAGTTAGATCTTACCATTAATTTATTTTATAAAAAAGAGGTAGAAAAGGAATAACTTAATACAAGTTGTAGTAGAGGGAATAGATATGTAGATGGTTGAGTGTATTCACTGTTGCCATCATGATTGGTGGCATTTTCTGCAATGGAAGCCCTTGGCTGGCCCAACTCCCAGAGAATTTTCTCCTTCTCCTGAGTCTGAGGAATGCCCTGACTGACATCAAGATGTCTGGGTATAAAAGGAGTCTGCCTGCACCATAACCAGTGCTTTCTTGCCCTCAATAGATAGGAGCCCCTCTAAGAGGTCACTAAGTCCAGAGGCCTAAGCTCAGAAACTCCACAGTATGTACAGAGGAGGACGAAACAACAGGGAAGTAGAGAGAATATCCACCCTGATCACATGGAGCAAGAATAGAAAAAGGGAGGGAAAGAATACTGCAACAGTGAACACACTTGAATATCTACATTTATGGTAAGTGTGTACACCACTGTACTATGTTCCTTGTGTTTCACTGTGGCAGTCATAACTGATGGGATAATTCCCAAAGCTGAAAGGAGGGTGTATGGGGAAAAAAATTATGGAAAGGAAAGGATGCCCTGCAGGATGGCAGTGGCACCACTCTGGACTTAGAAAAGGCTGGAAGGTGAAAAGGTATTGTAAAGGTATGCACAGAGGACAGAGTACTGGCATCCAAAATGTCCTTAGTCTCCACCCCTTTAAGAAAGACTGAAGATGTAACATTACTCCTAGTGGAATGTGACCTCACAGGGTTTGGAGGCTTCTTTTGATTGTGGCTGTAGCAACACAAGATAGATTGGGAGATTCATTTGAAGATGGTTTGTTTAGAAACTGGTCTCCCCTCAGAGCTACAGGTAAAGGCCAAAAAAAGCTGGTCAGATTTCCTGACACTCTTCGTTCTGTCCAAGTACTAATTCAGTTGCCTATGCACATCCAAGGTATGGGGGATTCTTTGTCCCTTGTTTTGTGGGTTAGGAAAAAAGGTAGGCAAGTAGATGGTCTGGTTTAAAGAGATCTCTGTAGCTGCTTTAGGTACTCCTAAAAGAGACTCTGTCAGAGTGGAAGCTGATGAAAGGTTCCACACAGACGTATGGTCCTGAAGCTCTGAAAACCTATTAGCTGACGTAATAGCAAGTAGGAAGGCTGTCTTCCAGGTCAGGAATTTGATGTCTGTGGTAGCAGCTGGTTCAAAAGGTGAGATGAACTTCTCCAGAATGAAACTGAGATCCCATGGGGAACTGGAGGTTTCTTCAGGAATCTAATGTGGATAACCCCTCTCAGGAACTGTCTCATGAGAGGATGGGAGAAGAGAGGGGATTGAACAGATAGATAAGTTGAAATTGCTGAAGTGTGAATTTTAATAGAGGAATAAGAAAGCCCTATATGAAATAGTTTTGATAAGTATGAAGGGATCAGAGGCATCTGAGCATGAAGAGGGCTCTGTCCCTTTTGTCTGCACCATATAAATAATATCTTCCATTTAGTGGAATAATATTTTCTCATGCTAGGTAACCTGGCTTCTTTTACAATGTCCAGGACCTATTTGTCAAGAGGTGGCCCCCCTCCAGAGGGTAAAGGTATTATCCAAGCTGTCAATTTGAGTGTGTTCAAGTTGGAGTGTATGATGGTGCCCTTGTTCTGTGTTAATAGGTTCACACGTTGAGGCAGCAGCCATGGTTCCTTCTTGCTTAGACTGAGCATTAGAGGATACAAGTGCTGTACAGGCAAATCTGACGCTATAAGAATGACCCTTCTCCCTTCTTCCCTCAACTTCAGCAGTACTATGGAGAGCAAGGGTATTGGGAGGATGGCACAGAGGAACAGGCCTATCCAAGGGAAGAAGTCATCTGTCTTCCAGGCTGACCCTGTTTTGGTATTTGAGCAAAACTTTTTCAAGTCAGAATTTTCTTTGGTGGCAAAAAGGTCTATCTATCTGGCATGCTCCATTCTTTGGCTATGCTGAGAAAAACTTCCCAATGCAGTTACCACTTGTGAGGGTCTGACAGACTCTGGCTTAGGTGATCCTCTAGTTGATTGTTTCTCCTGTTAAATACTGTGCCATAGGGTACAGACCTAGGGAGTTTGCAATTTCCCAATGGTCCATGGCTAGGTGACAGACTGTAAGAGTGAGTCCCCCTTGCTTATATACCACATAACCATGGTGTTGTCTATCTTCACTAGGAATACTCCTGGTTTCCGTTGGTCTTTGAAGATAATCAGACCTGTGTGGCCTCTCATCAGTTCTTTTAGGTTGATGTGTTTGTACTTGAGCTAAGAGTCCCATCAGCCTTGTTGTTGTTGCAGTGGGTCCCCCAGGGCTATCTACAAGGAAACCTGTATTGGTGCCAGAGTGTGGTTCTCAGGGATAAACCTGATGGGAAGGCTTGGGTTGAGGGACAATGCTTAGGTCCATGAGGCAAACTCCTTCCTGAGATAAGGGGGGGCAAGATTTACCCTGAAGTTGGAGTATTGAGAATGTCCACACCACAGATTTCTGAGGTGCCACTGCAGCTTCCTCATGAGGAGTCTGGGCAGGGGGATCATAAGGATGCAAGAGACCATGTAACCCAAAGCTCCAAGGAACTCTGTGGCTGTGAGATAGTCCCAGAGAAGGAGCTTGTGGAAGTACAGAGCTGGAAAGGTAACCTTGTCAGGGGAAGGAAGGCTTTCTGTAGTGAGGAGTCCAACAAAGCCCCCAGAAACACAATCCTGTTTGTGGCGATAGTTTGGAATTGTTTGGGTATTGATGGTGAACCTCAGTAAAGTCAGGACCTCCTGAGTGTAAAGTAGATCCACTTTGAGTTTTTCAAGATCTATTGCCTGAATGAAACAGTTGTCTATGTAGGGGTAAATCTGATTGCCCTTTGATCTGCAGAAGGCTATCACTTGGACCAGGCATTTTGTGAAAACCATGGATGCAGTAGACAAGCCAACGGCAAAGCACAGAATTGACAATGCTTCACACCTGCTCTGAAGTGCAATAACCTCCAGTGAGATTTTTCTATGGGGATGTGGAGGTAGATCTAAGGTTACCATGTAAGCACTGGGTGAGGTAATGGGCAGCAATTTTTGAAGGGTTAGCATTTTGAATGTTGGTACCTTGCAAGAATTCAAGCCTTAACATGTCTAGAATTGGCTTCCAGGTACCCTCTTTTTGGGGGACTACAAAAAGCCTTGAGTAAAATCCTTTTTCTTGTAAAACATATTGTACTGGTTCCACAGAACTTTGGGTACACAGGATATTTATTTGGTCTTGGTTTGTTGGTTTTGTAGAATATCTGGGAAAACTGATCTCTTTAGAGGTTGCTTGAAGTGGAGTTTGTAACCTCTTTGTATGATTTTCATTACCTAATGATCTTTGGTAATGGCAGTCCATATCTTTAAGAAGGGCAGCCGTCCTCCT
This sequence comes from Protopterus annectens, assembly GCF_019279795.1. Classification (NCBI taxonomy): domain Eukaryota; kingdom Metazoa; phylum Chordata; order Ceratodontiformes; family Protopteridae; genus Protopterus; species Protopterus annectens. The sequence goes on from NC_056735.1 coordinate 1,296,164,961, forward strand.
AGCCAGAGGGTAGAAAGGAAGGAGTGGGACTTGAAGAGAGGGAAAAAAGGAGTGTCATGGAAGATTCATGATTGCTCCCTGCTGGGTCCCTGTTGGCAGGATCCTACATGCTTATTGGAATCTGCTTATCATTGTCTTTGACTCCTTTCCTACAAGGTCTGCTATGTCTAACTTTGACTGGGAGGCTGGAAAGGACCAGTACTTGGTATGGTAACTGCAGCAAGGAGGTGAACCTGAAGTCCTTGACCATATGCATGCACTAGGCCTTATCCCCCCATCTTCTTAAGTACAGCTTCAGCCTTGGGACCAAAAAGGAAATCTTTGTCCAAAGGAGCATCCTAGAGACTGGATTTCATAAGTTCAGGGAGGGACCGTTCCCTCAGCCGGGCATATCTTCTAATTATGGATCCTGTAGCTGCTGCTCTGCTGGAAGCTTCCAGAGTATCATATCCACAGTACAGAGTGCTTGGTTCATAGGTAGGTACTAGGCTATCAGCCCTAGGACCTATACAAGCCTAGCCAAAAAGGTACCCGGGCTTTCGCCACCCAAGAAAATTATTTTCCTGTGCCCCTGTTGAGAAGAGCCACAGAGGTGATCCCTGGGGTGAATTTTCTATTTCCCATCCAATCATCAAGATTTTTCTTGAAGAGAGCTAATGAGGAGCTTTGTTTGATATAGATATGTAGTTTGTTCCAAAGTATGGGAAGTCACTGGGACAGGATTCCATCCTTCCAGCATGTTCTGTTTATTCTGGTGACAAGGTTTAGCTCCCTAGAGCATGTAGCTCAGAGGGATTGGGATTTCTTTAAGTGGAGCATGTCCAACAGCTCTGGGTCTGACATAGCTTTGTATGTTAGGCAGAGATCGCCTCCGAGTAGACAATATGCGACAGAGTAAAGCTGGAGTTTTTTGAGACGTTCTGCATAGGGCATCTGTTTGAGGCCGGTAATCCTCTTTGTGAGGTATTTCTGTGGCCTTTCCAGTTGTTGTAGATGTCTTGTGAGGTACATACCAAAAAAGGTGCTGTACTCTATAATGAGTGACTAGTAGAGGGGAACAATTACCTCTTTTTTTCCTGGAGGAGAAACCTTTTGTGATGAGGTGTGCCATGTAGAAGGATTTCCTGACTACTGTGGTGATGTGATTATCAAAGGAGAGACTACTGTAAATCTGTGTCCAAAGGTCTCATCACACTTTCAGTGTTAAGTAGACTACCACCTATGTGGTAGCTCATGGGTACAGAGTTTTTACCAAAGGGGATGACAATGCACTTTTTGGCATTGAGACTGAGGCCATGGCTTTGACACCAGGCATCTGTCTCAGTGACGCCCTTTTGTAGGATGTCCACATTGTTAGGAGTTTCGATTATGGCTCTTAGTTTGCAGTTATCTGCAAACATCATTAGCCAAAGACCTTCTGTACTTCAGAACAGTAGATACCAAACAGGAGAGGACCCAGGACTGAATCCTGTAGCACTCCACTTGTCACTGGTCTGAAGTCAGATTTGGAGTTTGCTACTTTCACAGTGTGGGTTGTGTCACTGAGCCAGTTGGCAACCCATCTTGTGACATATGGATTTGTACCTAGTTTAGTGAGTTTATAATTCCAGAATGGGGGATGGTGTCAAAAGCCGTGGCGACATTTAGACAGGCTGTGTGAACCACCTTACCCTCGTCTACAGCTTTGGTGACTGCTTCAAAGAAATCTATCAGGTTTAGAAGACATGATCTGCCTTTTACAAACCCGAACTGGGTGGAATCCAGAGTTTGGAGATTACCAATGTCTTTGCTTATAAGTTCCATAATGATACGTTCCATGGCCTTGCAGACCAGGCTCATTAGGCTAATAGGGCGGTAGTTCCCGGAGTCTGTGGTGGCTCCCCCTTTGTGGAATGGGATAACGGTCTCTGTGCGCCCTTCAGTAGGCACAAAGCCTGAGGTGAGGCTATGATTGAATATGGTGCTTGGTGGGGTGCCAGGTCATTCTGTAGTTCATGTATAATGCAGCCTAGGATGTTGTCATGTCCCATTGATGCTGTGTTTTTGGCTTTGGAGAGTGTTTTTTACCTGTGCAGTCGTGATTACAGGAACTTCGCATTCTTCCAGTATAGAGATGGGCCCTTTAGGAGGTGAGAGGGGAGTAAAGTTAGCACTGAATATATCTGCCAGGATGTTGGCAATATCAATAGGTTCTGTATATTTAGTGCCATTGTGCTGTAACTCAGAGCAGATCTGAGTGTTGTCATTGAGATTCTGGACATAGCTATAGAATGCTTTCTGGTTGTCTTTAGAATCAGTGGCAATTTTGTTTTTGTAACTAGCTTTGGAGGATTTTATGAGGGATCTCAGCTTCTTACTGAGGCTGACCAGGGAGTTCCTCCAATCATAGGATTTTACTCTTTTTTTTTTGCAAAAGTTTCTTTCTTCTGTTGTAGAGTTTGTTTGTTGCAGGGGACCACGAGATTGGCTTCCTTTTTTTGGAGGATAGCATCTTGGTTCTTTTAGGGATAGCAGAATCCATGCACTCGTGTAAGTGCTTATAAAGTGCATTTGTGTAGGATTCAGAAGTCGTGCTATTGTCCGTCTGCATGGGTGTCGTGAAATTTGCCACTTCTGTCTTAAGAAGCGTGAAGTTGGCTTTGGAGAATTTTTTTATGGTCGTTTTCCTAATGGGAGTGGGGGCGGGATGTGGATGTCTAGGCTGATTAGCTTGTGGTCGGATCTGACCAATGAGGACTTGACCTCTAGTGTGGAACACCGGTCACCCATGTTAGTAATAACCAGGTCTAGGATTTTGCTGCCCCTGGTGGGGGTGTGGATAAGTTGATCCAAGGCATTGGAATTTATGAATTCCAAAAAACATTGAGCAAAAGAGTTGGTACATGAGTAGTTTTCCCAGTTAATGTTGGGGTAGTTGAAATCACCCATTATTAGGGTGTTGGGTTGTAGCCTAATATTTTCTAGTGTAACAGGAAATGAGGAGTGGGAATCCTGGGGCATGGTAGGGGATCTGTAGCAAGTTACAATTTGGAATGCAGTCTTGCCCAGAGTTAGCTGCACTTGGATAATCTCGTATGCATTATGCTGAGCAACTAGCCTGGAGGTGTGGATATCCTTAATGAATATGGACACGCCTCCGCCTTTAGTGTTTCGGTCCAGGTTAGGTGGCCGAAAGATGTGGTATGAATTATAGCCTGGTAATGCAGGGTTCTCTGGAGCCTTGAACCAGGTCTCTGTCATTGCACAGATGTCGATGTTCTCCATTTTAAGGAGTGCCTCGAGTGAATACATTTTGAGATTTAGACTTCTAACACTGAGTAGCATTACTGTCAGATTTTGCTTGCTTGTACCTGTTACGGTCATGAATTTGTCATTTGCACCTTGCCTAAAAAAGGCACTATAGGGATGGCAAGGGCCTTAGCCAGTATCCAGAATCTCAGGGGTGACAGGTGCAGGCCATCTCTGGCAAAGCATCGTGGTCTGTCGATCATGTCATCCCAGGCAGACAGATACTGGATCCCCTTAGAATGACACCAGAAGCTTAGCCAATTGTTGAAATCAATCATTTTGTCCTTGTACTGTGGTATCATTTTGGGTGATGGCAGGATGCTACTCAGGGTTAGGGTCATACCTGCCTGGGCTATAAGATCGGAGAGCTCCTCCATGTCTCTTTTCATTTAGTCCAGGGAGGTACGTCTCAGGTCATTCACACCAACATGGACAATGACAGAGTCATATTTGTACTTGTTGTGGTGTGACCTGAGTGCATTCATTATGTGGCAGATCCTGGCACCCAACAGGCAGCTGACAGTAACTTTCTCCTTGTTTAGCTTGGTGAGTAAAACATCAGTGTGCCTAACTATAGAGTCACCTATGACTAGAGTGTTGGGTACGTTGTTATGCCTTATGGGCTGTGGTTGAGTGGCGCACTGAGTTTGTGGGCTATGTGTCATTTGGGTTGTGTTGGGGGGTGGAGGTTGCTTGCATTTCTGCTTTGTAGGTCTCTGTTGCTTGAGCAGATTTTTATTGAGAGCCTCTGCGAATGTAGGTGTGTTTTGTGTTGCTGTGTGTGTGTGTGTTTTGGTGGTATAGGTTTTAAGGGACTACGTGATGAGTGTGTTGTGTTGCAAGTATTTACTTTCTCCTCTTGACTGTCTAGTCCAGTCTTGGGTGAAGAGAGCTTTGCTTCCAATTTGGCTACATAAGTGCATCTCTCACAGGTTGTAGTGTTGGGTGGTAGGAGGAGAGGGTTGTCTGTGTACATGAGGCAATTGCTGGATTCCCCCAAGATGCCTAAATTCAACAGGTAGACAGGAGAAAACACCAGGAGCTGAGCCTTAGACATACCTGGATAGGTGCTTATTTATTAAGTACTAAAAACTGTTTTCCTCTAGACAAGTAATGAAAGTTGAGTGCTGTAGTAATTTGTAGCTTATTTAGTGCATACGATTTCTGAACCAGATTTGAGTGCTAAAGCTAAAAACTGGCTAGTTCTAAGGGAAAATTTGAAGACCAGACTTTATGGCGCCGGGAATAGTTTAACCCTAGCTATGCGGTGATGCATAAAGTGTATTTTTTTTGTTTTAATATAACAGTAGCAAATGAGCAAACTGATTAAGACAAATTAACCAATAAAAAGCTAAAAACTGAGCCCCTTTTCTAGAAATCTTCAATCAGACAAGTTCTAACTGCACACTCTTGCCAGTAGGGTGCAGGGGAACCTTCTTCAAAAAAGATGGTCTGGATTAGTGTTCAAGTTATACAAACAAAGCTAGATTCAGCAGGTCTGAATTTAATCTATGTTACAGCAAACAAGGTGTACCAATTTCAGAAAGAAACAGTTCAAATAAACAGGCACAATAAGCCTTTAACCAGAAACTCCCAGCTCAGAAGGGCAGAATCTACCCTCTCCTCCCACAAGAGTGCAGACCACACCTTCTTAATGTAAAATAATTAGCCTGAAGCCCAAGTGCTTAAACCAGAACTAATATACTTACCTGGCAGAAGTTCAGCAACCCTATGGAGAGGATCTTATTTTCAATCCACACCAGTTTTTGCTTCATATGATCTAAAATGGTTTCTTGATACTTCACCATATGGAACTGACAATTCAAAGGCCTCATGACCAGGATAGCTGAGGTGTAGACTTTTTTCCTTACCTTCCCAAGCCTCTGATTTCTTTGTCAGTTGACAGGGGATTTCTGGAAGTACTAGCTTTAGCTCTGTAGGACCCTGAGTCACCATTTCAGGATCTGCTACCAGGCTCTTGAAAAGGTGCCTGTGGGAAGCCAGAACCCTGTAAAAATCTGTCAGGTTTTTTACAGGCACTGAGGAGGGAATCTGGCTGCAAGGAAGAATCCAGCAAGACATTGACCACCACCTCTAATACGAGAGGAATGGCAAGAGGTTTATGCTCTGGGAGTTTTAGGAATTCCATAACACTCTTCTTGGACTGTGGGCAGTCCTCTACTTCCCATTTAAAGTGTTCCATAGGGGTATGTAGGAGAGCTCCAAAAGAAATGTTCTTGAGTGGAGAGGCTAAGGCAACATTTTCATCAGAATCTGAATTCCCATAGGAAGCAATAAATAAACCTTTGTCAAAGGTAAATTCATCGCTATAATCTCAGAATCAAAACAATTAGAAGACTTTTTGGGGGATATATTCCTTTTTCTTTTGCCAAGAGAAGATTCAGGGGCAGAACCTGGGAGAGAAAGTAATCTGGAAACCATTAGATCTCCTCTGAGACAGACTGGGTGCAGGCTTTTCATGTGAAGCCTTAGACTTGGCCTTGAGTGTGACTTCTGTGCTAAATCTGGGACACACAGACAGCCAAATACCAAGAATTTTATTTTTTTTTATTTTATTTATTTTTATTTTACATTTTTTGACTGGGCTAGTCTAACTGGATATATATCCATTTTCAGTAGAGACCCAAGGAGAAAAGCTCTGAGACAACAGAAAGAAAAATGTTATACAAATAGTCCACAAGAACAGTAGAAATACAAAATACATAGTCCATAAGAAAAGTGGAAATACAAAATAATTACATAAGTATACAATTCATTGGCAGAGAATATAGCAAAGCATTTTTTTTTTTACACTACCATTTAGGAAAATAAACAAAGAACATTTTTCTTGCTCAGTTTATATAAATATAAAATATATATATACAAATATCTAAAAAGAAAAATCAAAGATTTTTAATGTACATAAAAATTCACACAGCACAGTAGGGAGTTACAAAAATAAGAGAGAAAAAAAAAGTTTAATCACGTCAAATATAGAAGGTAGAGAGGTTTCAGCAAAAGAGTTCAGTTAGGGAGTCAGAATAGAAAAAGTATCAGTCAGGCTTTGAGCAGGGGCAAAGCCATTGGGTTTTAATGAAGTTTTTCAATTGTTTCTTGAAAAGGTTGGTGGAAGTAAGGGATGTTATTTCAGTTGGAAGTTTATTCCAGGTATTGCCAACTGCATTTGAGAATAGGCAGTCCCCAGATTTGTTAATGGATTTAGTGGTGGCAACTTGTAGCTTTTTAGCAGATCTTAGGGTAGGAAGGTTTTTATGAGAATTTACTAGGCTACATAGTATGGGAGTATTTGTAGGATGATGTAAAATCTTGTGAATAAAAATGAGTTGCTGGTTTTGTACTTCCAGCCATCCTAGAAGTTTGAGATTAAGGCAGTGGTGAGTACGGAAAGGGGCACCGGTGGCAAATTTGGCTATGTTGTTGTAGGCGGTTGCTAGTTTATTTAGGCTGCTTTTGGATAGATTTGTATAGATAGAGGAAGCGTAGAGTAGGGTGGAAATGAGGTGGGTTTGGGCAATAGAGATCTTTGCTGACTCTGTAAGAAATGGTCTGATTCTATAGAGGAATCCAAGTTTTCTATTTACTGATTTAATAGTTGAGTTAATGTGTGTGTCAAAGTTTAGATAGTTGTCTATTATTAGACTAAGGAGTTTGGTGGTGGTGGTGGTTTCAGGGGCTATTTCTGTGCCATTGTTTGATTTTACTATGAAATTGATAGAGGGGGACTTCTGTGTGGGAGTAAATAGTAGTAATTTAGTTTTTTTCGGGTTCAGGAGGAGAAATCTTTGATGGAACCAGTTTTCAACTAAAGTAAAGACTGTTTGTGTCTTAGTACGCAATTTTGCAGGGAAGGATGCGGCACATATCAGAGTCGAATCATCTGCATACTGTACTGCATGTAGTTTGCGGAAGGGAGGTTTTTAGATCATTAATGAAAATTATGAAAAGGAGAGGTCCAAGAATGGATCCTTGAGGGACACCAAGGGTGATAGGAAGTTGAGAAGACACAGGACAGCTTGTTTTCTGTTTTCAAGGTAGGATTGGAACCATTTTACTAGTTGATGATCAAGGGAGAGTGATTCAAGTATACCTATCAATAGTGAACTGAGTTGATCTCCTGATAATGAAAAACTCCAAATACCTCTCCATCAGTCAGACAGCAGTTGTCAGAAGCTGGAACCTGCAAAGCAGCTGTGGACGCTACTGACAAGCTAAGTCCTTCAGCTTCCACAGACACAGAGGAATCCAGCAGCATATCTGAATGGGTCTCATTAGCGTCGTATGCCACAACCTCAGTCTTTGAGGAAACTGCAAAGGAGTCTCACCTTTTTTGATAATAAAAGGGCCTAGGTGGGTGCTTTTTCTTCCTACATGTAGGGAGATCAACCTCAGCCCGACCGGCAGATGACATAATATGTGAAGGCCTTTGTGATTCACTAAAATCTTAGCCCTACACTCGATAGTTGTACTCTTAAAGCAATCACAGAAAGAATAGTTGTGTAAAATCTTACCATAACCATAGATGTCCTTCTCTTCCATGTTGCAGTATTCTAAACATGTGGGATCCTCCGCGTGCGGCGACCCGAATGTCCGGCCTATATATAAAAGCTTAACCTGGCTGCTGTATGGGGAGTGGGATGTCACACGTAGGTACCATAAACCGTGGGCCATAAATGTGATGTCCGCATGCACAGACCATAGAACTGAATGCCCCAGTTGAACAATAGTCTAAGGGTAGCTGATCAGGATACCATCCAGAGAGGGAAAATGAGGAACAGGAAGAAATGGAAGAAGAGGCAGAAGTCCTAAAAGGGGGTAGGAGGGAGGGATAGGAATACGGCAGCATGGAAGAGAAGGACATATATGGTTATGATAAGATTTTACACAACTATTCTATGTCCTTCTGTTCTCATGTTGCAGTATTCTAAATGTGAGGGAGAGTACCAAAGCTCAGCCTATGTTATGGGGGATGGAAGAAGAGGAAATCTTTACAAATCCATGCAGGATGGCTTTAGCAAAGTCCACCCTAGCCCTGAAGATAATGTCCAGCTTGTAATGTTTAGTGAATGTGTGGATTGAAGACCCATGTGGCTGCCTTCAGGATAGTGACTGCATCTAATCCTTTGAAAAAGGCTCCAGAGGAGGCCACAGCCCTAGTGGAGTGGGCCCTCACAGTATAAGGAAGGTGTTTTCCATGAAAGGAGTAGCAAAAGGAAGTAGTGTTTGAAATACAAGAAGATACTGTTTGCTTGTATACAGCTTTACCCAGAGCCCTGGTATGAAAAGGATACAAACAGGTTAGACTTTCTGATGCTCTTAATCTTATCTAGGTAAAATCTAAGTTGTCTGTGAACATCAAGGGAATGGAGCACTCTCTCACTGTCATTTTGTGGGGAAGGAAAGAACATGGGTAAGTGGACGGACTGGTTAAGCGAAACTTCATTGACCACTTTAGGCATGAAGAATGGGTTTGTATGAAGAGAGACCCTATCCTTATGAAATATCAGGTATGGTGGGATAGCCATGAGTGCTTGTAGTTCTGAGACCCATCTGGCAAAAATTAGGGCTACAAGAAGCACTGTTTTCCAAGTGAACATCTTCAAGGTTGCTGTTGCTGTGGCTGCTGGCTTGAAGGGGGCAGAGGTAAGTTTTTCTAGAATGAAGTTTAGGTCTCAAGGAGGAGGGATTGGTTTCCTTGGAGGTCTGATATAAAGTACCCCTTAAAGAAAAGTTTTACCTCTAATCTGGACAACAAAGGTGGATTGAGAGGTAAGCAAACAGAGACAGCTGACAAATGGACTTTCATTGATGAATATGAAAGTTCAGATTTAAGGAGTTCACAAAAATAGGACACGACTACATATACATCTGCCTGAAAGGGATCTAATTGTCTGTGAAGACACCAACTGAAGAATATTTTCCATTTGGATAGATAGGATCTCCTGGTAGTGGGTTTCCTGGCCTCCTGGAGGATAGAAAGCACATCCTCTGAATAAAGGTGTCTAAAATGGATCACAGGCTTATCACCCACAAGGTTTGTTTGAGGGTTTGGAGGTGTGGATGGATAAGTGATCCCTTCTGTTGTGTGATGAGGTCCAACTTGTGGGGTAACCTGTGGTGACTGTCCTTGGCTAGAGAAAAAAGAAGGTGGAACCAATGCTGCCTTGGCCAAAAGGGAGTCACCAACAAGATTTTTGGTTTGCTCTGTTGAATTTTCAGCAGGACTTTCTGTATGAGAGGGAAGGGGGGAATGCATAAAGAAGCATCCCCTTCCAGGAGATTGAGGTGTCCTCACTCCAGGGTTGGGGAGAGGAGGGTTCTTGTGCAGAATAGCTTCAGTTGTCTGTTCTGAGGGGAGGCAAACAGATCTATTTGTGGTGTACCCCACCAGTGGAGTATATCCAGGAAGACATCCCTGTGCAACATCCATTCATGATTCTGGGATAATGACCTGCTGACAGCATCTGCCTGAACACTGTTTTGAGATGGGATGTAAACTGCCTGCACTGTCACCTTAGAGAGGGTAGCCATTTCCCAAGTTTGGATAGCCAGCCTGCAGAGTAAGTATGATTTTGACCCCCTCCCCCCGTTTGTTGATATACCACACGACTGTGGTGCTATCTGTAAAGATTCTTAGACGTCCTGGGTGTATGAGGGGGAGGAAAGCTTTTAGGGCTAGGATGAGGGTAGTCATTTCCCTGATACTGATGTTTTTTTCTGAAGACAGGAGTCCCATTGGCCCTGAACCTCAAGTCCATTTATAGTTACTCCCCATCCCAGATCTGAAGCATCTATGTACATCTGTTGTACTGCAGGGAGTGGTTGTAATGGTAGTCTTGGGTTCAGGTGAATTTGCTGAATCCACCACAAGAGCTCTTTCTTGAGACATGGAAGAAATGGTATCTGAAACTCTTGTTTGTGGTCGTGTTGGGATCAAACATTCTTCAGGTACCACTGACATTTTCTCATGTGTAACCTGGCTAGGAATAAAGTACAGTTTTGTACCTACCATAAATGTAGATGTTCGAGTGTTCACACTGCTGCAGTCATTACACTTGGGTTATCCTGCCATCAGGCGGTCCCGCAGTCGGCCAGAGTTCCAAAGTCTTGGTCCAGCATCGGTTGCTGTCGCTTCTTCCCTGACGTCAGTGCGCCAGGGGTATATAAGATGCATCCGATGCCATTTTCTTCAGTTTTTCTTGCCCCAGATGCCAGGTGCCCCCAAGTAGGTAGGCAATACATATTGCTAAAAATATACATATACATATAACATAAAAACAATACCTTCAGTTACAAGCAAATACACCACAAAGGTTGTATGGGATAGAAAGGTATAGATAAGTCCAGCTAGTTCAGAGGGGATGGAGGGAGGTAACCTGGACTGCAGCAGTGTGAACACTCGAACATCTACATTTATGGTAGGTACAAAACTGTACTATGTTCATTGTGTTACACTGCTGCAGTCATTACAATTGGGTAGAATCCCAAAGCTAAGGTTGGGTGGCTGGTCTATAAAGAGTTAGGATTGGCTATGAGGCAAATCCTGCACTGGATTTAGAGTAAAGAAGCAGGTGGTAATGCTTGGTAAATGTGTGCACTGAACTCCAAGTTGCAGCCTCCAAAATTTCCTTGGTAGGTACTCCTCTGAGAAAGGCTGTTGAAGTGGCTGTTGCCCTGGTGGAATGTGGCCTAATGTTATTTGGGACTGATTTTCCATGCTGTGTGTAGCAGTAATGAATACAGTGTCCTATCCATTTGGATACAGTCTGCTTTGAGATAGCCTTGCCCTGTGATCCTGCAGCATATGCTACAAACAGTTGCTCAGTTTTCCTGAAAGCTTTTGTTTTGTCCAAGTAGAAGTGTGGCTGACTGTGTATGTCCAAAGAATGCAGAAGTTTCTCCCCTTTATTCTGGGGGTTTGGATAAAAAGTTGGCAAATGGATGGTTTGGTTAAGAGCCACACTAGATACCACCTTTGGCATAAAGGTAGGGTTTGTCCTTAAAGAAACCCTGTCCTGATGAAAAATTCTAAAAGGTTCCACTGCCATTAATACCTGTAGCTCTGAGACTCTTCGTGCTGAAGTTACTGCCAGGAGCAGAGCTGTTTTCCATGATAAAAAATTTAGATTGGCTGTATTGGCTGGCTCAAAAGGTGGCAGAGTTAGTTTTTCCAAAATGAAATTGAGGTCCCAAGTTGGTGTTGGTGCTCTCCGGGGCGGTCTTATGTTTTTAGCCCCTCTGAGGTACTATTTTAGCAAGGGATGAGAGAATAAAGGAGGATCCGTGTTGTAATCTGCTGAAATGGCAGAGGCGTGGATCTTAATTGATGAGAAGGATAGGCCTCTGTCCAGCATCTCAGTTAAGTATTGTAAAATCTGAGGAATGTTTGGAACAAGAGGGTCAAGGCTTTGAGCCTGGTTCCAGGTGCAGAATCTCTTCCATTTTTCTGAGTAAGCTTTCCTGGTGCTAGGCCTCCTGGCATCCAAAATGACATCCATAACAGCTTTAGCGAGAGATGTTGCCTGTTTGACTAATGAATCTGCCATGCAGCCAGGTTTAGGGTTTTGAGCTGACTGTGCAGGATCTGATTGTTTTGTTGAGTCAGAAGGTCTGGAATTTGAGGCAAAATCCATGGTGGGCCTTGAGCTAAGTTCGTTAAGATAGGGTACCAGTGCTGGCGTGGCCAGTCTGGAGCAATCAGGATCATCTGTGTTTTTTCTTGTCTGGCTTTTAGGAGTACCTTTGAAAGGAGAGGCAGTGGTGGGAAGGCATAAACTTTTAGGTTTTTCCAGCTGAACAAAAGAGCATCCACTTTCCATGCTTGTTTGTGATAAGTCCTTGTGCAGAATTTTTGTATTTGGCAATTCAGTAGGGAGGCAAAAAGATCTATGTCTGGGCATCCCCATTTTTGCATTACAATGCTGAAGATTTGTGGATTCAATTTCCATTCATGAGGGTCCATGATATTTCTGCTGAGATTGTCTGCCAGAGTATTTTTCTTTCCTGGCAGGAATTGTGCTTGCAGGTGAACTTGGTATGTTAGAGCTGTGTTCCACAAGGTCATGGCTTGCCTGCATAGGGGATAAGAATGAGTGCCCCCTTGCTTGTTTATGTACCACATTACTGTGGTGTTGTCTGTCTTTAATAATAGTTGTCCTGGATGCAGAAGGTCCTTGAAAGCTGTTAGGGAATTTTGAACAGCCAACATCTCTTTTTGATTGATGTGAAGATGCATCTGGCCTGTGGTCCACTTGCCCTGAATGCATTTTCCTACCATGTGTGCTCCCCAGGTGTAATCTGAAGCATCTGTTGTTAGAGTCTGCCTGGCTGTGGGTAGGGTAAAAGGCTGACCCTTGTTTAGGTGACATGCCTGTGCCCACCATCAAAACTCCTGTTGTAGGCAGGGAATCATTGGTATTACTGCTTCTAAACCATGAGAGTGTTGAGTCCAAACACTTTTTAGGTACCATTGTAATTTCCTCATATGCAGTCTGGCATATGGTATTAGTAGTATGCAGGATGCCATGTATCCCAGTGCCTGCAGAATTTTTCTTGCAGGGAGGACTTTTTTGCCAGTAATTGAAAATATTGAGTTAGTTGAACTTGTTTGTCTGGCGTGAGGTAAGCCATCTGGGCCGTTGTATTTAAGCTGGCACCCAGGAATATAATCTGTTGTGAGGGCACTAGTTTTGACCCCTTTTCGTTTACTGTGTACCCTAGAGAAATTAGCAACCTTTTTACAAACGTCAGATGCTGTAGAAGAATGTCCTTTGTCTCTGCTTGAATGAGGCAGTCGTCCAGGTATGGATATATTTAAATTCCTTTTTGTCTGCAAAATGCAATTACTGGTGCCAGGCACTTTGTGAAGACCCTGGGTGCAGTAGATAGGCCAAAGGGCAGTGGAGAGAATTGGTAGTACATTGTACCAGCTTTGAATCTGAGTTATCTTCTGCAATTTTGTCTGATAGGGACATGCAGGTATGCCTCTTTGAGGTCCAGAGTAACAAGCCAAGCCTTCTTGCCCAGCATGGGTAGAAGCTGCTGTAGTGTCAACATTTTGAATTTCGGAATATCCAGGTAAGTATTTAGAATTGAAAGGTCTAGTATGGGCCTCCAGGTCTTGTCCTTTCTGGGGACCAGGAAGAGTCTTGAGTAAAAATCTTTGTCCTTGTTCCTGTTGTGGTACTTTTTGAATAGCTCTCATGTCCATGAGGGCTGAAATTTGTTTTTGTGCCTCTGCCCATTGATTTTGTGGCAGGTCTGGCATTCCTTTTAGCCTTGGTAAAGTATGAAAGTGGAACCTGTAACCTTGAGACACAATATTCAGAACCCATTTGTCTTGGGTGATTGTTTGCCAATTTTGAGAAAAAAGTGCTAGTTTTCCCCCTAAGGGGGCTTCCAAAAGGGAAGTGCTTGGCATACGAAGGGGAAAGTAATTGTGACTGTTTCCTGTAAGGTTGAGACTTGTCCTCACCTCCTTTTGGGGTTGAGGTGCCCCACTGTCGTTGTCTGTTTGAGCCTTGGGGTTGAGATCTGCCTCTTAGGCGTCTGTATCTGCCTCTCTGTGGCCTGTCTGACACTGGAAAGGACCAATTCTTAGTTGGCCAATTTCTGCTAAATCGAGGTGGCTGTACCTGTAAGAAATCCTTGACTGTTTGCATAAATTTAGCTTTATCCTCCATTTTCTTTAACACCTCTTCTGCCTTAACACCAAACAAGGTATCATGCTGTAAAGGAGCATCCAATAATTTTGCCTTAACATGATCAGGTAAACTCTGTTCTTTTAACCACGCATGGCTTCGAATCACCGAACCTGTAACTGTGGCTCTACAAGAGGCCTCTAAAGAATCAAAACCACATTGCAGAGTATGTTTTCCCACCTGTTCAACTGCATGCAATAAATCCTGCATTTCTTTACAATCAGGAGCTTCTGAGCTTGCAAGCATTTTCTGTTTTAACTGAGCCATTAAATATTGTTGGTACTTAAGCATGTGAAACTGGCAATTTAAAGCTGTTATTGCTAAAGTTGTAGAAGTGTATACTTTCTTCCCCCATCTATCTATCTAAAGCTCTGGAATCTCTGTCAGAGGGTACTGGATTTTTTGCAATGGAAGCCTTAACACCTTTTGGACCATGGGAAATAGTTTCTGGATCAGCAGAAGGGTTTTTATGAAGAAACTTGTGAGAGTCAGGGGCTCTATAATACCTATGTGGCTTAGCTGGTGCAGGGGGCAAAGAATCAAGAGATAAGCTGGATTCAGAGAACACATCATCCACAATATCTAGCACAGGCAGAATAGCCAGGGGCCTGTGCTGAGACAATAAAGGCACATCTCTGAGCCTTTTCTTGGATTCTGAAGTAATCCTGACTTTCCCAATGGAAATGCTCCCTCATGGTATGTAAAGTTTCCCCCAAAAGAATAATCCTCAGGAGGAGACGCTGAAGGGATAGATTCTTCAGCATCAGAGTCCTAATAGGGGGGTAGAGAGTATCCCTGGTCTGAAGAGGAATCAGAGGAAATGGAAACCTGATCAGAGGAATCATAGTCAGTATCCTGCCTAGGCCTTTTCTCAGGAGGGGGATGGGAACCCCTGATTAGAGTAATGAGGTCTTCGGCCATTTTAAGCATCTGTTTCGTAGGCATGGAGGACTGTCCAGGAGAATGCTGTACTTGTTTCTTTGTCTTTAATGGTACTTTTGTCTTGGCTGTTGTTTTAAAGGTAAGTCGTGAAGGTCTGAAAACACCCTCAGAAGCCGATGCCTGCTCAGCGGCTCTGGACCCATCTGAGGGATTAGTTTACGCAGACCCAATACCTTGAGTTTCCAGAGGCCTAGTTGTCTCCACGTGGAAGTCGGCCTGCGGCTCTGAGGTAGCGGGTGTAAGGGGCTGCGAAAGCACCTCACTGAGAACCAGCAACTGGCCTAGAAGAGGTTTTGTCGTCAGTTTTGGACCTCAGATGCCTGTCTTTATCCTTGTCCTTGCGTTTTTACGGTATTGTGGCTGTCGGTTGATCTGACGGCATAGTATAATTGAACCTTCGGCCAAAGTAGTGCAAAGCAAAATCAAAACGTCTTTTTTTATAGTGCGTTTGTTAAATCTAGCACAAAACCGACAACTAGTGACGTCGTGATCAGGGCCTAGGCATGGAATGCAGTAAGAGTGGAAGTCCTTATGAGGTATTTGCTTCCCACAAGAAATACAATTATTAACTTTTTCTGACATCGGTCTGAGGCAAGAAAAAAGTTTCCCCAATGGGGTACTTTAAGACTTCGGATCTGAAATTCGACTTCAAAAATCTCAGGAGTCGCCCGACTGCCACTTACGAACTGCTTCTGCTTCGGGCACTGTGCGGCAAGAAAGACTGAAGAAAATGGCATCGGATGCATCTTATATACCCCTGGCGCACTGACGTCAGGGAAGAAGCGACAGCAACCGATGCCTGACCAAGACTTTGGAACTCTGGCCAACTGCGGGACCGCCTGACGGCAGGATAACCCAAGTGTAATGACTGCAGCAGTGTAACATGATGAACATCATGGGTAGCATGGCTGCCATCAACCTCAGGAGGCGTAGGAACTCTCTGGCTGAAATGTAGTTGGCTAGGAGTAGGTCCTGAAAACAAGTGGTCAAAGATGTGACCTTTTCTCATGGAAGAAAGGCCTTCATCAAATTTATTTATTATTTTATTTATTTGCAGTTGGTTTACCAGGATAGTCCATTGGGCCAAAAGAACCCGTTTTCAATGGAGTCCTGGGGAGAAAAGCTCCAAATACAGACAAAAACAGGTACATGCAAAAATTACAATAATACTTATACAGAGTAAAAGATAAAAACATTTAATACATTTAGGTTCAAAAATTCAAGAAGCATTCAAAACAATGCAATCTGATGTGGAATAAATGTCAGGGGAATAAGTTAAAAGAGTAATGTTTTATGCATTCAAAAAAGTTGTATAGACTTGCATTACAGGGTAGGTATTCTAAGGAACGAAGCTTAGATAGGAAGAGTTATGTATCGTATATGGGAAGAAGAATGGGAAGAAGAATGGGATAACATAGAATTATGAGGAGGGAGCAAGAACAATCCCATTGGGATCTTAGGTATGAATGAAGAGATTTTTTGAACATGTACTGGTTAGAGGAGGTACGAATGGATGGTGGAAGTGAATTCCAGAGACGAGCAAGAGTAAAAGATAGTAGGTGCTTACCTGGGGATGAGATGGTTTATGTACTTGTAGTAGGTTTTGATTGTTAGACCTTAAGACTCTGTTAGGTAGGTGCATTTTGAAGGCGGAAGACAGGGAGGGACAGAGAGAGGGGCTGAGGATGAGCTTATAAGCAAAAGTCAGCTGTATATATATGAGTTGATTCGTAATTGAGCCAGTTTAGTTTATGGAGAGAGGAACAGTGATGAGTAGTGGACCTATGGCTATTGGCGAATTTGGCAATTTTGTTATAGCAGGAGGAAAGCTGTTTTTTTAGAGAAGTCTGAAGATTGGTCCATAATGGAGCCCCATAGAGAAGAGAGGGGATGAGAAAAGAGGAAGCGAGTGTGATTTTGGAAGAACTTGTAAGGTATTGGTTCTGATGGTATAGCATACCTAGTTTTTGATGGGTTTTTTTAATGTTTAGTTGAAGATGTGAGTTGTAACTAAGCTGACTGTCAATCTGTACACCAAGTATTATTCTGAAACCCAAGAACACCTGGTCCTGGGAGGGAGTAAGTGAGGATTTGAGATGGTTGATTGTGAAACCTAGGCCTTCAAGGAGGGAAATGGTGAAGTGTAGGTGCCTAAGAGTATTTGGATATTGTGCCTGGATACGAAGATTGTCTAAGTATAGAAATATTTTAATGCATTTTGTTCTGCAAAAGGCAACCACTGGAGCTAGACATTTTGTGAATACTCTTGGTGCAGTGGACAAACCAAAGGGCAAGGCAGTAAACTGAAAGTGTAAGGATTGCATGGCAAAATGCAGGAATTTCCAGTAAGACTGGTGGATAGGGATGTGAAGATATGCATCCTTCAGGTCTAAAGTGGCCAGATAAGAGTTGGGGGTCAAGAGTGAAAGAAGGGTTTGGAGGGAGAGCATGCAGAAGGCAGGCACATGGAGGAAGGGGTTTAGAAGAGACGGGTCCAAGACAGGTCTTCATGGGCCATCCTTTATTGGGACTAGGAACAGTCTGGAGTACAAGCCAGGCCTTCTTGTCCTAGAGGGGCTCTTTGAATAGTACCTTGTCTTACAAGATCTTGAATGACTTGTGGGATGAGATGAGTTAGGTCCTTTGGGGGAGGAGGGATACCTTTTTGTAAAGGCTTTTCCCTCCAGGACATGAAATATCCTTTTTCCACTACTGACAAGACCCAGTTGTCTGGGGTGGTCTGTAGCCATAGGAGAAGACAGTGACAGAAGTGGACAGAAAGGGGAAGATGGAGTGTTAGGGTCTGACAGTCACGCATTGTGAGGCTCGTCATGGAAGGGCTGTCTTGGAGTAGTTTGAGATGAGGCAGGTCTGAGTGAGGACGTTTTTCTGGCACCTTTTCTGGATCTGGTGGAAGGTGGAGCAGAAGCCTTCTTGACAAATCTGGGTTTAGCAGGGTAGTTTCTATGATACTTAGGCACAGGTGAGACAAAAAGTTCTTAAGGTCCTGCAGCTCTTTGCTTTCTTCTTGCAGGTTTTTCAACAGTTCTAATGACTGTTTCCCAAAGAGAAGGTTATTGTCCAGTGGAGCGTCCATGATTTTGCTTTTAAAATCATCAGCCAATGGTTGCAGCCTGAGCCAGGAGTACCTACGGAGGACTGAAGCTGAGGCAGCTAACCTGTCTGAAGCTTCTGTAGCATCATAGCTGCATTTTATAGAATGTCTAGTGACCTGTGCAGCTAATGAAAGGGTGGAAGCTACCTGTGCCTTGGTGGGAGACTCCGTTACAGAATTCAGTTGATCTATGGCTTGTGAGGCCAGGTCCAAGGCATATTTGGTAGTTGGTGGCTGTGAAGGCCAGTGTGGAAGATGTGTAAATTTTTTTCCCTAACCTATCCATCATCCTATGGTCTTTTTCTGAAGGGAGCAAGAAAGAGGAAAAGTTTGCATTGTTTATCTGGTGAGACTGCTATAACAGCAGGGTCTGCCATAGGAGGCTTGATAAGGAATTTGAAGTCATCAGGAACTGTAGAGAATCTGTCCGGTCTTTTAGGGGTTGGTGGCTGAGTCTGGGGCCTTGGAGGCAGAGGTAAAGGTGTCCAAGTAGGCTGGGATCAATGGAGGAGTGGCTGAGGGAGACAGGGATTTCATCTGAGGAAGCTTATAATATCTCTTTTGAACTACTGTCTGGAATCCTGAAAATGGAAATGAAATGGAAGTACTGTGTGGAATCCCATTTGAAATACTCCCTCATTTTGGAAATTGTTTCCCCAAATGTGATGTCTTCAGGAGGGGAATCACCTTCTAGAGAATGCTTTTCAGGAGAGCAATATCCTAAGGTTGAAGTGAGTTGTGAGGAATAAGAAAGGGACTCATCTGAAGAGGATGATGAAGAATCTTCTTCAGGTGCCTCTACATGGGGCAATAGGCCTAAAGAAGCAGGACTGTGACTCAGAGCTGGCAGACCAGAAGGGATCTGTGATGAAGTAGGCCTAAGGGCCATGACAGCCTGGAAAATAGATTGAGAAAATGACTGCCAGTCAGGAATACTTTCTGAAGGAACAGACAAATGCTTAGACTTTTGCTTCATTTTTAGAGAAGGGGTCTTTGGTCCGGGCTGAGGAGGCACAGGCCTAGGGTCTGAGGATATCAGAAGATTAGAGGAGACTTCCTCAGACAAGGAAGCTATCCTAAGCCGTATGGGTGCACCTGGTTCCCCCCAACATTGGGAGATGACATTGCAGGTACCACCGTAGACGTGCAGGCTGGAGAAACTAGGGTGACATCTAACACGGTACCTGCCAAAGTCGTCAAAGCCATTGGACGTACCTCAACTCCTAGACTGGAGACTAGTGGGATGCTCAAATCTGGAGGAACAGGCATTTTTTTCTGGCCTAGCTATCTTGGCCTTCTTTCTAGGTGGTTCAGCCAAAATAGTAGGCATCACTTCAATACCCAAAAGCAAGAGGCTTAATACGTTGGTTTTCCAAGAATAAGTTGAGGGCTGTGAGATAGATGCACAGAGTTTTAGGGATGAATGACTGGCAAATGGAACTTGCTTTGTAGTCGTGGGTAGGCCCTAAACAAAACAGGCAGAGGTCGTGGGTAGGCCCTAAACAAAACAGGCAGAGGTTGTGGCGATCTTTGTGCAGAATTTGACATCCACACATACATTTTCCCTTCCCAGATGACATGGACGGAATTATCTAATATAATAACAAATAAACAGTAACAAGAATGGAAAATGTTCCCTAATTAATTGTCTTTTTAGAAGACACTGGCATGGAGCAGAATGAGCGAGCTGACATTCGACTGGCAGCAGAGAAGTTCTGAGGTCTGTGCATGTGGATGTCACATTTATGGCCCACTATTTATGGTACCTACCTGTGATGTCCCACACACCATACAGTAGCCAGGTTAAGGTTTTGTGTAAGGGCCAGACATTCAGGTCACCTCAGGTGGAGGATCCCATGTTTTGAATACTGCAACATGAGAACAGAAGAACATCTAACATTTAGGTACATTGTGTTCTGGGCTCAAACTATGTTATATGGGTTGGAGACAGTGGCATTGACGAAAAGGCAGGAGTCAGAGCTGGATGTGGCAGAGTTAAAGATGTTAAGATTTGAACTGGGTGTGACTAGGCTGGACAGGATTAGGGATCAGTATATTAGTGGGTCAGCTTAGGTTGGACAGTTTGGAGACAAAGCAAGAGAGGCAAAATTGTGTTGGTTTGGACATGTGCTGTGGAGGGATGCTGTTTATATTGGGAAAAGGATGCTAAGGATGGAGCTGCCAGGTAAGAGGAAAAGAGGAAGGCCTAAGATAAGGTTAATGGATGTGGTGAGAGAGGACATGTAGGTGGTTGGTGTGAAAGAGCATGATGTAGAGGACAGGAAGAAATGGAAACAGAAGATCTGCTGTGGTGACCCCTAATGGGAACAGCCGAAAGAAGAAGAAGAAGAAGTGTTCTGGACTCAAACAAGTTACACAAAAAGAGTGAAAGACCCAGTGTGGTACCTACTTGCCACAGCAGAGACAGTTATTAACCTTCTCTGACATTAGTCAAGAAACGTGTAAAAAGCTCCCCAACAGGATACTTAGCTATAGATGTCTTCTTTCTCTAAAACACACCATGGACTAGCACTCTGTTTCAGGCTCTGACGGCAAGAAAGAAAAAGAAGTTATGTTCTTACCATAATGTTCCAGGTTTGTTGTCCTTTATCTCGCTTTCCTTCTTTCTGGTTGGATTTGGAGCTGATCTCTGCTCCGACTCAGCCACTTCTAAAGCTCGAAGAGTCCTTACTGGCTTGAGGCTAGCCTCTTATCCCAGCATGCTTAGTGGTAGCTACCCAGATCTCATTTGTGACAACTAACCACTAGATAGGAGAATTATAAATTACCAAATAAAAGAGGTAACCAAACAATACTGATTCCTTGTACCGAAAAAACAGAACAACAATTGTGACAAGGACTATACCAACAGCTGAAAAGCAAAGGAAACTCAGCCAAATTAGCCAAAAAGGGAATTCCTCTCAATCATCCAGGATGGGGGAAGGAGGGAGGGATGCAAGAAGGAAGGCAAGATAAAAGACAACAAACATGGAACGTTATGGTAAGAACATAACTTCTTTATGTTCTGTTGTCCATCTTGCTTTCCTTCTTTTGGGTTGGGACAGCATCCCCAACACCTAAATTCTGGGTGGCTCACTGGAAAAGAGACTTCAGAAACATGGAACCAAAAGACGCCCTGTTCCGAGAGGCCATGTCCACTTTGTAATGAGCAATGAAGGTATGGGGAGTAGCCCATGCTGCTGCTGCACAAACAGTATCTAATGGAAGCTTGGCTTGAAAAACTATGGAGGTAGCCAAGGACCTAGTAGACTGTCTCCTTACCTTTCCCAGGACAGACTCATTCTGAGACTCATAAACATAAGTAATAGTATTGGACAGCCATTTTGACAAAGTCCCTTTGGAAACTGGTGAGCCCTGCTTACTCTGTGAGAAGGATACAAACAGCTGATCTGATCTTCTGATGTCCCTGGTTCTTTGAAGATAAAATCATAACTGCCTGTGGACATCCAATTGATGTAGCTTATACTCTGCCTTGTTGCCATAATTTCGAAAGAAAACAGGGAGTTCAACTGATTCAAATTATACTCTGAACAGACTTTTTGGCAAAAAGGAAGGATTAGTTTTAAGAGACACTCTATTCTTGTGAAAAATCATATAATGTGGGCAGATGGAAAGTGCCTGTAACTCGGAAACCCACCTAGCTCATGTAATTGCAATCAGGAAGAGGATCTTCCATGAAAAGAACTTTAGAGGACAAGAAGTGGCTGGTTCAAAGGGAGTGAGGATTAGAGCCGCTAGTACTGAATTTAAATCCCAAGGATGGAGAGGTTCTCTGATAGGAGGCCTTAATAGGGTAGCACCTTTCAAAAAGGCCCTACATAGCTTGTGGCACGTGATGTTAGAACCTAGTAGGCCCACACGAAAATTGGAAATAGCAGCCAGTTGAACTTGAATCGTAGCAGCCGCTGCCTTTCTCTCAAAAGTTTCTGCCAGGAAGTCCAAAATTTTTGAAATTGGTGCGGTAAAGGGATCAATCATTTTGCTCAGCCCAGAAAGAGAACCTCTTCCATTTACTAGCATAAAGTTTCCAAGTAGTTAGTTTGTGAGAAGAGACTAAAATATGCTGAACCATAGGTGGGATACCCAGAAGCCTGGCTAGGTCTGGAAGTGGAGAATCCAAGCCATCAGCTTGAGAGTTTGAATGGAGGGATGAAGAGCACCTGACTGATGTGTCAGAAGATCTGGAACCAGATTCAGAATCCAAGGTTCCTCTTGCAGTTAATGCCAAAGGAATGGGAACCATATCTGACGATGCCAGTATGGGGCAAGGAGGATCAGCTTGCGACTCGACAACTTTGCTTTCTGAAGAACCTTTGGAATTAGAGGAAAGGGGGGAAAGACAAAGAATCCTAGGGGGCCAATCGTGGATAAGTGCATCTCTGGGTGACAGTCCCAGTGGGGGAACTAGGGCAAAGTAGCTGCTGCATTTATTGTTTAGGTGTGAAGCAAAAAGATCACAGCATGGCTGGCCCCATCTGCAGAAGATCATATCCACCACATCTTGTTTCAGAGACCACTCATGGGGCATGGGAATTGCCTTGCTGAGCTTGTCCCCTATCACGTTGGACTTCCCTGGGATGTGCGCTGCAACCAGGAAATGCTGACAGGAAATCGCCAATTGCCATACTCGAAGGCCTACTGACACAAGGGGTAAGATTTGGTTCCACCCTGTTTTTTGAAGTAGCACACCACTGACATGTTGTCCATCTGAATTGCTATATAGTCCAGAGTCGTGAAGTGCTTGCAACACTTATAACACCGGTCTCATCTCCACGACACTGATGTGCAAATGGTACTCATGAGGTTGCCAAGTTCTGTGGACTGTCTGTCCCAGATAATGCCCCCACCACCACCCTATTTGGGAAGCGTCTGTGGTCACTGTTGCTACCGGATGAGGGGCAACAAAAGGTCTGCCTAAAGTGACTAGGGAAGAGTGGAGCCACAACTGTATATCTTTTTTGCAAGCATCCGTGATTAAGATCATGTGTGACATTGTACGTAAAGAAGAAACACCAAATGGGTAAGGTACCAGCCAAACAATGTAGAAAACAGCCAGTATAAAAAGAAAGTATGGTACTCCACGACAGTCGAAGCAGACCCACAAATAAAATCCAATACTCCTTTATTTCAGAACAAGTAAGCGCTTTCACGTTTGTATAAACGCTTCATCAGACTTTCAAAATATCTTGAATAAAAACTCCATTTAAATATTATGACTTGTGTAAAATCAACCAATAAAATTCTGCCTAAGTAATCATGAATTTAAAGTGCCCTCACTTATATATACTTCTCACTAATACATGGCATGGTGTTCAACAACATAAAAGCTTAAAAATGTATTAGCATCAACTGGCATGCCTTTAGAGAGAAATGTCTTGTCCTCTGGTGCAGTGATGAACTTGTTACACCTTCTAGGAACAGACTCCATGGTCTCTGGAGCAGTCCATGCCTTTTGACTCACTACAGACAAAAGTGGGTCGAAAGGCAGAGACACCTAGGAGGTGGAGGGTCGGGAACCAAATGTGTCCAGGTACACGGACCCGTCCCCAGAAGGGGCAAGGGACTTCCAGTTTCCCCTCTTCCGAAGGATCTACAGGATGTCTGGGAATGAGACATCCTCAGAGGGAGACCGTGGGGACCCTTCTGAGTCATTCAAGTCTGTGTCGGAAGTGACAAACTCAGGGGAGTCCACGTGCTTCCTCTTACATTTTTTCTTTCTGGGAACCTCCTTTGAGGCATGCTCAGGAGAGGTCTCAGAAGAAAAGGGGTCACCCTGTGGGACATCCTGGGGCATCGGTTTTTGACGCTTGGGATGGAGAGGAGGTTCCAAGGCAGACACCAGTATTGATGGGGACGGAGTCAATGGAGCCAAGGGTGGAGCAGTCTCGGTAGACCGCACACTCATCACCTCAAAGGTACTGTGGTCCGGAATGGAGGGAGGCTCTGGCTCGGAGGAGCCTGAAGACCTCCTCCGCACTGAAGGCAAAGGCTCCAAGGCAGATGCGGGAGCCGAACTCACCTGTGCTGAGGTGCTGAAGGGGAGAGCAGGGTCGTTCAAGGGTCCAATGTCACTTCCCCCCTCAGAGTCGATGAGTGTGTCTTGGCTCCCAGACCCCTTGACAGGGAGGACTATCGAGGAGGTCAGAGCAGATGTTGCAACCAACAAGGCAAGGGTTGTTGGAACCAATGGTTCCACCACTACTTCCATGCACTCTGGCTCCGAACTGGACACAGTTGGAGGAGAAATTGAGACAGGGACTGGTTCGGATAATGGTGCCACTTCCTTCGGGGCTGGGCTCGACAACAATTTAGCAAATACTGGTGTCTTGAGCAGTCTCTTAATCACTCTCTCCACATCATCATTTGATAAACTCCTGGATGATCGAGAGGAGTGGGCCGAGGATCGGTGACTACCTGACACTGACTGCAAAAGTGGAGATTGAGGCACAGATCTCACCACGTCCAATGAAGGAGATCTCGATCTCTTTTGGGTCTGGGATGGCTCTGAAGTCACAGATGGAGCTGCCAGAGAAAAGGATTCCTCAGAGCCAACAATCCACTCCGAAGGTTCTGATGATTTTGATTTAGACTTTGTCGACACTGAAGGTAGAGCCGATGAAGATGCCAGTTTGTCATCAGATTTTTTTTAAGGGCTGAGTATCCGATGCTACTTCAACCTGGGGTTTTAATAACCCTCTCAAAATAAGTTTGTTGCGCCTCTCCTGCAAAACACATGCGCTAAAGGCATGGCAAACAAAGCATGAGTCCTGCAGGTAGACCATCCCTAAACAATACACACAACTCATGTGCCCATCCGTAAGGGACATTTTCTGGCAACACGAGTCGCATTTCTTGAATCCTGACTGTTTAGGAATTCCTTTAGACATTATAAACACCACAAAACAAAAGGACTAACAACTGGAGAGTGTTTTTTTTTTGGAAGAAGAAAAAAGAGGAGAGGGTAGCCTCTAAGTTAAACGGCTATTGCTCCCAAAGGGAGAAGGCCTCTAACTAAAACGGCTTCTCCCTTGGAAGCAAGGAGGGATAACAGGACAAGAGAACAACCCTCAAGAAAAACAGGCCACCAACAACAGCACACAGGTAAAGGCCTGAGAGAAAACGATGGCCTAACAGCAGCAAAAACAACAGCAATGAGGATACGGGTGATAAAGGAGGAGAAATCACTAAACTCTAAAGAAATTTAGCCTTAAACAATAACAATTTTGATTAAAAAAATCACTACTTAGCCTGAGCCAGCAGAAGACAATCTCGATGCTGCAAGTGGCAAATGAGATCTGGATAGTTACCGCTAAGCATGCTGGGATAAGGGGGGTAGCCTCGAGCCACTAAGGACTCTTCGAGTTTTAGAAGTGGCCAAGTCAGAGCCGAGATTGGCTCTGAACACAACCAGAAAGAAGGAAGGTGAGATGGACAACATAACATCTGATGATATGGTGCCAGTTGACTCCCTTTATACCCAGATGCCCTGATGTCCACCAGCCTCAGGAGAAGAAAATTCTCTGGTAGTTGGGCCAGCCAAGTGCTTCCATGCATGGCAGGAAATCCCATCAGTTATGACTGCAATAGTGAGACACAAAGAACATATGTTGGTTACTATGAGAAAGAGATTGTGCAGAGAAAAGAATTACACGAGTCAAGATAAAAAAGGTAGGGAAGGGAAGAAATTAATTTTAGCAGAAGAGAGAGCATATATCTGGTAGGAAACTAGTCGGTGCTAAAACATCACTACTATTAAATTGAGGCATTAACAGATAAGTGAATGTGAATTAATATACATTTTCTGAAGTAAAAGTAGTCTATAACTCTGATTATTGGCATTATTTATGGAGTTTAATTTACCACCTTTTCTCCAAAAGTCACCTGTTTTAGGAGGGATTAAGAGGTAAAGTGCCAAAATTTGAGTTAAAATCAGGGACACTTAAGAGATATGGTATACATTGTTTGTTGCTTGTTGTAGGCTATCTAGGGGCAGAACAGCATTAGTAATGCCAAGGGACTTCAAAATGCAACATCAGTTGTGCAAACTTTCCATATGTTCTTTCTGTCTCATCCTTTACTATGAATTCTTCCTCCAGTACTAAAATATACTATCATTTAGTGTCAGAATCTGCAGTGATATCCTCTAACTTTACACTCTGACTTTTTACCACACTCTCCTGATGAATACATAAATCTGATAGTGTAGTACAAAATGAATTCCTACCAGCATTTCTACATTCAACATAAGTATTCATACTCTGCCACTTATTATCATTAGAAACACTGGTATCCAAATAATCTACATATTAACACTTATTGTCCACACAAACTATACAAACTGAGTACACTCATTTAAAATGTCTAGAAACACCTGCCATTCCATGATGTCACTACACCAAATTAAAAATGTCATAAAAAAGCAACAGTAAAAGGAGGACATGGCTGAAGTCTCACTTTTCAATAGTTCTTGTCCCAATAACCTAGAACTAGGTTGGCATAACTGACTGCCGTCCTGGCATCTGACACTCCTCCAACCCATTACTACTTTTCTTAAATATGAAAAAAAAAA
Organism: Protopterus annectens; assembly: GCF_019279795.1. Lineage (NCBI taxonomy): Eukaryota > Metazoa > Chordata > Ceratodontiformes > Protopteridae > Protopterus > Protopterus annectens. Next base: position 1,296,191,614 of record NC_056735.1, read on the forward strand.
TGTTAGTCAAAAGCACTCAATATACTCCAGAACAAATCTAAATTCAGGCACCAAGTACATAAAGACTGAAAAACTGTGAGACTTAACAATGATGCATTTATAAAATCGATACCGGAGAAGATAATTTTACCTGGATATTACTTCTGAACCAGAGGACATGTCAAACATAATTCTAGTTGGCAAAAATCTGTTTAAGGGGTGTGAAACTCAAACCATCAAAATCAAATGCCTACAACTGGATATAACATTTGTTTAAAGCAAGCTTGCAAAAAAAAAAAAACTTTCTTGAAGCATGGCATAAAATTAATACAGATGCAAGTTCTTCTTGTTTAAAGCTGGTTACTATTATACAGACCAAGGTCAATGAGAAAGCTAGAAACACTGATACTACACATTAGTAAGGAAATATTAATGCTTCTGGTAGTCACAATGCTTCACAAATTAATATTATTAGAATTAAGATTTCATAAGAGATCAAACTATAGACAAATAAGAAGATTAAAAGGAATGAAGAGGACTAAAAAAATCACAAATCATTGGGACTGAGTGATGTTGCTGAAGTCCAATCGAAGGGAGAGAAGAGTGGGAAAGGAAGAAAATGAGCCCAAGAAATGTAAATGCCTCATGGCTGAAGGGAAGAATAAAGAAGTTTATGGGGAGAGGCACAATGTTAGGAATAAGGAAAGTGATTATAGTGGAGTACAGCAGGTGTCGGTGCTAGATCTGGTACTCTCTTGTGTGTTTGTTTCAGACATATGTGAAAGGAGAAAAGACCATCAACTCTACTAGTGATAAAAACAGATGCAGCTGTAGAACATTGGCCAGAGTCTAAGGAAGGACTTAAAGTGTGGGCAAGTAGGCAGAAGGACTGGGACACAAAAACTGTAATTTGAAGTACAAGGTGGGTGTGGCCCAGTAATCAAGGAGCCTCAATTCTCACTACTAGCACCAGTGAGAGATGTACACATTGGGAGAATGACAAGTATACACACAGTATAGTACAATTTCCATTAAGATAACAGAGATCACAGTCAGTCTAGGGCTGGTTTCTCCCCATTTCTCTAAATCCCCAATAAGACTCCCCACTGGCACAGCTATAAAGTTAAGATCACAGCCGAGTGGCCAAACTAAGACCTCCAGCACCCTCTCTGTCCAAACAGTGCTTCGTGCCCCTGCCCAAGTAGCTGACACACACACACACACTTTGAGATTTGATTTATATATACATATATATATATATATACATATATATATATATATACACACACACACACACACACACACACACACACACACACACACACACACACATGCACACACACACACCTGGGGAAGGCAGGCACAGGTTTACTAGCTATGCCCCCTTCTGCCTCGACTATAAGTTAGTACCAGCTGCCACCAGCCACCCTTACTTATTAGCTACTATTAAGGCTCTTACCAAAGGGTGCCCAATCTTACTGTGTAATGTTACTATTATCCAAATGGTAGGTGTGACGAAGGCCAAGCCTATTTAGGAGTGGCCTATACAGTGTTACCAAATACATATGTAAGAACTCTAAGAGCTTAAATATCTCTAAACCAACCAGCCACAATTAAAAGGTTTAAATATATTTAATAAAAAATAAAAGAACAAGACAATAAGCAATAACTGACAGTCACTTCAGAGTTCAGAATCACAGGAAATATTTTAAAACATTGCAGGACAGTCTCAAACACAGAAAACATCTAAACTAATTGTCACTATATTCCTATCTATATCTAAGAGAAATCACTTTAATCTAGTTATTTACTATTAGCAAGGCAAGTGCTGATGAGAGGATGTTGTCAGATCCAAAGACAAATACAAAATGCACAGACTTATTCTCTGAGATAGTTCTTAAATTAATGATACACATTACTGCTGGGTTAGCTGGAATGACATCACTCTTTGTCACCTGCCTTCAGTTCCCAGGCTAAGAGAAACTTAGAATTTATCACCTCTGTGTCAGCGGTACATATCTCTCAGAAGTTTGCCTAGAACTGGAAGTTGTAAAACAGTTAAACACTTTTACATTTGAAACCTAGTAATTATTTCTGTTTCAAGACAATAGGAAAACCCCTAGCTTTAGACATTGTGTCTGCTTGCTGCACTGAAACTTTTTATAGCACAATGTATGACTTATTTTCTTGAAGTTTTGCAAGTTAACTCTGTATGTTCCAACTTCTACAATTAATACAGTTTATATACATTTCTGTTCTTTTCCATTAGGGCACACTCTGGTTACATTCTTGAAGCTCAGTACATAACATACAGTTCAACATACACTTCTGCACCAGTAGTTTAATATCGACATAACATATAGTTCTCTTACACTTGTAAGACAAGGCTATGGATCACATTAATATTCACAAATTACATGGCTATTTACAAAATTCCACATAGCTGGGCTGGCACATTTCAGTTTGTCACCCTCCCCATGAGAACTCAAGCTACTTTTTCTTGACCCTTGAGAAATGTTGCTTGAGAGGGTTGAGCCTATCTGGGAATTCCTTACCCCATTCCCTGTCTTTAGATTACAGCTGCCATTGCCGACCCTAGTACCATGTTGCACTGTACCATCATATGCCTGCAGCCCTAGGCTCCACAACAGTAATTTGGATTTTCCTGGCTGGCTCCCTGTAGCCATAGATTCCCCTCAGACTCCTCCTGCCTTCTATTGCCAATATTTAGCACAAGGGCCTCCCTATCATAGTAAGGTTTCATCATGTCAACATAGTACAATTTGTGCCCCTGCATCCAGCCTAGCAGTTCTACCATGCAACATAACTGACCTTCCTTACCAATTTGTAGGGTCCCACCCAAGCTGGATGGAGCTTATGCCTGACAGGAATGAGAACCATTACCTGCTGCCCTACAGTATGCTCTCTTGCTCAAACATTCCTATCATACCAGACCTTTTTCTGCTGTTGGGCTTCTTCCAGGTTCTCCTGAGTTGCCTAAGCCCTGTTCTGAGGTTTAGGACATATGGCACAACAGAATCCATGTGGGATTCACACTCACCCTCCCACTCATCTCAAATCAAATCTAGAGGTCCCCTCACCCTATACCCATACAGAAAATTAAAGGGTGAAAAACCTATGGATTCCTGGGGCACCTCTCTGTAAGCAAAGAGACAGGTAATATATTTGTCCCAGTCCCTCTTAAACTGGTCTGCAAATGCCTGTAGCATGGACTTAAGTACAGAGTTTAACCTCTCAACAAGACCATTAGTCTGGGGATGGTAGGGTGTGTTTTTTACAGTTATCCAGATAAGGGTAAATTTGCATATTTTTCTGTCTAAAAAAGGCTATGGCCGGGACTAAGCATGTGGTGAATACCCTGGGAGCAGTAGATAAGCCAAAGGGTAGTGCAGAGAACTGAAAGTGTTGTGAGCCTGCTCTGAAAAGAAGGAATTTCCTGCAGGAGTCCCTTATGGGGATGTGGAAGTAGGCATTTTTTAGTTCTAGGGTAACTAACCATGCATTTTTGTCAGCATACGCAGCAGCTGCAGCAAAGTTAGCATTTTGAATTTGGGGACCACCAGGAAGATGTTCAGAATGGATAAATCCAGAATGGGGCGCCACGTGCCCTCTTTTCTGGGAACAAGGAACAGTCTGGAATACAAGCTTTGGCCTTTTTGATCTGAGGGGACAGGTTCTACTACCCTTTGGGAAATGAGAGGTTTGGACTTGTTTCAATGCCTCTGCCCACTGGTTTGGAGGTAAGTCTGGGTACCTTCTTGGAACTGGGAGTTCGTTGAAGGACAATTTGTATCCGTGAAAAATTATCTTTAGGACCCATTGGTATTTTGTTACAGAAAGCCCATTTTCTTTGCAGATGGAGAGCCTTCCTTCTAGTTTTTGGTGAGTGAAAATAGGGCAGAAGGGGAAAGGGGGTCATTGAGAGTTTTTGCCATAGAGGGATGGCTTACAACGCTTTGCTTTGGAGTGGAAGAGGTCAACTGTTTGGTTCTCTGCTGTCCCCGGGATAGGAGTCTGAGTGGTCTGTCCCTGCAGGGTTTACCTTGTCCATCTGCTAGGTGCAGGAAAGGACCAGTGTTTAGAGGGAAAATCCCTGCTGAACCTAGGAGGTTGTACCTGAAGGAAATCTTTTACTGTTTGCATAGATTTTGCTTTGTCTTGCGCTTTTGCTCCAAATAAGCTGTCCTTATCCAAGAGTGCATCAAGTAACTTAGATTTGACATAATCAGGAAGAGGTTGTTCCTTCAAAGATGCATGTCTCCTAATGACAGATCCTGACACTGCTGCCCTGCTTGAGGCTTCTAGGGCATCATATTCACAGTGTAATGAGTGTTTAGCCACTTGACAAGTAGAGTGCAGTAAATCTATTAACTCTTTCGAATTGGCACAGCCAGGAAAGGTTGAAATATTTTGCTTTAACAATTCCATAGTGTGTTGTTCATATTTTAACATGTGGAACTGACAGCTGAGTGCTCTGATAGCTAAGGTTGCAAAGGTGTATACTTTTTTACCTCATCTGTCCAGAGCTCTGGAGTCCATGTCAGAGGGAGTAGGATTCTTTGCAAAACTAGCCTTAGCTCCTTTTGGTCCCTGTGTAATGACCTTTGGGTCTGCAGCAGGATTTCTGTACAGGTACTTGTGAGAATCTGGTACTCCTGTTGGGTTTTCTGGGAGCAGGTGGGAGAGCATCAGGAGCTAAGCTGGATTCATGGAAGTCATCAACCACCTCTAAAATTGGATGTATGGACAAGGGGCTGTGCTGGGACAGGTCTAGAAACTCCCCGAGTCTTTTCTTAGCCTGAGGGAAGTCTTGGGATTCCCAGTGGAAATGTTCCCTGAGGGTGTGAAGGGTTTCCCCAAAGGAAAGATCTTCTGGAGGGGAGGCAGAAGGAATGGATTCCTCTGCATCTGAATCCTCATAAGCAGTCAGAGGTTGTTGTTCCTCTTCAAAATCTGAATAATCAGACTCCTCAGAATCCTGTTCTGTCAGTGTTTCAGGAGAAAGGTCTCTTTTCCTTTTAGAAGATGTGACCTGACTACCTCTGATAAGGGTGATAAGCTCCTCCATCATTTTAAGCATTTGAGCTTGGGGTGGTGGAGCAGGAGTTAAATGGTGGCTATAGGTAGTTTTCTTGGGAGTGGCATTGCCTCTAGGCCTAAGAGCGTCCATTGGTCTGACAGAAATGGTAGTCAAAGACATCGGCTTTTGTCTAGAATCTGTAGTGCGAAAGACTTCCTCGGAAGCTGGTGCCTGCGTCACACCTCTGGACACAACCAAGGCAGAGACAACCAAAGGCTCGGAAGATGAAAAAAATTTCTGCGGCATACCGGACTCCAAAAGGGTCTCAGTAGAGGCCTGTGAAGGTAAACTGGGAAACAGAGGCTGTGAAGGCACCTCACTTGAATTCCAGAGAACTGATGACCTGCTTAGCGGTAGAGTCGTCGGAAGGCTTAGCCTTGTGTGGTCCATCTTTATCTTTATCCTTACATTTTTTCGAAATGTCTACAGATTGTTGGGTGACAGATGCCATTTCAGAATGCGAAGACGTAAGACGAAAATACCTGGCTACAATAAGAGCTCTACGACGAATGGCTCTCGCATTAAAGAGGGCACAGAACCGGCAACATCGTGGTCTGGGCCTAAACAAGTGATGCAGTATGAATGGAAGTCTCGGTGTGGTATTTGCTTTCCAGAGGCAAGACAATTGTTAACTTTTGCAGACATCGGTTAGTGCAAGAAAAAAGGAACCCCAATGGGGTACTTAGCTTTAGACATTTTCAGCTGTAATTCAAACTCTGGTAGCGACCAACCAGCAAACTGCTTCTGCTCTGGGCTCTACGGCAAGAAAAACTGATGTAATGGCGTCGGCTATCTTCCTTTATAGCACTGTCAACCTGCCGTCACACAGCAAGTGACAACAGCCGACACAGAAAAACATTGACTCTGGTATTCGGGCCGGTCGAGGGCTACCACAGCAGGGATAACCCACAGGTTATGACTGCAACAGTGAAACATGAAGAACATCTGAAATTGCACAAGTGGGGGTACATATATACGAAATATGAGGCTATGTTATTTCAGATTAATTCCCCTAATGTGTTGTTAGTGCAATCTTGGAGCAAGTATATATTACGTATCTGGAGTGTGGGGGAGCACAGACCCTCAAATTGTGGATAAAACAGGCAATCCCTACAGAAAAACATGCTCTAAAGGTGCAAACAAAAGTTACATACTTAGCATAATGTTAGATCTGTATTTGTCATATTCCATCCATTCCTCTACAGATGGGTCTTGGATCATATCTCAGATCTGGCTTCAGCCACTTCAAAGCTTTGCATCTGTTGCTCATGCTCCAATCTCTACCCATAAACCCCATGTACAGAACAATCTACCTCAAACTGAGTTTGCTCACCTAAAACCATTTGAAGAAAAAAACAAAACAGTAAAATATGTCAATCTGAATATGACAATGACAAAAAATTTCTATCTGCAAAAACAAGAAATAATTCGAGAGACTGTCTAATCTTTCAGGAGCAGAGGCAAGGTCAGCTAGATCTGTCTCAGGATGTCATTTTCATAAGGAAACATTACCTATGAAAAATATGGGTGGGGTGGGATGGACAAACAGTAATAGAGGAATGGAAGGAATACAACACAGATCAAACATTATGGTAAATACATCACATTTCGTAACTAATGTTTTCTTTTCTGTCCATTACTTGACAGAGTCCCCAGCAAGTATTTTACATGGGAGACCTCATGGAACAATAGTCCTGAGCATAGCTGAACCAAAGGAAGCCCTGGATCTAAACTGGATAATATTTAAGGTAAAATAAAAGTATGAACTTTTGATCAGGTCACTGTAGCACATATATCAAACTGCAACATTAGAAAAGAAATCTGTAGAAAAAGCCAAAGATCTTGTGGAATTAGCCTTAGGGTTTGAGGGTAATGATAACCCCCATTTTTAGTAACCAAATTAGATGCATTGAGCCAACCAGTGAGATAAATTGACCCTGGATACTGCTTTTTTCCAATTTGGGTTTGGAAAAAAAGGACATGGATTAAAACTCAAATGCCAAAAAATGCATTATAGGGTCTTTTGGGAACAAAGACAAACAGCTGTTCAGATTTCCTGACAGATTTTGTGCGGTGTAAATAAAAACGCATGGGGCGATGAACATCTAGCAAATGTAAGAGATAGTCACCCTTGTTAGAGAAATTTGGGAAGAAAACTAGCAAATTTATAGACTGATTAATGGAAGATTTAGAGGTCACCTTAGGGTCAAAGGCTGGATTGGTCTTCAGACACTCACTGTTTTTGTGAAAAATTAGATCAGAGATTTCAGGAGAGCACAGTGACAGTCACCAAAAATAAAGTCTTCCATGACAGAAATTTATTCCAATAAAACATATTGGAACAGGATACTGGATGGAAATAATTTTAATAAAACACAAGTATTACAATCACAATTTCCACATGTCATAGACTGTAAATTATACTCATCAAAGGTGGGATGCAGGGTTGTGTCAGAAAAGTAGAAATCTGCATTGCCCATTAAACTTTTCATTTCAAGTATAATCCTCTCATCACATCATCATCATCATCATCTTCATCCCCTTTTTCCCATTTACATGGGGTCGGGGTATCGTATTAACTGTCGCCAACTCTCTCGATTCAGTGCCACTCTCCTGCCTGTCACCAAAAATAAAGTCTTCCATGACAGAAATTTATTCCAATAAAACATATTGGAACAGGATACTGGATGGAAATAATTTTAATAAAACACAAGTATTACAATCACAATTTCCACATGTCATAGACTGTAAATTATACTCATCAAAGGTGGGATGCAGGGTTGTGTCAGAAAAGTACAAATCTGCATTGCCCATTAAACTTTTCATTTCAAGTATAATCCTCTCATCACATCATCATCATCATCTTCATCCCCTTTTTCCCATTTACATGGGGTCGGGGTATCGTATTAACTGTCGCCAACTCTCTCGATTCAGTGCCACTCTCCTGCCTTCTTCAACACTCATGCCAGACTGTTGCAGATCTTCTTTCACACAATCCATCCACCTCTTTGCTGGACGCCCTCGCTTCCTCTTACCTTCTTCCTGTCTGTCCCAAATCTCCCTCACCAGATTGTCTTCTGCTTTTCTACACATGTGCCCATACCATCGTAATCTGTTTTCTTTGATCTTTTTTGCAATCGGAGCTACCTTGGCTTCTGCTCTTATGTCCTCATTTCTTCGTCTGTCCCGCAGTGTGCATTCTACCACCTTGCTCAGGCACTTCATTTCCATCACCTCTAGCTTTTTCAACTGTTCTGCCTTTACTGCCCAGGTTTCTGTACCATACAAGTAGTACTGGTCGCACCACTGTCTTGTACACCTTACTTTTCAGCTTCTTTGGCATTCTTCTGTCATATACTACACCTGATTCTATGCCAGTTGGCTGCAGCCCCTCTGATTCTAGCTTTGACCTCTTCATTCAGACTACCCTTCTCCTCAACCACCCCTCCCAGATACTTGAAGCTGTTTAACTGTTCCACTATCTTCCCATCTATCTCTATTCCCAGCTTCTTCTGATTTCCCCAATCTGCTGCCATTACCACTGTCTTATCTGTGCTTAGTTTCATCCCATGTGCTTTCAGATTTGCATTCCATTCTCCTATCCTTTGCTGAAGTTCTAGATCAGAGTCTGCCTGTACTGCCACATCATCTGCATACAGCAGCTTTGTTGCTCTGACCCCTCCAACCTGTTTGTTGATGTAGTCCATTACCAGTAATGAACAGCAGTGGGTTCAGAGATGAACCCTGGTGTACACCCACTCCCACTGGGAACCCCTCAGTGAGGCCAAACACTGTTCGTACTTGAGTCACTGGGTCCTTGTACACAGCCTGTACTAATTCTACCAATGTTTCTGGGACTTCAAACCACCGCAGTACTGGCCAGATCAGCTTTCTTGAGACCTTGTCATATGCTTTCTCCAAGTCTAGGAAAGCCCAGTTTGACTCTCTCCTCTTCTCTAGTCTCTTCTCAAGTATCTGTCTCAGTGCAAACATCGGGTCAATTGTGCTGCATCCTGATCTGAATCCGAACTGTTTCTCCCATCTTACATTCTACTATTCTGCGTATCCATTTATCAATCACCCTCTCCAGAACTTTCATGCAATGTGGTAGGAGTCTGATGCCTCTGTACTGTCCACAGTTGTGGATGTCCCCTTTGTTCTTGTACACTGGCACGAGTATGCTTATTCTTCAGTCATCTGGAATACGCCTTTCTCTCCACACTGCAATTAGTACCCTCAGGAGCCATTTCTCCCCTAGCTCACCCAGCATCTTTATCATATCTGCTGTGACCTCATCTGAGCCTGCTGCTTTCCCTGACTTCATTTTCCTTAGTGCTGCTCTTACTTCTTCTAAGCTGGGCTCCTCTTCTACTCTCATTGTAGGCCGTTTCTGGGGCAGTACTGCTTCTGTGGGGTTTTCTTCATTCAGAAGCTGCTGGAAATACTCCTTCCATCTGCCTTTGATGTCCTGTGGGCTAGTAAGCAGGTTGTTGCTGGAATCCCTTATGAAGGGTGTCTGACTATCTTCTTTATCTTTGTCTTTGCCTTGCAACCTGGTACAGTTTCTTTGTGCCCCTTACTGAGTCACTTTCCAGAAGCTGACAGAGTGCCTCTGATGCCCTATTCTTTGCTATTGCAACTTCTTTCTTAGTTTCTTTGTTAGCCAACCAGTAGTCCTTCCTAGCTTGGTCAGTCTTTTCAATCTCCCACTTCTTCCTGCACTCCTTCTTTCTTTTGATTACTTCCTGCACTTCTGCATTCCACCACCAGCTTTCCTTATGTACCTTATTTCTATACCTGGCTCGGCCACATATCTTTTCTGTAGCCTAACACATGCTGTTTTTAGGCGCTGCCACTCTTCTTCAACTCCACCTATTTCCTCCTCTTCTTGGGGTGCTAGAGCCCTGAGTAATTCCTTGAACTGCTGTACTTTCTCTCCAGTCAACTTCCAGGTCTTCAGCCTGGTCTCTGTTGACCTTAGAGTCTTCTTTGACCACTGCTTGCAGCTGATTGTGGCAACTACTGGTTTATGCTGTGAACCGACTGTTTCACTGGGGATGACTTTGCAATCATGGATTCTACCCCAGTGCCTTTTCCTTACTAGGAGGAAGTCTACCTGAGTTGCATGTTGGCTACTCTTGTATGTGATCTTGTGACGGTCTCTCTTTCTGAACCATGTGTTGGCTACTATCAAGCCATTTGCCAGACAGAAGTCTAGAATGGCTTCTCCTTCTTTATTCCTATTGCTCCACCCATGTGGACCCAGGCAGTCCTCATATCCTGTTCTAAGTCACCCATTATAAACACCAATTTATGTTGTTCTGCTTTATCTAGTAGGTCCTGCAACTGCTGTCTGAATGCACTCTTTTCCTCACTATCACAACCCTGCTGTGGGGCATAGGCTGAGATTATGAATACTGTCCTATCATTACACCGGAGTCTGATTGCCATGAGTCTGTCATCACAGTTTAGTCATAAATAGTTGTAGTTCCCAGCTCCAATCTGAACCTGGACTACATGGAGGAGGATCCAGTCTTCAAGAACAGCCTCATCCTCCAAAGCATGTACAGTGAATGCCAAGTGTAACGCAAGAAGCTGCATTACAATTATCCCATGAAAAAACATGGCTCATATGTTATCTCTAGTATTTCTAATGCAGAAACATAGCTTTCTTACTACAGGAAAGGGGTAGGTAGAAATGTACAGATGACAACAGTAAAGGATCTTCAAAATCTGATGGCAAGTCATTAGAACCATGTTTTCTCACAGGATAATTGTAATACAGTTCCTTGCATTTTACAGACTTGTTCATGCAGCTTAGATGCAAAATTGGTCTTAAATCCCCAGTTTTCTTTGGCACTAAAAAGAATCTTGAGTAAATTCCATATTTTCTATGGTGGGGCCTCTTGGATGACTCAGTTTCTTAGAGGCTTCTTTACTTCTAAAGCTTCCCTTTGTGAGCAAGGAACATTAGGAATTCTTTTGGAAACAAATAAGGGATCTGAAAGGGAATGACAGCCTTTGATTACAATCCTTTGCACTCATTCATCATAAGTGATGGATGTCTAGGTTAATGGATGCAGATATAAGCACCCCCCGACTGCCTCCAGACTGCAACATTCAGGCAATGATTCAGAAGCACAGGAAGCACTTCTCTGACTAAAAAACACTGAAGCCTTGATTCTGTGGACTACCTCTGCCTCTTGGGCAATGTCAATTATGCAAATTGCCCTTGCCATTGGGAGCTCGCTCTCCAAAATTGTCCGATGAAAATCCCCAAGATTTTTGAAACCACATTCACTTCCCTGCCTTCTGATTTCTTGAGAAGGTTCTTTGAGAGGTCCTGATGGCAGACAGGGATTTACCATCCTTTTCACTTCAGGAAATAATCTCCTTCACTTTTGGACCAAATAAAGTTGATAAATCATAGGGGACCTTGACAAAGGGAGCCTTAAAATGCTCCACAAAATTGCATAACCTCATTCAGGCATGCCTTCTGATGGAAATGCCTGTGCCAGCAGCTTTAAACACACCCTCTGTGACATTACAGAGAAAGGTCCATACAGGTATTAGACAAGGACAGTATGCTAGCCAGCTGAAAATCTAAAGTCTTTTTCTGATCTGCAGCAAGGTTCCGGAGAGAGAATTGGAGATCTCTTTAACCAAACTTCTTGGAAAAGGAGTGAAATGTACCAGGTAATTAAGTACGGACATTGAAAAAGTGGACAAGGCATAGACCTGCTGTCTAAAGTCCCTGATTCTTTGTTCATCAAGCTCCTTCTTGGTGGCTGCTGCCACAGTATGGAATCTATTGCTGGGCCCTTGGTCCAGTGCCATTGGTCCTTAAGAACTTGTCTGGCTTCTTTGGGGTAGGTTCAACTGTGTCAGGTTCCTTCCATGCCTGGGATGGGTCAAATCAATAATCTCATTGGGGACACACACAAAGAAGTAGATCAGCCAGAACCTAAAGCCTTGAGAAAAACTAACTCTTTAGAAGAAGGTGTTTGGGAAGACTAGTCCCCTTTCTGTTGAATTTTGAGAACTTCTCTGAATGAGACATCCTCAAAGATGGATCTAGGGGAATCTTCTCCCTCACTGAAATCAGTGTCAGTGGTCTTGAATTTTTCTGAGGAATCCAAGTGCCTCCTTTTACATTTATGTTTTCTGGGAACCTTCTCTGTGGGCTGCTCAGGGCGGTGACTCAAAAACATACAAAGTCTCTCTAGGAAGAAAAAGTTCAAGGCTCCCAGGAACTGCCTGTTCTAATGGGACCAGGACAGCAGGCTGAGGGACCCTGGGAGATCCCATGGGGTAAGGTTAGATCAGACTCCAAAAGGGAAGATCTTACCCTAGGCAAGGAGAGTACAGAACTCAGAGACTGAAATGAGCCCAGGGAGTTTAGCCTATGGAGCCAAAACCCTTGGAGGCAGTTCAACCCTGGACACCATCTGGCTAGGGTGCAAGGCAGTTGCAGGAGCTGAACTATCAAGCTCCAAAGCTCCTAAGGGGAGAAAACAGACTTTGTTAGCGTACTCACTGAGGATCAATGAGACAAGAAGTCTTGGCTCTGATGCAAAATCTACCCTGAACAAGTGTCAGATCCAGGGACAAGGAAAAGTGTTCTACTGGATACAACAGTGGTTGAAGCCAGGAATACCCCAGTTGGATCTGGATCTTAAGAAAACAGCTCATCATCATGTACACATCTACGATGAGGCTCCAAAAAGATTTAACTGACCTAAGGGATGAAGCTGAAGAAGGGGATCTGGATGAGTAAGGTAGTCTCTCTTGTAGAATAGAAGACCTAATGCTCAGAATGACAGACTCTAGAGAGAAATTGATGGGGGGCAGATTTCCAAGAACAATTGGGTCTGAAGGAAGCCTTGGCTCTTAATTTTGGTGACAGAGCTGATGAAGCTGTTGATTCTGGGGATCTTTTCCTGGAAGGCTTTGATTTGACCTTTTCTGCAGACTAAGATGAAGATGCCACAGATTTCCACAAAGCAAAAGACGGTTTTACTCCAGTAATGGGCAGGATAAGACCCTTCAGGATCAATTAATTTTACCTCTCTACTAAAGCCCTTTGGACAAATGCGTTACAGACTGAGCAAGGCACGTGCAAGTGTGAAGGGCCAAGGTAATAAACATGTATCATGTGCATAGTTGGGAAGCTTGTGTGTGCAAGATGCACACTTTTTAAAACCAGGTGGCTTGTCAGCCTTGACACAAACCCAGTGATACTCCCTCATGAACAGCAACTACATCACAGGAAATATTAATGTGACAACAGTAAACGTAAGCAAGATTAATTAGAAAAAGCATATATATATATATATATATATATATATATATACACACACACACACACACACACACACACACACACACACACACACACACACACACAACTACCTCTAGTTAAGGACAAAAAGTATTAAAGTTTGTTTTTTTTTTTGTTTTTTTCTTTTTTTTCAAATGATGGGGGGGTGGGGAGTAAATCTAATATCTGAAGGAATCCCTTAAGAAACCTAATCAGAAATTATGCTCTCAAACGGCTACATCTGAGCACCACAGATCTATCAGCATTTGAAGGTGGCAAATGAGATCTGAGTCAGCTCGTTCTGTACATAGAGTTTATGGGTAGTAAAGGAGCATGAGCACCGGATCCTAAGCTTTGAAGTGGCCAAAGCAGGATCAGAGACAAATTTGTAGACAAATGGATGGAAAAAACAACATCTGATAAGTGGGTTACAGAATGCACTGTTTTTTGTCTAAATCAAAGTTCATTTTTCAAAATACTAGGACTGGCATACCACAGCTTTGTGGGTATATCCCTTCTGACCTGATCGCTAATGTGGCCCATTACCAGTATGAACAGATGAATGCTCAGAGCTGAACCCTGATGTACACCAACTCCCACTGAGAACCTCACTGCAAGTCCAAACACTGTTTATACTTGTGTTATTGAGTCCTTGCACATAGCCTGCACTAATTCTACCAATGTTTCTAATGCTTCAAACCACAGCACGACTGCCCAAATAAGCTTTCTTGGGACTTTGTCATATACTTTTTCCAAGTCTAGGAAAGCCCACTTGGATTCTTTCCTCATCTCCAGCGTTTTCTCCATTGTCTCACTGCAAACATCAAGTCAACTATGCTGCATTCTGATCTGAACCTAAACTGCTGATCTCCCATTTTTCTCAATCACTCTCTACAGTACTTTCATACACTTTGAAAGGTGTTTGACACCTTTTGTACTGCCTACAGGAGTGAACATCCCTTCTTTTCTTGGACACTGGCATGAGTCAATAATTATACATTACTCTTAATGAGAATAAATGGGATCACAGAATAGATAATCTGAGGGTACCCATGCATGGAATAAAGTATTTAGTAGTGTCCCAAAGAATATAATGCGTTTTTTGGCATTTAGTTTCAGCCCATAATTTTGGTACCAGTTAATTATTTGAGACAAACCTTCCTGCAGGAAGACCAAGTCATTTGGGGATTCAATGACTGCTCCTAGCTTGCAGTCATCTGCAAACTTAGACAGAGCTCTCAGGTATTGGCTTTTACTTCAGAAAAGTAGATGCCAAACAGGACTGAAGATGGAGAAGGAGGCCCAGAGGGAGAACTATGGAGATGCCAAAAATAGGGTAGCAAAGTGCGAGTGAAGGGAAAGGGTGAAATGGAAGAAAGACTGGCAGCAGGTATTAAAGAAGGAAAAAAACACTTGCTTTCGAGTGAGAAAGAAGGAAGGTAGATAGGGAAAACTGTGAATTAGTTCTGAAAGTTCAGAAGATAAAACAGGCTGCAGAAAGTACAGTTGTGTACACTTAACATAAATGCAGATGTTCGAGTGTCTTCACTTTTGCACTCATCACATTTGGGTTATCCCTGCTGGGGTAGCCCTCAGCCTGAATACCAGAGACTTAGTATTTCTGCATTAGTTGCTGTCGCTTGAAGACTGACGTCAGGTCATCAGGGGTATAAAGGAAGGCATCTGACACCATTACATCAGTTTTTCTTGCCCTAACCGGTCAGAAGCTCGCAAAGTAGGAGTCAGGCTCTGGTGGCAGGACCCCACCAGTGGAAAATAAATATCAATATGTCCCTTCTAAGAAAAGGAAACAAGGAAAAAAGGTAACAAAAAGAAAAAGGGGGTAGGAAGAAGGGAGGGAAATCAGGGCTGCAACAGTGAAGACACTCAAACATCTATATTTATGGTAAGTGTACACAACTGTACTATGTTCTTTGTGTTTCACTGTTGCAGTCATCACATTTGGGTAGATTACCAAAGCTGAGGAAATTGGTGGGTGCAATCAAGGCTAAGGCAGCCATTACAGCACAGCCCTCCATCCCTCTCATCCTGGATTACTTAGCAAGACTGCAGAGGTAAAACCTGCCCTGAATTTAGAAAAGAGAGGCAGGTGGTAATGTTTGGTAAAGGTGTGAACAGATGTGCAGGTTGCAGCCTTGAGGATGTCCCTGGTGGGTACCCCTCTGAGGAATGCTGAAGAGGTGGAGGCTGCTCTGGTGGTGTGGGTCCTGACCCCCTTGGGGGGAGGCTTGCCATGCTGCTTGTAGCAGAAATGGATGCAATGTGTTAGCCATTTGGAAATGGTTTGCTTGGAGATGGCTTTGCCCTCTGGCCCAGAAGCAAAGCTAACCAGCAGTTGTGATCAGATTTTCTGAAGGGTTTCATCCTGTCCAGATAGTATCTGAGCTGTCTGTGCACTTCTAGAAAGTGCAGAATCCTTTCCCCCTTGTTTTGAGGGTTAGGAAAAAAGAGTGGAAAATGGATGGATTGGTTGAGAGCCACACTGCATACCACTTTGGGCATGAAGGATGGATTAGTTCTGAAGGATACCCTGTTTGCATGGAAGATGATGAAGGGTTTCACTGCCATGAATGCTTGCAGCTCAGAGGCTCTTCTGGCTGAAGTGATGGCCAGGAGGAAGGCTGCCTTCCAGAAGGGAAATTTTAGCTCTGCAGAAGAAGCTGGTTCGAAAGGAGGTAGGGTGAGCTTTTCTAAGACAAAGTTAACATCCTAAGCCAGTGTTGGGACCCTTCTGGGGGGTCTCAAGTTGTTAGCCCCTTTGAGGAACTGCTTGACTAGAGAGTGTGGAAAAAGAGGCTGCTCAGTGGGAAAATGAGTGGAAATAGCAAGAGGCATGAATTTTTATAGAGGAGAAAGACAGACCACTGTGTAGTAGGTCAGCTAAGTAATCCAGGATGAGAGGGATGGAGGGCTGTGCTGTAATGGCTTCCTTAGCCTGGATCGAGGTGCAGAACCTTTTCCATTTATCTGCATAAGACCTTCTGATGCTAGGGCATCTGTCCTCTCGGATAACATCCAGAACCTCTTTACTGAGGAGGGCAGACTGGTCAGGAGTCAGGTTATATGCCAAGCTGCCAAATTGAGAGTCTTCAATTGGGGGTGTATGAATTCTCCTGGCCTCTGGGTTAGGAGGTTGGGAATCTGAGGAAGATTCCAAGGGGGCAGTGGGGATAGGCTGCGCAGCAAGGGGTACCAGTGCTCTCTGGGCCAGTCTGGAGCTATGAGAATGGTCCTTGGTTTTTCCTCCCTTATTTTGATCAGTACACCTTGGGAATGAGAGGTAGGGGAGGAAAAGCATAGACTGAGAGGTTTACCCAAGGGAAGGACAGGGCATCTACTTTTCATGCCATGCAGTGATGCGCCCTGGTGCAGAATTTGCTGAGCTGATGGTTGGTGGGGCAGGCAAAGAGGTTGACCTCCAGGGTTCCCCATTTTTGAGTTATTAGTAAGAAGGTGTTTCTGCTGAGCTGTCACTTGTGGGGTCCAACAGTTTTCTGCTTAATTGGTCTGCCAGGGAGTTGAGAGAGCCCGGCAGGTATTGTGCTACCAGGTGTAGATGCAGGGAAGAGGCTGTGAACCAAAAAGTCATGGCCAGCCTGCACAGCGGGTAGGAGTGAGTCCCTCCCTGCTTGTTGATGTACCACATCACTGTGGTGTTGTCTGTTTTGATCATGAGAACCCCTGGAGAGAGAAGGGGTTTGAAATCTATCAAGGCCTACTGCACAGCCATCACCTCTTTTAGATTGATGTGCAGGTGGAGTTGCTAGGGGTTTCATTGGCCCTGTATGCACCTGCCATCCAGGTGTGTACCCCAGGCATAGTCTGAGGCATCTGTGGTGAGGGTCTGGGTGGCAGGGTGTGGGGAGAAGGCAGTCCCTCGTTGCAGGAGCAGGCTGTTGCCCACCAAAGAAATTCCTCCTTTAGGCAAGGAATAATAGGTAAAGGAGTTTCCAGATCTTGAGTGTGTTGACACCAAAGGCTCTTTATGTACCACTGAAGTTTCCTCATATGCAGTCTGGCATATGGAATAAGGAGTATGCAAGATGCCATGAACCCCCCAGGCTTGCAGAAAGCTGGGGCCTGGAAGACAGCTGAGAGAAGTAAGCTGACAGGAAACTTTGTTTCTCTGGTGTTAGGCATGCCATCTGGGATGCTGGGTCCAGACTTGCTCCCAGGAAGATTATCCTTTTGGTGGGTACCTGTTGGAATTTCTTTTTGTTGATTGTGCACTCTAAGGAGGTAAGTAGGTCCTTTACAAACACCAGGTCTTTCAGCAGCTTTTCCTGGCTCTCTGACTGAATAAGGCAGTCGTCTAAGTAGGAATAAACCTGAATATTTCTTTGTCTGCAAAAAGCAATGGCCAGAGCCAGGCATTTTGTGAAATCTCTGGGAGCAGTAGATAAGCCAAAGGGAAGTGCACAGAATTGAAAGTGTTGAGATCCTGCCCTGAAGCCAAGATATTTTCTGCAGCACTCCCTGATGGAAATGTGGAGGTAGGCTTCTTTTAGCTCCAGGGTGACTAGCCAAGTGTCAATGGACAGCATGGTTAGCAGCTGCTGGAGGGTGAGCATTTTGAATTTTGGGATCTCCAGGAAGGTGTTTAGAGTGGACAGGTCGAGGATGGGGCACCAGGTGCCCTCTTTTCTGGGTACCAGAAAATGTCTAGAGTAGAAGCCCTGGACTATCTGCTCTGCAGGAACGTATTCTACTGCTCCCAAGGAGGGTAGGGTATGGATTTGCTTTTGAGCCTCTGTCCACTGATTTGGTGTTAGATCTGGGAACCCTTTAGGGGTGGGAAGGGTGTGGAAGGAGAATTTTTACCCCTAAGATACAATGTTCAGAACCCACTGGTCCTTGGTAATGGTGGCCCAGGTGCTTGAGTAAAGGCACAGCTTTCCTCCTAGGGGTATATGATGGGGGTCAGAGGTGAGTTAGGGAGGGGGTGAGTTATTGTGAGTTTTTGCCATAAGGGAGTAGCTTAGAACTCCCTGGTTTTGAAGTGGAGGTAGTCAACTGCTTAGATCTCTGCAACCCATGGGACTGCTGTCTTGGAGGTCTGTTTCCAGGGGGCCTAGGCTGGCCCTGTTTACTAGGTGCAGGAAAGGACCAGTGCTTGGAAGGAAAATGCCTGCTGAACCTAAGTGGCTGTACCTGTAAGAAATCTTTAACAGTCTGCATAGATTTTGATTTTTCTTCCATCTTTTTTAACACCTCTTCTGCTTTAGTACTAAATAAGTTATCTTTGTGCAAGAGTGCATCCAACAATTTTGATTTGACATGGTCTGGCAGGGGTTGTTCCTTAAGCCATGCATGTCTTCTAATGACAGATCCAGTGACTGCTGCCCTGCAAGAAACTTCTAGGGCATCAAAACCGCAGTGCAAAGTGTGTTTAGTTACTTGATCAGCAGACTGCATAAATTCCTGTAAATCTTTAGATTCTGCCCATGCAGGAAAGGAGGACATTTGTTGTTTAAGATGTTCCAAGGTATGTTGCTGATATTTAAGCATATGGAAGTGACAATTGAGTGCCTGATAGCAACAGTAGCTGAGGTGTATACTTTCTAACCCCATCTGTCCAGAGCTCCCGAATCTCTGTATGAGGGGGTGGGATTCTTAGCTGAAGTTGCTTTAACCCCTTTTGAGTCTTGAGTAATGAGCTCAGGGTCCACAGCTGGGTTTTTAAAGAGATATTTTTAAGAGTCAGGGACTTTGGAATACCTGTCTGGCTTTCTGGGAGCAGGGCGGAGGGCGTTTGGAGTCAAGCTGGATTCAAGGAAGACATCATCTAACACATCTAGGACTGGGAGGATGGCTAAGGGCCTGTGCTGTGGAAGGTTCAGGTACTCTCCTGAGCCTCTTTTTAGACTGTGTGTAGTCTTGACTCTCCCATTTGAAATGTTCCCCTTAATGTATGCAGGGTTTCCCCAAAGGAAAAATCCTCTGGGGGAGAGGCTGAAGGAATAGATTCCTCTGCATCAGAATCCTCATATGTAGAGGGGCTGCATGTCTTCATAGTCAAATGCATCAGATTCATCTGACTCTTGTTCAGACAAAACTTCTGGAGATAGATCTTTTTCTTTTTGAGGGTGTGGCTTGGCTCCCCCTAATCAGCATGATAAGGTCCTCTGCCATTCTAGGCATTTGTGACTGAGGCAAGGGAGCAGGCATCAGAGAATGTCTGGAAGTCGGTTTCTTGGGGGTGGTTCGACCCCTGGGCCTTAGGAACATGGTTGTTTTAACAGTACCAGGAATACTACTCACAGCTAAAGGTGCTCTCACCAAACAAAAAAAAAGAAAAAGCTGTAAAAATGTGAAAGCAGCCACCACGAATATCAGCAGGACATAGGTTACAGCAACTCCCAAGTAATGACCATAGGCAATCCTTCAAAAACAGCAAGAACTTTTATTCAAATAACATGAAATGAGCTTTGATAGCCAAGCTATGCTTCTTCAGATATCAATTCAAAATGAAATCTGTAGTGCTTATATACAGCTTTTGGGTGGGCTCATTAAACATACAAATGCAATTAATCAATTATAAATTAGTAGTCATAGAGACAAAAAACAATCTAAACAGTTTAAAAAACAGTTTAAAAAACAGTTTGAAATGCATTACCTAAAACTGTTCATATAAATTATGCACATAGCAATGTAATAATGAATCATAACCATCATTCAAATCAAACAACAAAATTTTGTTTTAGAAAGAATTGTAGCTGGGAAAGAAGGCGTTGGTTTATATCTGGATTCAGTGTTGCGAAGGACTTCTTCGGAAGCCGGTCCTGCACAGTGGCTGTGGACCCATCCAAGGTAGAGATGATCACAGGATCCTTAGATGAAGAAGCATTCTGTGGCATACCGAACTATGAAAGGGTCTTGGTAGAGGCCTGCGAATTAACTGAAGCGGGCATCAGGGGCTGCAAAAGCGCCTCACTGAATTCCGGAGGACTGATGACCAGCTTGGCAGTAGCATCGTCTGAAGGTTTATTCCTGTGCGATCTGTCTCTGTCTATCTTTACATTTTTTTGGAAGATCTGCTGTCGGATGGCTTATGGAAGCCATATTGAAATTTGAGGACTGTAAACGGAAATACCTGGCTACAAAAAAGGCCCAATGATGAACAGTTCTGGCATTAAACAAAGCACAGAACTGACAATGAGGGACGTCGTGGTCTGGGTCTAGACAAGTGGCGTAGTAGGAGTGGAAGTCCTGGTGTGGTATTTGCTTTCCACAGGCGAGACAATTATTAACTTTTTGTGACATCGTTTAGTGCAAGAAAAAAGGATCCCCAATGGGGTACTTGGCTTTTGAAGACTTCATCTTCAACTTGGAAACAAAACTCAGGCAGCAGCCGACTGGCACTCGTGCAAACTGCTTCGGCTTCGGGCTCCACGGCAAGAAAGACTCATGTTATGGCATCGGCTGCCTTCCTTTATACCCCTGATGACCTGACATCAGTCTTCAAGTGACAGCAACTGACACAGAAACACTAAGTCTATGGTATTCAGGTTGGCTGAGGGCTAACCCAGCAGGGATAACCCAAATGTGATGACTGCGATAGTGAAACATGAAGAGCATCAGATGAAAAATGGAAATTGATAGTTATCACAAATGTTCCTCCAAGGAAAGAGAAGCAGAATACTACTCTTTTCTGGGCAAGTAAAAAGAACTGATAACAAATAGAGCTGAAAAATGTATCAGAGGCATTATGAAAAGAAAAGGCACATGGGTATAACAGAAACTTACCCAGGAACTTCAAGAGGACTGTTGGAACAACCAGTCTAAGGTAGGTGCAATTTTAATAATGTAAATAATACTTTTGGTACTATCTTTGAGAAGAGGACTTTCAAATCTAAATAATTTAAGGGGATTTTTCTTCTGTTGTATAGCTTATTTTTGGCAGTTGTTCAGCAGGATGATATGCTTTTGAGGTTCCCATGACATTTGGTTCTGGTAGTGACTCTATGAATTTTTCTGAATGAGTGCAGAATTCCTTTATGAAGCTTAATGTTGTATAAGGTCGGGGAGATCCACTGATATCTGAATGTTGACATTGTCACAGAGTAGGTTGAGGTCACAATGTCTGTAGTCTAAGTTCCGTGGGGTTTGCTGTAGGAGGTTTTGGAAGTTTAAAAGAGAAGGTCATAAGTCTATGACCAAACCTCACTGGGGCAAGAGATATCAGAGAAATGGTGCAAGTGGTAGCCATATTTGTAAGAATCAAGTAAAGAATATTGTGTCCTTGGACTTCCAAGATGGCTGCAAATTGACTAACAGATTAATTTCAGCTATCCCACTGTGAAAAACTCAAAAGAGAGCAAGTAAACTCAAACTTTTGGGTAAATTTCAATAACTTGCTAGTAAGTGCACTGCCTGGATGCCAGCAAAAAAAAAATTCAGAGAACCTGATAGAAAATCAACCACAAAAGGTGAGGAAGAAACACTGATTGGGAAGAATTACACAGCTGTTCAGCAAACAGCAGTGCAAGCTCCAGCTTTGGTGCAAGACATAACTTCCAGTAACCTAGAGGAAAAAATAAAGTCAAATGTATTCAGAGCTGATTAAACTAAATTAAACACTGAGAAGTAGATCAACTCAGATAACAAAAGACTGTAAAAATGGAAGAAGATTTAAACAGATACTCAGATGAGGTGATAAAACTACAAAAATCAAGAGGTCAAAATGAAGGAAAGGCTGGCTGAATATGAAACTGCTCAAGAAAAAATGTTTAAAAAATAATAGAATTTGAGGACACAGCACATACTGAAAACCTGAGATTTTCTGCCAGACCAGAGAAGCAGAAGAAACAGACTATATTCATTTTATGAAAGTAAAAATAAGCAACTGCACTGGTATTCCACAGCAGGAGTTGTTAATTGAAAGGGTGCATTGTGTGCCCAAAACTGGCATAAGAATGCAACCTAGACCTTTAATAGTAAATATGCAATCATACAGGCATAAGTTGATTCTGAGAAATGTGGCAGAAGGAAAAAGTACCAAAAGTGGCAGACAAGAGTGTTTGTGGAAAATGATTACTCACTGTACACCAAGCAGAAGTGGAGTAAATGTATTTCACTAATCGTAGAATGTTGAGAAGCAGGCATGAGATTCAAACTGCTGTACCCAGCTATCTTCAGAATATTCTTTCCTGGAGGGATAAAATCATTTTTGATGCAGAACATGCTAAGGAGGAAATAGAAAAGTTTGCCCAACAAAAAGTGAGCTGTGAAACAGGAGATTCTGCTTCTTGTTCTGGTAACAAAGATCACAGAGAGACTGTACTAGTGTAACCTTTTCCAATGTTTCAATGAAAAATGATTGAGACACAGAAAAAAGTACAAGAGTTGACTAGAAGAACCAAGACTATTTTGGAAATGAAAGTGGAGATAAACAGGAATAAAACTAGCAACTTGGAAATTGACAAATATATGGGGGATTCCGGAGCAGTAATTATATCTGTGAAACATGACAGAACAAGAAAACCTGGAAAGACGGGACTTTTTGACTTTGTTAAACTTCTAGGGGACTCTAAAGCATATGCCCTACTTCATGTCTTTAATATTTGGAAGAGGACGGAGAGTTAACTGTAAATAAAACATTTTCTTAACAGCAGTATTTTTACAATGCATAATCTGTATGCTATAAAGTAAAGTTTTCTCAGTTCATTTCAAGTGTAATGGGGATACTAAAGTAAAGAGGTGCCCCTGTTTTTCTTGTCCTTTTCTCTTTGTTTGGTTTTAAGAAATGTAGGCACTGCAGTGCAAAAAAAAAAAAAAAAAGAAAAGAAAAAAAACTTTGCTTGATCTAGTGACAGCTGTGATGATGTGGGGTAGTGCCAGCTGTGCAGGGCAGTGCAAGTGTAACCTATGTCAGCATAGCTAGCTGGAGTTTTATAAAGAATTTTATGTGATTTGAATGTCAAACTGATTTGTATAGTTACCAAATGAAAACAGTCATTGGACCAAATAAGGAATCAGATGCAAAAAAAACAGAGAATACAAGAAAAAGAAAAATAATCGGGTTCCACACAGCAGTGAAAATCAATATGTCCTTTATTGTAGTAAGGTAAGGGCTTTCTCAGAATAGCATCCGCTTCATCAGACCAACAAAGATAGAATAACAGTTACATTTTTAAACACTAAAACATCCAATCAAAAATCAGATAAAATGTGCATCATAACTAAAAGCCATGTGATAAAATACATCTGTAGAATATACAGATCTTTAAAAAATTTAATAAAAACAGACTAAATGAACAATATGTACTTAAAATGGTAACGAATACAATGGTAAAAAGTAATAAAAGATGGACTACTGAAATATATATGATAAAAATATTAAAAGAAAAATCAATGCTTTAATGGCCGTGCTTTAAGGAAGGGTTTCAGGGAGGAGGTTTATCAGCTTGAAAGCGCAAAATCCATTTCTGTTCACTAAATTCTGTTCTATTATTTATGGCACCTCCTCTCTTGGTACTATGCAGACTCTCTAGTACCATAAAGCTAAATTTATGTTCTTTACCCTCTTTAGCTACATGTAGTGATAGTCAGCTGGTTTCTTTAACATTCCTAACATCCCTAAGGTGTTCAAGTATCCTATCCTTAAACACCCTGTTTGTTTTCCCTATGTAAAATGAAAATCAGGTAGTACAATAGCAAAAATAGACATTGTTTGTTTGACAATCTGCATAAAAAGCAGTATCTGTCTTAAAACCCAAAGTGGGATGTGTGAAATGATTACCAATGTGTATATGTGTACAGGCCATACAATTCCTACACATATATGTACCAAGTCTATCAGATATTATAGTTGATTTTAGTATTAAGGGATCGATAACAAAGTTGACTCTTAAGTGATCTATTATTTCTAAAAGCAAAATCTGGCTGTGTGCCAATGACCCCATTCAACTCATGTACAGTAGACAGAATATCCCAGTTCTTTTTAATATCACATGCTACATGCACATTGCTGGCAAAAGTCAATGGCATCCTTAGTTTATTCCTAGAGGTATCAGTGGAAGCGTCACTTGAGAAAGTATTGTCAGTATTATCCCTGTTGTTAAAACTAGTGGGGAGGGGGGGAAAAGTATGGCTGGCACTTACCTGACCTATGCCACCATCCTTCTGCTATTTGAGAATCAATAAGTTTACTGCTACAGCCTCTTTCTAAAAATTCTTAAGTGTTTGTAATGCAACAATGAGACTATCATCATCATTAAAAAGTCTCATAGTTCGAAATATCTGTCTTTTCAACACGTTAAATTTCGTATGATTCGGATGCATACTGCCATAGTGTAGAACATTATTCTTTCTAACAGTTTTCTTATACAAAGTAGTAGACACAGTGGATAAATTATTTTTAGTAACTTTAACATCCAAAAACTCTACTTCTTTATCAGAATATTAATAGGTAAAACTCAAGAAAGTATTTAACTGATTTAAGTATAAAAGAAACTCTTGTAGCCGCTGCTCTGAGCCATGCCACAACAAAAAAATATCATCCACAAAACATTTATACCATTTGATGTTAACCTGGTGTTCATTATTCGAAAGTACACGTTTAGCTTCCCAATTAGCTAGGGATAAGTTGGCGTAGCTATTAGCATAAGCTGTGCCCATAGCTACGCCAACTTTTTGTGCATAATAAGCATTAAAAATAAACACATTGTTTCCTATGATGATTTCCAAAAGTGTGCAAGTGTCACCTTAGTATCAGGGGTGCTTCTCTCACACAGTAATTCTCTGACATTTTCAATTCCCCATTCATTGGGTATAACAGTGAACAATGATTCAATATCCAGAGTTATAAATAAACATTGTCCTAAGATAATTTCATTTTGTTTAGATAGCTCATTTAAAAAACTCTTGGTATCCTTTAAAACAGTGCTACAATTAGCCAAGGCAGCATGCAAAGTCTTTTCTACAAAGATAGAAAGTGGCTCAGTTACCCAACCTCGGCCTGAAACTATAGGGCGCATAGGTGGAGTTAAAGGATTCTTATGTATTTTGGGTAGACCATATATGAAAGGGACTATTGGATGTTCTACCTTGAAATAAACAGCTGCTCAGATATCATGCCTGTTATTAATAAATCAAAGATAAAAACTGTACTTTTTCTATGACACTACTAAGTATATGCATAGGTAAGATGGCATATGTATCAACGTCACTGAGATGACTTAACAGATTCTATATATTTGTCCTTGTCAACAACAACAATACCACCTCCTTTATCAGCTGGACATATTTCTATACTATTTAGTTCTTTCAGTTCAACTAGAGCTTGTATCTCTGCAGCTGATAAACAAACTAATAATTTTAGTAATTTATCTAGAGACTTCTCTCTAAGTTGTTTTCCACAAAGGTCAATAAACAGATCTATAGTAGAATTACTAGGTGTTATGTAAGTGCTGGCCTTTCTAAATATACACTCAGCATTATCACATAGCTTTAAGTGTAAGAGTTCTGCCAAAAAGGTGTAGGTCTTTACCTCTGTTATGTCCATTCTTTGAGCCGGAATAAAGGTTAAACCTCTGTTTAACACAGATAATTGTGAGTCATACACATAGTACATATTGTTCATTTAGTCTGTTTTTATTCAATTTTTTAAAGATCTATATATTCTACAGATGTATTTTATCACATGGCCTTTAGGCTATGATGCACAATTTTTCTGATTTTTGATTGGATGTTTTAGTGTTTAAAAATGTAACTGTTATTCTATCTTTGTTGGTCTGATGAAGCAGATGTTATTCTGAGAAAGTGCTTACCTTACTACAATAAAGGACATATTGATTTTCACTGCTGTGTGGAACCAGATTATTTTTCTTTTTCTTGTATTCTCTGTTTTTTGCATCTGATTCCTTATTTGGTTCAAGGACTGTTTTCATTTGGTATATTTTCTTTAAGCATGGCAGGAAATGAAATGGATCGTTTGGACAACTTTGTACCTTTGATGGATTTGCCATCTAATAGGAGGAACAACTATCGTTTGTCTACTTTATTGGACTTTCACACTAATCCATTACTCAATGGAACTTATATGCAGACATCACTGACTCTAGATAATCCTGATTTATCTGCAGCTTTCAGAGATGACCATCACAATCTGGAGAATAAACTTTATAAGTTTAAGCACTTGCAGTGGCAGCACTTTCATCTTGAGGCTTCATTGAGCCTTAATATAGCACCAAGGGGACTTAAGAGTTCTCACCATGCCCAGTTATGGGCAAGCTTATCCTGAGCTACTTAGGCGCTGGCAGTTACTTATCCTTGAGTGCAGCGCTAAATATATGCAGCTCCTTATCGAATTTTTAGACCAGAGGAGCTAAAACTATCTAATGAAATCACTGAGTTGCAAAACATAATTAACAACACCTATTCAGATGAACTTGTTGGTGATAAAATAGATGTGCTGTTTGAAAATATTACTGGTTATGACAAGAGACTTTCTGCTACCAAAAACAAAAAAATTACAAAGGGATTTGAAGGATTTTAAAAAAGGTAATGTCTTCTCTTGGGTAAATGAAAGGGTTAATACTAACTCCAATATACAGCATATAACAGGAAATGGGCGGAGCTCTGTAAGACCCAGAACTACATTGCATTCAACTGTTTCAGATAAACAAGCAGCATATGCAAAAACTGTTAAAATTACCACTTCTATAGAACCCACAGACCTTTTGCCCAATGTTCCTATTGTTTCTGTTAGTGAGGGAATTGTTTCAGAAGCTAACCTAAGTACATCTGTAGCTGCTGTAGGCAGTCACTCTGATGCTAGCACAAGCACTGCAGCTGTTAGACCTAAAACAAGCATGGCTTCCAGTGTGAGTTTGAATTCCACAGAGCAGGTCTCTGTACTATCAGGCTCCACCCATGGACATTTTTATTGAAAGAACCCCTGCCTATAAAAGAAGATCGAAGAATCGCCTGCAAAATCAATGTACACGACTACACAGCCAGGAGGATGAAATAAGGTCAGGAAAGAGATACAAACAAGCTTAGTTCACAATATCTCTACTTTAATTTTAATTGACTCACATTTATCTGCGTTAAACAGAGGTCTAACCTTTGCTCTGGCTCAAAGAATGGACATAACAGAGATAATTAAAGACCTTAAGAGTCAACTCTGTTATCGATTATTTAATACTAAATCAACTGTAATATCTGATAGACTTGGTACATATATGTGTAGGAATTGTATGGCCTGTACACATATACACATTGGTAATCATTTCACACATCTCACTTTGGGTTTTAAGATAGATGCTGCTTTTTATGCAGATTGCCAAAGAAAAATTGTTATCTATTTTTGCTATTGTACTACCTGCTTCTCATTTTACATAGGGAAAACAAACAGGGTGTTTATGATACTTGAACACCTTGGGGATATTAAAAATGTTAAAGAAACCAGCGCACTACCACTACATGTAGCTAAAGAGGGTAAAGAACATAAATTTACTTTATAGTACTAGAGATTCTGCACAGTACCAAGAGAGGAGGTGCCATAAATAATAGAATAGAATCTAGTAAACAGAAATGGATTTTGTGCTTTCAAGCTGATAAACCTCCTGGTTTAAACAGAGTTTCCCTGAAACCCTTCCTTAAAGCACAGCCATTAAAGCATTGATTTCTCTTTTAATATTTTATCATATATATTTCAATAGTCCATCTTTTATTATTTTTTACCATTGTATTTGTTACCATTTTAAGTACATATTGTTCATTTAGTCTGTTTTTACATTCCGAATGGGGCACTGTACTCAATCATTGGTCTGATAAGTGAAGAGTACAGGGGAACAATGACCTCCCTTGATCTGGATGTGAATCCCTTCATAATCAGGTGGGCAATGTAGAAGGTCCTCCTAACCACTTTGGCAATGTGAGTGTCAAAAGAAAGGTTACTGTCAACTTGGGTCCCCAGGTCCCTGATAACCTCTTCTGTGCTTAATGGATTGCCACCTATGTGGTAACTTGGGGTTACCTTGTTTTTACCAAAGGGTATGACTATACATTTTTTGGTGTTTAGCTTAAGGCCATGGCTCTGGCACCAGTTATCCGTTTCTATGAGACCTCTCTGAAGGATATCTGTGTCTGATGGATTTTCAACTATGGCCCAGTTTGCAGTCATCTGCAAACTTTGTCAGCCACAATCCTCCTATGTTTGCCTGCACTTCTGAAAAGTAGATGCCGAACAAGAGGGGGCCCAGGACTGAGCCCTGTGGGACACCGCTTGTGACCGGCTTGGAGTCTGACATGGCACCAGCAACTCTAACCCTGTGGGTTCTGTCCTTGAGCCAGTTTGCAACCCATCTTGTGACATATGGATTTACATTTAAGCTGGTGAGCTTTTCTATGATACCTGAGTGGGGTATTGTGTCGAAAGCTTTTGCAAGGTCAAGGTAGGCTGTGTGAACTGCCTTACCCTCATCAATGGCCTTGGTGACCGTTTCAAAAAAGTCGACCAAGTTCAAGAGGCACTTGACAAAGCCGAATTGGGTAGGATCCAAAGTCTGTAGGTCCCCTATGTCTTTATTTATGAGTTCCATTATGATCCTCTCCATAGCTTTGCAGACCAGGCTTGTTAAGCTTATGGGGCAGTAATTACCAGGGTCCGTAGAAGCACCGCCTTTGTGGAGTGGGACCACAGTTGTCGTACGCCACTCTTTGGGTACATATCCTGTGGTAAGGCTAAGATTAAACAGCAGCCTTATGTGTGGGTTTGGTTCCTCAATGAGTTCGTGTAGCACACAGCCGGGGACACCATCCGGTCCCATTGATGCTGTGTTTTTAGCTTTAGAGAGAGCAGCTCTCACCTGAGCATTTGAGATGATTGGGAGGCTACACTCTGCTGGGATAGATATTTCTCCTTTTGGGGGGGGGGGGGCGGGGAGAAATTTTCATTAAACCTGTCTGCCAGTATGTTTGCAATGTCTGTGGGTTCAGTGATTTTTGTATTATTTTGGACTAATTCTGAGCATATCTGAGAGTTTCCACCCAGATTTCTAACATAGCTAAAGAAGGCCTTATGATTGTCTTTTGAGTCCTTGGTGATTTTTTTCTCTCAAAGTTGGCCTTAGATGATTTTATGAGTGATCGTAGTTTTTTACTAGTATTGATCAGAGATGTCTTCCCTTTTAGGGATTTTGCTCTATCTTGTAGTAGCTTTCTCCTCTTGTTGTAAAGTTTGTTTATGGCTGGGGTCCACCAGATCGGGCGCTTGCCTTTGGTGGAAAGGGTCTTGATTTTATTTGGGATTGCTTGATCCATGCAATCCTGGAGGTGCTCGTAGAAAGCATTTGTAAGGGATTCAGCAGCGTGGGTTGTGGTTTCCAATGGCTCAGGGGCCTTGAAGGATACCACACCAGTCTTAAAAAGTGTGAAGTTGGCTTTTGAGAAGTTCTTCACTGTGGTCTTTTTTGTTGGGGTGGGGGCGGATGTGGATCTCCAGTGAGATTAGTTTATGGTCTGATCTCACCAATGAGGGATATACTTCCGTGTGGAGCATTTTGTCCCCATGTTTGTGATGATCAGGTCTAGTATATTTTCACCTCTTGTGGGAATGGTGACAAGTTGTTCCATAGCATTTGAGTTTATGAACTCCAGGAACCTTTGGGCTAGGGTATTGGGGCTTGAGTAATGTTCCCAGTCTATGTTTGGGTAGTTGAAGTCACCCAATATGATGGTGTTTGGAGAGACATTTATACTCTCCAGTGTCTTCAGGAAGGCTGTGTGGGGTTCCTGAGTTTGAGAGGGTGGCCTGTAACATGCTACAAACTGTAAAGCAGTTTTGCCTATGGTTAATTGCACCTGAATGGTCTCTGATGCTTCGTGAGTTGCCACCACCCTGGAGGTGTGGGTATCCTTGATGAATATGGATACACCCCCTCCTTTTGTGGTACGGTCCGGGTTTTGGGGCCGGAACGCATGATATGAGGTAAAACCTGATAGTGCCGGGGTGCTCTCAGGAGCCTTGAACCAGGTTTCAGTCACAGCACAGACATCGATGTTCTCCATACTGAGGAGGGGTTCGAGGGCATGCATCTTGAGATTTAGACTTCTGGCATTGAGCAGCATTACCCTTAGTTTTTTTCCATTATTGTTTTCTAGGGTGGTGGGTTTAGAATTTGAGCCTTGTCTAAAAAAGGCACCATGGGGGTGGCAAGAGCCTTTGCCAATATCCGGAAACCCAGGGGTGACAGATGCAAGCCGTCCCTTGCGAAGCAGCGTGGCCTGTCAAGCATGTCATTCCAGGCCAACAGACATTGAATCCCCTTAGAATGACACCAGAAATTAAGCCAATTATTAAAACTGATCATTTTGTCTCTGTATTGTGGCATCATTCTTGGTGAAGGTAGGATACTGCTCAGGGTCAGGGTCATACCAGCCTGGGCTACATAATCTGAGAGCTCCTTTATGTCTCTTTTCATGTAGTCCAGGGAGGTACGTCTCAGGTCATTCACACCGGCATGGACAATGACTGAGCCATACTTGTACTTGCTGTGGAGTGACCTGAGTGCTTGTGTTATGTGGCGGATTCTATCGCCCGACAGGCAGCTTACTGTGACCCTCTCCTTGTTCAGTCTGGTGAGTGGGACGTCAGTGTGTCTGACTATGGTGTCACCTATGACAAGTGTGTCTGGCATTGTGTTTGGCCTTAAGGGCTGTGACTGATTTGCACACTGACTTTGTGATCTATGTGTTGCTTGTGTTATGTCATGATGTGGCAGTTGTTTGGGTGTCTGCTTTGGAGGCCTCTGCTGTTTTGGTAGATTTTTGATCAGTGCCTCCGAGTATGTCTTTGTGTGTTTATGTGTTTGATTTGTAGTTGTGATAGTTCTATGTGAGACTGGGTTTATGGTGTGTGTGGTTACCTTCTCCTCCTGTCTAGTTTTGCCAGTCCTGAGTTGAGAGAGCTCAGCCTCCAGTTTGGCTATATAGTTGCATTTCTCGCATGTATTTATGTTTTGTGGGAGGAGGAGAGGGTTTGTCTGTGTACATGAGGCAATTGTAACATTGCCTCAATATTCCCAGATTCACCAGCTGAGCAGGAGAGGACGCTAGCAACTGACCCTTTGACATGCTAGAAGAAATGAAAAAGTTTGCTGTGTAACTGAGTCAGAAAGGACCTATAGGGAAGTGGGTACTCAAGGGGGTTTTAAACTAGTGAAGTACTTTGTATAATATAGAAGTGCTTTACCTGACTAAAAAATGCTTTAGGAACAAGTGCTGAGCTTTACAGATAGAGAATGGACTGTTTAGATTACAAGTAGAGCAGTTCTAAGGGAAAAAATGAAGAGCAGACTTTACGGAGCCAGAAATAGTTTAACCTTGTTTAACTGGTGCTGCCCGATGGTGCTCTAGTGGCAACTCCACGCTAAATGCAGAAAAGGCAATAAGTCAGTAGTACAGGCTAGCACACTTTAGTGGGCAGCCAAACAATTAAATTAAACAGCAAACAAACACTTTTCGACTTGAATTAGACTAATTTCGACTAAAATGTACTTTTAAGTGCAGATAATAAAAAATGCAGTAAATAACTATGAAAACAGTTAAAGTTTGCTCTAGGTAAGCAGTAGAAGGTAAAACAAATATAAAAAACAGCAGGATACTTAATCAGGAAAGCAGTCGCTTTTTTTCAGTTCTCTGTAGTCAGGAAGACTCAACAGGACCACGTGGAGCTGTGTCTGAGCAATATGGCTTCAAACAAATGCCAGAGGCAGATTTTAACCAGGGAACTTCAAAAGAGCTAGAAATGGTCCAAAATTACCGATTACTACAGCTTCTTGTGCTGAGGTCACTTCCCTCAAGGACAGGTAGGCTATTCAAGGCCCCCCACTCCCACTGGTGAGCTAAGAAACTTCCTTCTATCCAAGTAAGGCAATGGACAACACAGGAACTACAACACAGCCCAGGATACAGCAAGGCCTGTAAACTGGTCTAACTAGTTTAGGAGAGGCAGGAAAACAAGGAATAATTTTTTGTTTTTAAATAGAAACATACAGAAATGCAGAAACGGCAATAAGTCAGAAGTACAGGCTAGCACACTTTAGTGGGCAGCCAAACAATTAAATTAAACAGCAAACAAATACTTTTCGACTTGAATTAGACTAATTTCGACTAAAATGTACTTTTAAGTGCAGATAATAAAAAATGCAGTAAATAACTATGAAAACAGTTAAAGCTTGCTCCAGGTAAGCAGTAGAAGGTAAAACAAATATAAAAAACAGCAGGATACTTAATCAGGAAAGCAGTCACTTTTTTTTCAGTTCTCTGTAGCCAGGAAGACTCAACAGGACCACGTGGAGCTGTGTCTGAGCAATATGGCTTCAAAAAAATGCCAGAGGCAGATTTTAACCAGGGAACTTCAAAAGAGCTAGAAATTGTCCAACGCTGAGGTCACTTCCCTCAAGGACAGGTAGGCTATTCAAGGCTCCCCACTCCCACTGATGAGCTAAGAAACTTCCTTCTATCCAAGTAAGGCAATGGACAACACAGGAACTACAACACAGCCCAGGATACAGCAAGGCCTGTAAACTGGTCTAACTAGTTTAGGAGAGGCAGGAAAACAAGGAATATTTTTTTTTTTTTTTGTTTTTAAATAGAAACACACAGAAATGCAGAAAAGGCAATAAGTCAGTAGCACAGGCTAGCACACTTTAGTGGGCAGCCAAACAATTAAATTAAACAGCAAACAAACACTTTTCGACTTGAATTAGACTAATTTCGACTAAAATGTACTTTTAAGTGCAGATAATAAAAATGCAGTAAATAACTATGAAAACAGTTAAAGCTTGCTCTAGGTAAGCAGTAGAAGGTAAAACAAATATAAAAAACAGCAGGATACTTAATCAGGAAAGCAGTCGCTTTTTTCAGTTCTCTGTAGCCAGGAAGACTCAACAGGACCACACTGCTGTGTGGAACCGGATCATTTTTCTTTTTCTTGTATTCTCTGGTTTTTGCATCTGATTCCTTATTTGGTCCAAGGACCATTTTCGTTTGGTAAATTTACAAATCAGTTTGACATTCAAAGCACATAAAATTCTTTACAACTACAACTAGCTAAGCTGACATATGTTACTCATGCACTGCCCTGCACAGCTGGCACTACCTCACATCATCATAGTTGTCACTAGATCAAGCAAAGTTTTTTTTGTTTTTTCTTTCTTTCTTTTTTTTTTACATTGCATTGCCTACATTTCTTAAAACCAAACAAAGAGAAAAGGACAAAACAGGGGCACCTCTTTACTTCAGTATCCCCATTACACTTGAAATGAACTGAGAAAACTTTACTTTATAGCATACAGATCATATCATGCATTGTAAAAATACTGCTGTTAAGAAAATGTTTTATTTACAGTTAACTCTCTGTCCTCTTCCCCCTCTCCTAAGTGTTCTTCCAAATATTAAAGACATGAAGTAGGACATATGCTTTAGAGTCCCCTAGAAGTTTAACTAAGTCAAAATGTCTAGTCTTTCCAGGTTTTCTTGTTCTGTCATGTTTCCCAAATATAATTACTGCTCTGTAATCCCCCCATGTATTTGTCAATTTCCAAGTTGCTAGTTTTATTCCTGTTTATCTCCACCTTCATTTCTAAAACAGTCTTGGTTCTTCTAGTCAACTCTTGTACTTTTTTCTGTCTCTCAATCATTTTTCAGTGAAACATTGGAAAAGGTTACACTAGCACAGTCTCTCTGTGATCTTTATTACCAGAACAAGAAGCAGAATCTCCTGTTTCACAGCTCACTTTTTGTTGGGCAAACTTTTCTATTTCCT
Organism: Protopterus annectens; assembly: GCF_019279795.1. NCBI lineage: Eukaryota > Metazoa > Chordata > Ceratodontiformes > Protopteridae > Protopterus > Protopterus annectens. The sequence goes on from NC_056735.1 coordinate 1,296,225,811, forward strand.
CCTTAGCATGTTCTGCATCAAAAATGATTTTATCCCTCCAGGAAAGAATATTCTGAAGATAGCTGGGTACAGCAATTTGAATCTCATGCCTGCTTCTCAACATTCTATGATTAGTAGAATAAATTTACTCCTCTTCTGCTTGGTGTACAGTGAGTAATCATTTTCCACAAACACTCTGTCTGCCACTTTTGGTACTTTGTCCTTCTGCCACATTTTTGTCAGAATCAACTTATGCCTGTATGATTGCATCTTTACTATTAAAGGTCTAGGTTGCATTCTTATGCCAGTTTTGGGCATACAATGTACCCTTTCAATTAACAACTCCTGCTGTGGAATACCAGTGCAGTTGCTTTTTTACTTTCATAAAATAAATATAGTCTGTTTCTTCTACTTCTCTTGTCCAGCAGGAAATCTCAGGTTTTCAATATGTGCTGTGTCCTCAAATTCTATTATTTTTTTAAACATTTCTTCTTGAGCAGTTTCATATTCAGACAGCCTTTTCTTCATTTTGACCTCTTGATTTTTGTAGTTTTATCACTTCATCTGAGTATCTGTTTAAATCTTCTTCCATTTTTCCAGCCTTTTGGTATCTGAGTTGATATACGCCTCAGTGTTTAATTTAGTTTAATCAGCTCTGAATACATTTGACTTTATTTTTTCCTCTAGGTTACTGGAAGTTATGTCTTGCACCAAAGCTGGAGCTTGCTCTGCTGTTTGCTGAACAACTGCATAATTCTTCCCAATCAGTGTTTCTTCCTCACCTTTTGTGACAGATTTTCTTTCAGGTTCTCTGAATTTCTTAGCATGGATAACCTTCCTTTTAGGTTAACCCAAGTCTATCAAGTGTGGCTGTCAGTTTGGGACAACTGTTCGTATTAGGAGGGTAAAACTTCAATATTTGAAGTAGTATACAGTTTTGTGTGTTGGTATTAAGTTAATAGGTTTTATGGGTGTATTTATTTACTTTTTGTTTGATGGCTTTCGATAAAACAAAATGGTTTGTAAGATGTGACATAGGCACAAATGGATATGTCAAGAAACCTCTGTATAAACGATCAACTTGCCAAACATTAGTGTATGCATGTAACACAGAAGCTAGAATTAAATACTTAAAAAAACTGTTAAAAGGTGGGAATAATAACTTTTAACATGATGATGCTTTCTATATTATCTTTAAATATAAATGGTCTCACAGATACATACAGAAAAGAAAGAGTAGTGAAGTACATTAAAAATGTAAAGTGCACACAGCTATGTTACAGGATACACATTTGGAAAGAACTGAGCATGTGAATTTGATAAAGAAAGGTTTTCAGGAAGCTTATTCAGTGGAATACCAGGAAAAAGGAAAACAGGGGTGCTTATATTAATTGCAAGAGGAGCTACAATAGTGACAGAAGAGGCTAAAAATATAATAATAATGGTAGAATAGTACTAAGGGGCTACTGGCAATGGAGGAGGATTACACTGGCATGTATTTATATTCCATGTAAAACTGTTACAATGGAGCTTATGACAATTCTGGGAGAAATAATCATCTTTCAGCCAGGAATATTCTTTATAGATGGGGACTGGAATTTGACTTACAGCAGTGAAGATGTGCCTGGGGGGCAAAGAAGGGAAATATAACAAAGGAGTGTAGGTTTTTGAATAAATGTATGAAAATATTTGGCATGTGGAAGATGTGAATTCAGTTGTAGGAATTCAGAGTGAATTTACACATTCCCCAAGATACAAAAATTGGGCTAGGCTAAGCAGAACTTACATGTCATAGGAACCATGAGCATTTAATTGAGGGTTTAGTGTGCTTCCAGTGGCTATTTCAGATCACGCGTGAATGGTAAGTGAAATAAAAATGCATGGTATTGGGGTAGGGATGAGACACTGACACTTTCACACCTGTCTGTTGGTAGGAGAGGAGTTTGAGGAATGGGGAGTGGAGATTATTTGGGAGTTATTAGAGGGGACAGAGGTTTCTTCTGGAAATGTAGCTGGGGAGTGGGATGGGACTGGGATGGAGTTTGAAGACAGGGAGGAGGTGGAAGAGGGAAAGATGTGGTTGAACAGTGAGATTAACTGTTTTAGGGGGTGTTGACAGGTATTGGGAGTGTTAGGAGTGGGGGGTCTGACAAGGCAGGGGGGGTATTTGCAGAATGCTGGACAGACTGTGGGGGAATGCCTCAGTGGTGTGCATGGGTTTGGAAGGACTGCTGTTTTGCAGCTATTTGTTGATGGTGAGTCCAAGGAAACCTTTGGCTTGGGGACTTGTGCTGCAGAGAGTGGGGGGGGGGGGTTGTTGCCAAACTTGGGAAGCCTGTGGAGTGCAGGAAGGTGGGAGATCTTGTGGAGGTACTGGAAATGCTTCAGAAATTTTATGGGGGTCTGTGTGAAGCAGAGAGGTGGGGAGATTGGGAAAAGGTATGGAGAGGTTTGTCTAACAGTTGAGTATGCCAGGGTTGGAGGTTGATGGGGCTCAACTGCTAGCAGTTAGGATGTAAGGAAATGGGATGGAGACAGCGATGTGTAGCCAGTCTGCAGGAGCGTCTCTAGAAGATGATAGTGTTCATGTGGAGGTCTTGAGGCTGGGAGGTAAGGGACTGGTGAAGATATGAAAGGTTTTGTTTGGTGCTGCTTTGGGAAGAGAAGGGGCGACAGTTTAGGTAGATACCAGACAGATGTGTTAACTGAGAGAAGAAGAAAAATTCATTACGTAATTTCCATGCATGTTGGAAATTAAATTTTAGTTGCTTTTTGAATTTGCCACTTTTGGTACTGGAGTGAAGGGACAATGGAAGTTTGTTCCATGAGTATGCAATTTAATGACTGTAAAGTATTTTTCCAATATTTTTGTTTGGCTAGGTCACCTGCAGAAGGTTTAGTTGTCTGCTAATGAGGTCACGATTGGGTAAGTAGGGTGTACTTATGGATGCAAGTGCAGGGCAGGAGTTGAGGCTAGTAAGGATGCTGTGTGCAATTTGCAGTTGTGATATTTGAAGCATGGGGCGACATCAGACCATCTTAAGCTTTTCATGGATATACAATGATGGGATTTGTAGCTATTACTGACTGTGAATATTGCTATCTTGCTACAGGTGGTTTCTAGTTTGGTTAACAGGTTAGTAAGTATGGGAGCAGCATACATCAGAGATGGTAGAATAAATGTTTGAGCCAGTATAGGTCTAGATTTGTTAGGTGTACATTTGTTGTTGCACTACAGCAGACCTAGTTTTTGATTGGACGTTTTGATACAGTTTAAGATATGTAGGTCAGATTTCAATTGGTTGTCTATAGTAACACCAAGCAATTTGGTGTTTGAGTCGGTGCTGATAATTACATTATCTAAGGATGAGATGGTGAAGCTGTCTTTAGCTGGATTGAGGTTTTATGGAAGGAAAAAAACTTGGTCTTTTTGGGGTTGAGAAGCAGGCTGTTTACAGTTAGCCATTGTTCTACTAGGTGCAGAGCTTGAGTGACAGTGTGGAGATTTTGTATACTGTCAGAGGTTTTAATTGTAGAATCATCTGGGTACTGTGTTAAGGTAGAGTGGGCGCAGGAGACATGGAGATTATTTGTAAATATATTACAATGTACGGGACCCAGGACAGATCCTTGGGGAACTCTGGTCTTAAGATGGAAAGGGGAGAAGGATGTTTGCCACCTGATGGACTGTTATCTGTTTGAGAGGTAGCTGTTAAACCAGGAGGTAGTGGAGGTAGAGAGTTGTAGGTTGGACAGTTTGTTTAGGAGGATGGGATGGGAAACTGTATCAAATGCTTTGGATAGGTCAAGGAATAGAGCTGATATGAGTTTATTATCATTTCTGGCTTGGGCAATCTTGTGCGTGAAAAATATGATGGCAGTGGTAGTACTGTGCAAGGGTCAGAAACCATGCTGTGTGGGTGTAATTAGGTTTGCCTGTAAGAGGTTGTTTAGTATTTGTCTATGTATACATTTTTCCAGTATCTTGGATAAGGGGGATAAATATGACAATAGGCCTGTAATTTGAGGGTTCTGTAGAATTTTCTCCTGTGTAGAGGGGTATTATGAAGTTTTTTTTTCCAGATATCTGGTACTGTTTTTTCATGGATGTATCTACTGATAAGTGTAGATAGAGGGTATGCTATGGATTTGGCTGCATGTTTGAGAAATAATGGAGGGAGTCTGTTAGCTGATGGGGAACAGCGCTGAGTTGAAGTGATCCAATGAAGGATGTTGCTACAGGTCCTAGGGAGAACAAGGGAAGAGATGAGGTCTGAGGTGGAGTCTTAACATCAAGAGTTTCTGGTTTAATAAGCTTTTCTATTGTTTTGATGAAAAGTTGTTAAGTAGGGTTGCAGTTTCATTAGAAGGTTTGTTGTGGAAAGGGGTTCATGAAGAGGGGTTCCCTGGAGATAGTAATTTGTTTACTGAGTGCCAGAATTTCTTTGGGTTGGAATGTGGGTTGCTCAGACATTTTTGAAAAAAAATTTTTTGTCTAGTAGGACCTGCTTTTTTGTTTGGTTGCAAAGCTGTTTATATAAATTCAGGTGGAAAGTTGAGTTGGTATTTTTTCCATGCTCTCCAGGCACTGTCTCTCTTGTTCATAAGTGTTCAAATTGCCTGATTTAGCCATGGTGCATAATTACATTTTAGCATAATTTTTCTACTGGGAGCCAGGGTGTTAATGGTTTCAAGGAATACATTGTTGAAGCTTTGGACAGCCTCATTAAGGGATAATGTGTATAGGAATGACTAGTTTACAGTGGACAGTAATTCGTTTAGGGTGACAGGGTTATAGTTTTTAAGGTTATGAGACTCTTTGTATTGGTGACTCTGGTTAAGATTGGGAGAGTGTCTTACTACTGAGGTAGGGAGGTGGTCACTAAGGGAGATAGGTAGGGTACTGGGGGGGGGGGCTGGATACTAATATCCAGTCTATGACCAAGCCATTCTGGGAATTTTTTTGCTGGTGCATGGGTGAGGTGATCAGTTGGGTAAAACCATAAAGGTTTATACAGTAGCTAGGGGATGCAGTATTAACAAGGTTCCAGTCAATATTCATATTCCCAAGGATGATGGTTTTATAAGACATGGAAGAAAGAAACTGCTCGAGTATGGGAATATTTTTACCTGGGGGTATGTAGATTGCTGCAATGACAAGTTTTTTTGTGTTGATTTAGGTTACAGGTTGCTATAAGTATTTCGACAGGGCAGAAATCAGGGATAGCTATTAAGAGGGGGGAGAGAGACAGACAGCTGGTCAAGGTAGAGTATAGCTAATCCTCCACCCTTTTTTTTTTTTTTTGTTACTTCTATCCAGTCGAACAATATTATAACCGGGGGGGGGGGGGGATTTTGCAGTTTGTAATATGAGGTTTTAGCAATGTCTCAGATAGGGCAAGTATATCTGGGTTATACTGAGAAATCCAGGAGTGAAGAAGGGTGCCTTTATTGGCAATGCTTTGTATATTCATTGACAAAAAAGATTTTGGAGGCTTGTGATCATTTAGAGTTATTTGTGAGGCAGTTGGAAAGGGGGTGCTGTATAGGTATGATTAGAAACTTGCTGGCAAGGGCCTGGGCTGGGGTGAATATCACCAGAAGTATTTGTACGAAGAAATAGTTACAATGGAACTGATGTTTTGTTTTGATGAGAAGTTGAGCATTTGGTATGGACAATTCTTTGAACTTGTGAAATGATATAGTGGTATGGTTAAAGACAGAGGGGGCAATAGGGGTGGAGCAGTTATTTGTATGATGGGTAGTGGGATAAGAGAGTGTGGGAAATGGGGTGGGAAGCAGGTGAGGAGTATGGTAAGTGGTTAGAGCTAAGAAAAGAATTAGAAAATAGTAGGGAGAGAAATAGAGTTTTGAAAGGTATAGCCATGATTTAGTTTCAGCTCGGAATTAATTAAAGGGTAACAATTCAAGTTTAGTAGGAGAAAAATCAGGATTGACTGAAGAAGTTTAATAAAGTGAGTGACTGAAAGAGTTCATAGCAGGTAAGGCTCAGGAGGGGTGGGGAGTGGGTGCTACAGTTCATGGTGATGTGGGGTATGAGTAGAAGGGAGGGGGTGTCTATTGGCTAGTGTGGAGGTGGGGCAAAGCAGGTTTAGCTATAAAGGAAATGATGGCCGGGGTGTGTGGGAATGGGGATAGGGTAGGGAAATGATGTCAGGGATTAAGAGTTGGTGTGCTCCTCTCTGATGGTTTCTGTTTGAGCAGGTGGGCCAGGCAGGGGGTGTCCTGTTTCCCCTTTGTTGTTTGCATTGTATTTAGAGCCATTGGCAGGGACAGTGGGGGACTCAGAGATTCAAGGATATGGTTGGTGTTGTGGTCAGGAGAAGATGGCTCTGTTTGCAGGTGATATTGTTTTATACCTGGGTGGAACAAGGGGGAGGATATTTCAGCGTTTTGAAACCGCCTCAAAATGTTCCACATCTTTTTGGGATGCAAAACTGATAAGGGTGGAACAAAGGCAGTGGCTGTAGATTATGTGCCTCCACACAAATTGATTCAGCAGTTTCCATGTTTGTGGGGACATGATGGAATGAAGTGCTTGGGACTGAGGATTAAAAGGGATTTTGGTGTGCTGGCTGGGGATGTGTGGGAAGAAACTGAAAAAAAGGACGGTGCAAGGGCTGAGAAATCGGAGGCTCTGTTGTGTGGGCATGGAGAGCAAGATGCAGGCAGTTGAAGCGTTTTTGGTCCCCTTTGGTTTTGTGCTTTGGTTGAGCACGTCTTTGTTGGCCAGAGGAGAAGTTGTGTTTGGCAATTGAGGAGCTGGGGAGTTTTGTCTGGGAGTGGGGACCGATTCTTCTAGTGGGGCAGGGTGGTTTGGGATTGCTCGATTTGAAGGGGTGTTTCAGAGCTACACAGTTGAGGCTCCTATACATATCACAAGCCTATGGTTTGAAGTGGAGGGGGTGGTGGTGGGGTGGACTGGGATTTTGGCTGCAGATGGCAATGGCCATACAGAGCGTTGTATTCAAAAAGTAGTAGAAAGTATTCTAGGAACTAAGCCAACACAGGAATAGAGAGGGGGGGGGGATTCTGTTCATGGGGATGGCTGCAGTTGAGGTTGCAGGCGGTGGGTGGGAGGGGACTGGAATTTGGAGAAGACTTGTGGGGTATCCTAGGCATTGGGAGCAAGTATTTGGGGGTGGAAAGGGAGGAGGCCAGAGGTTTGTTTGGAATGTGGCCTATGGTGTTTCTGATGGAGTATGGGACAGAGGCTGCTGCTGAGACATGAACAACTAGTGCAGCATGCGGATTGTTGCATGATGACTATGGGAATCGTTCACGAAGGTTCTAGGGGACTGTAGAAGAGAATGGATTGGCAGTTCATGGGGAAATAGTGGAGGGATGTACGTGTATCTCCTGGGTATGCAATGGAGTCTAGAGGATTTGGGATCTCTGCTTGGAGGTGTTTGCATAGGTGTTTTTGTGTTCTGGGCAGACTCCGGGATGGTGGGGAGCAAGGGCGTGGTTGGTAGCTTGTTTTCTGGGAGTATGATGAGTTGGCAGACTTTGAAGATTCCCTGTGAACTACTCTGTTGGTGATTCTGTGTGAACAAACTGATGTGGCTACGAAAGTGGGAGTTTTTGAGTTGTAGCACAGGGCTGGATTTGCCTAGGCATGGTGGGGTCTTGCTGGGTCTGGTTGTGGTGGCTGCCAGGGGGAGGTTGCTGGAGGTGGAGTTCGTGGCCTGGGCTGGCTGTGGTGGTGGAGTGGGGTCTTTGGAGGGGGGGGGGGAGTGGACCGCATGAAGGGGGTGGGGGGTTGTGGGAATGGTGCATGCAAATAGTAGACGGGGTTTGGACAGGGTGGGATTTATGTGGGCTGTGTGGTGTTTGGCTGACAGTGACTAGATAGATTATAAGTGATGTCTAATGTTTGACACTAAAATTATGTCAACATGGTTTGTTTTCATTTATATAAATGCATGACTGCCTATGTCATTCATGATAATTTAATAAATATGTTTCTTCTTAAAAAAATAAAAGAATACTGTGTCCTCTAAAAGATCTACTTAGAAATGACTCAAGGAAATTTTTCTTTAATAATTCTAGGAATTTTTGGGCATAGCCTACATTGAAGGTATAGATGCCCCAGATTATTGAAGGGCAGTTAAAGTCACTTAAAATAAAGTTGTTACTAACAAAGATCGAGAGCTCTAAGCAATACTAAATGATCATCGGGACATAAAGGAGCCTGACTCTCACTGCCTTCAAAAGAAACTAGTGTTTAATACAGTTTGTCCACGTTAGTGGCAAAATGCATTTCAGTTATCTACTGGAATTACTAATATAGCATTAAATAGCATACCCTAGCATAGCTAAAACAAATACAATTAAACTTAAATTAGACAAAGAAGGTACAGTTGTGTACACTTACCATAAATGTAGATGTTTGAGTGTATTCACTGTTGCAGTCCTCACATACGGGTTATCCAGCTCCCTGTTGCCCTCAGTCGGCCCGAATACCAGAATCCTTGGTATATGACGTTGGCTGCTGCTGGTTGTAAAAGTGTTGTCAGAATGTCCGGTGTAAAGGGAGGCAGCCGATGCCACTTCCTCAGTTTTTCTTGCCTTGACTGTCAGGAGCCCCCAAAAGAAGGCTAACCCAGGAAGGTAGTACCCTGGACACATATCATACAAAAAATAAAAATATAAATAGTCTGTGCCTTAGGAAAAAAGGGAGAATGGAGGGTGGGAAACCAGGACTGCAACAGTGAATATACTTGAACATCTACATTTTTGGTAAGTGTACACAACTCTATGGTCTTCGTGTTTCACTGTTGCAGTCCTCACATATGGGTTGATTCCCAAAGCCCAGGAAAAAGACAAAGTGTGGAGGAAGGATCACAGATTAAGGGTTGGTAAGAAGGCCCTACAAAACTGCAGAGGCAAAACCAGCCCTAAATTTAGGAAACAAAGATAGATTGTAATGCTTTGTGAAAGTATGGACAGAAGACCAAGTAGCTGCTTCTAAAATGTCCTTAGTAGGCACACCTCTCAGAAAGGCTGCAGAGGCAGAGGCTGCTCTAGTAGAATGGGTCCTAGTACCCTGAGGGGGAACCTTCCCATGCTGCAGGTAACAAAAGTGAATACAATGAGCAATCTATTTGGAGATGGTTTGTTTTGAAATAGCTTTACCCTGAGCCCCAGAGCAAAACTAACCAACAACTGTTCAGATTTTCAAAAGGATTTAGTCCTAAGTAAAATCTCAGCTGTCCATGCACATCAAGAGAGTGCAGAATCCTTTCCCCTTTATTTTGGGGGTTGTTGAAAAATGTAGGCTGGTAAATAGACTGGTTAAGGGTTAAACTGGAAACTACCTTAGGCATGAAGGAGGGATGAGTTCTCAGAGAAACTCAATCTGAGTGAAAAATAATGAAAGGTTCTACTGCCATTAAGGCTTGCAGCTCAGATACCATTCTAGCTGAAGTAATAGCTAAAAGGAAAGCAGTCTTCCAGGATAGAAACTTAAAATCTGCAGAGGCAGCTGGTTCAAAGGGAGGCAGAGTAAGTTTTTCCAAGACAAAATTAGGATCCCAAGCAGGAGTAGGAGCTCTTCTGGGAGGTCCAAGATTACTAGGCTCCCCTCAGGAACTGTTTCAAGGGGTGAGAAAAAATGGGTTGCTCAAAAGAACAATGAGCTGAAATTGCTGAAGCATGAATTTTGATTGAAGAAAAGGAAAGTCCACCATTAAGCAGTCCTGCTAGGTAGTCAAGAATGAGGGAAAGAGAAGGATGACAAGACTCTTCTCCATTAGCCAGCATCCAAGAGCAAAATCTCTTCCATTTATCTGCATAGGATTTTCTGGTGCTAGGCCTCCTGGCCTCATGAAGAACTTCGACCACCTGTTGGGAAAGATTTAAAGTATTAGTCAGGCAGTTAAATGCATAGTTTGAAGATGAGGATGAAGCAACTTTCCCCCTCCCTGAACCAAAAGATCTGGTACCAGGGGAAGATGCCAAGGCTGAGCCTGTGAAAGGCTGAGAAGGAGGGGATACCAGTGCTATCTGGGCCAACCTGGTGCTATCAGAATAGCCTTTGGATTTTCGTCCCTTATCTTTAGCAGCACTCTGGGAAGAAGATCAGAGGAGGGAATGCATAGACTGAGAGATGTGTCCATGGGAAGGACAATGCGTCCACCTTCCAAGCTTTATTGTGAATATCCCTGGTGCAGAAGATTGGAAGGAGATGATTGGTGTGAGAGGAGAAAAGATCCACTTGTGGGGTGCCCCAATGATGAGTGATGAGGTGGAAAATGTCCTTGTTCAGTTGCCACTCATGAGGATCCAGAACATGTCTGCTCAAATGATCTGCCAAGGAGTTTAGCCTCCCTGGGAGATACTGGGCTATAAGATGTAAGCCCATGGATGCTGCTATGGACCACAGTCTCATGCTTTGTCTGCACAAGGGGTAAGAGTGAGTCCCTCCCCCCTTGCTTGTTGATGTACCACATGACTGTGGTATTGCCTGTCCTGAGTCCCAGGGTAGAGTAGGTCATTGAAAGCCAGCAAGGCCTGCTGCACTGCCATCAGTTCTTTTAAGTTTATGTGCAGATGAATCTGCTGGTTGCTCCAAGTTCCCTACATGCCTCTGCCTTCCAGATGAGCCCCCCCCCCCCCCATGCAACATCTGAGGTGTCTGTGGTGACAGTCTGGCTGGCAGGTGGTGGGCAGAAAGGCAGACCCTTGTTCTGAGAAAAGGCTGTCACCCACCAGAGGAACTCCATTTGTACACATGGAATTAGGGGAAGAATCAAGTCTAAGTCCTGTGTGTGTGTTGACACCAAAGATTCTTGAGGTACCATTAAAGTTTTCTCATATGCAGCCTTGCATAATGAGATCATCAAAATACATGAAGCCATGAACCCCAGTGCTTGCAGAAACTGCGCTGCAGGGAGCTAGGTCATGCTTGCCAAGTTTCTGAAGTATGCTGAAAGATTTTCTTGCTTCTGTTGAGTGAGTAATACCATCTGGGTGGCTGTATTCAGACTTGCTCCCAGGAAAACAATCTCCCTTGTAGGAACCAACTTTGACTTCTTTTCGTTGAGAGTGTCACCCAAAGAGGTGAGAGTGTTTTTCACGAAATCCAAATCCTTTTCTAGTTGTTCTGGGGAGTTTGCTTGAATGAGACAGTCGTCCAGGTAAGGATAAATTTGAATGTTTCTCTGCCTGCAAAAAGCAATGGATGGAGCTAGGCACTTGGTAAAAACTCTGGGAGCAGTAGATAAGCCAAAGGGCAATGCAGAGAATTGAAAGTGTTGCTCCCTCGCCCTGAAGCGAAGGAACTGCCTGCAACTTTCCCTTATTGGTATGTGCAGATAAACCTCCTTGAGATCCAAAGTTACTAGCCATGAATCCTTGCCCAGCATTGGTAGTAACTGTTGAAGGGTGAGCATCTTGAATTTGGGAATCACCAGAAAAGTGTTTAGAATAGACAGATCCAGAATAGGGCACCAGGTGTCTCCTTTCTTGGGTACCAGAAAACGTCTTGAATAAAAACCTAGGCCTGCCTGATTTGCAGGAACTGGCTCTATAGCCCCCATAGTCAATAAAGAAGAAATTTGAGTCTCTACCTCTGCCCTGAGAGTTCTGGGTATGTCTGGGAACCCTTGTAAAACAGGGAATGTGTGAAAGTAAAAGTTGTAATTAGAAGTTATGTACCTACCATAACGTTCCATGTTAGTTGTCTTCTTCTCGCCTTCTTTCTTGCTGGATGGGTTCGGAGCTGATCCTCGGCTCCGACTCGGCCACTCTAAAAGCTCGAGAGCTAGTTCCACCGGCTCGAGGCTCCCCTATATCCCACAATGCTAGGCGGTAACTCCTCAGATCTCGTTTGAAAGCTAAGCCCAGCAAGGAAATTCCATAAAAGGAACAAAAGAAAACTCCTCTAGGTCTGTCCAGGCTAGGGGGAAGGAGGGTGGGATGCAAGAAAGAAGGTGAGAAGAAGACAACTAACATGGAACGTTATGGTAGGTACATAACTTCTAAATGTTAAGTTGTCTATCTCGCCTTCATTCTTGCTGGATGGGACCATGTCCCTAGCACCTTATCCCGGGTGACCTATCGGAACAGACTCTTGAGTACAGTGGAACCAAAGTTGGCTCGGTCTCTAGAGGCCAAGTCCAACTTATAATGAGAAATGAAGGTATGGGGAGAAGCCCAAGTAGCTGCAGAACAAATCGAATCAATAGGCAGCCTATCTTGGAAAGCTATAGAAGTGGCTAAAGCTCTAGTTGAATGAGCCCTGGGTTTGGATGGCAATTGTTGATGTCTGATCTCCTACACAAGGGTAATCAATGAAGTAAGCCATCTAGAAAGAGATACTTTAGAAATTGGAAGGCCCATTCTACCTTCTGCATAAGAAACAAACAGTTGATCAGACTTCCTGAATTGTTTGGTCCTGTCTAAATAGTACCTAAGTTGGTGATAAACATCTAAACAGTGTAACTTTTGTTCTGACCTATTGGAATAATTAGGGAAGAACACAGGAAGTTCAATGGTTTGATTCAAATTTGCCAGTGAAGCTACCTTGGGCAAAAAGGACAGGTTAGTACGTAAGGACACCCTATCCTTATGAAACACAAGATAAGGGGGTCGACTACACAGAGCATTGAGTTCAGAGAGTCTTCTAGCTGAAGTGATAGCTACTAAAAAGAGTGTTTTCCAAGATAGTAACTTTATTGAACATGAAGCCGCAGGTTCAAAGGGGGGAAGAATTAAGGACGCCAGAGCCGAGTTGAGATCCCATTGAGGAGGAGGATCCCTGATTGGTGGTTTGAGGAGAAAAACTCCCTTTAAAAAGGCTTTGCAGAGTTTGTGAGACATAATGGAGGACTCTGAGACTCCAACATGAAAGTTCGATATTGCTGCCAACTGAACTTTGATGGTAGACGGGGACGGACCTAAGTGGAAAATTTCGGCTAGGAAGTCTAGAACTGATTGAATGGAAGCAGTGAAAGGATCTATATTCTTTGACTGCACCCAATAGGAAAAACGTGTGGAAGATTTATGAGAGGCTATCAAAATATCTCTGAGCGAGATATCAGAGGAAGCCTGGCTAGAGTTGGAATTGGAGGAACCACGCTGTGAGGTTCAGAGAAGGGAGGGAGTGGTGCAACTGACCCGACTGATGGGTCAAGAGGTCTGGAACTGGGTCCAGATGCCAAGATTGCTCCAACAGATAATGGTGGAGAAACGGGAACCAAACCTGTCGAGGGCAATAAAGATCATGAAAGCTTTCTGAGCGATGGCTTTCTGTATTAGCTGAGATATCAGTGGGAAGGGAGGAAAAGCATACAGAAGTCCCCGGGGCCAATCGTGTACTAGAGCGTCTCTGCTGGGGTGGCCTGGTTGGGGAAAGAGGGTGAAGAAATCGTCGCACTTGCTGTTTTGGGGAGTAGCGGAAAGGTCACAGCAAGGCCGGCCCCACTTTCGAAAAACTTTCTCCAACACTGAATTCTTCAGAGACCACTCGTGAGGCATGAGAATAGCTCTGCTCAATTTGTCTGCAATCACATTGGTCTTCCCGGGAATGTGCATTGCTAACAGAAACTGCTGAGAAGAAATTGCCCATTGCCACAGTCTGAATGCCTCTCGACATAGGGGGTAAGATCTGGTTCCGCCTTGTTTGTTGATGTACCACACTACAGACATATTGTCTGTCTGAACTGCTACAGTTCCCATGGGAAGAGAGTCTTGTAAGGCTTGCAATGCTAGAAGCACTGCTCTCATCTCTAGGACATTTATGTGCAAGTGGCACTCGAAAGGTTGCCACATGCCTTGGACCGTCCTGCCCTGGTAATGCCCCCCCAACCCGATCAGGGAGGCGTCCGTTGTCACTATAGCAACCAGAGGGGAAGGGACGAAAGGTCTCCCTAGGTGGAGCTGGGGAGATGTGATCCACCAAGAGAGATGATTCTTGCACGATTGAGTTATCCGAATAGGATGAGACATTGGAAGTCGTTGGAAAGACCATTGTGTGAAGAGCATCCATTGTAAAATTCTCATATGGAAGCGAGCTAATGGTAGAAGAGGGATGACCGCCGCCATAATCCCTAAGACCTTCAGGATCAATCTGGCTTTGACTTTGTTGCTCTGCAAGACAAGAGAGACCTGTCTGTGTATGTCTGCTATTCTCTGCTCCGTGAGTCTGGCTGACATGTTGACTGTGTCTAGATTTGCGCCTATAAAGGTAATAACACGACAAGGCGACAAGACAGACTTTTCGTAATTTACTGAAATGCCTAATGTCTGACATGTGTGAAAGGTGTAGTCTCTGGCAAGAAGCAAAAGATGCTTGGTGGGGGCTGTAAGGAGACAGTCATCTAAATAAGGAAACACCTGGAATCCTTGTCGTCTCAGATGAGAGGCGACCACTGCCATGCATTTGGTAAACACTCGGGGGGGCTGTAGTGAGACCAAAGGGCAGGGCTCTGAATTGGAAATGACTGGTTCCCAGCCTGAAGCGGAGGAATCTCCTGGAGCGTCGACTCATTCTGATGTGATAGTATGCATTCTGGAGATCTATAGAGCACATCCAGTTGTCCCGCCCCAAAAGGGGTAGAATGGACTGTAGCGTGACCATCTGGAACTTTGTTTTCTTGACAAACTTGTTCAAGTTGCTGAGATCCAAAATGGGTCTCCAGTCCCCTGTTTTCTTTGGAACCAAAAAGAATTTGGAGTAGATTCCGGATCCTATTTGGTCTGCTGGAACTGGTTGAATGGCTCTTTTTGCGAGCAGCTTTGAAATTTCTAATGCTGCTTGCTCCCTTTGACTGGGTGGAATGTCTGGAAGGGATTTTTTGGATTGCTTCGGAATGAAAAGGAATGGGATTCTGTAGCCTTTGGAAATGATAGACTGTACCCACTTGTCTTGAGTTAGGGATAGCCAGGCTTCTGGGTACAGCGATACTCTTCCCCCGACTGCCTCCGAAGGTGGACAGTCGGGCAACACCTCAGGGATGCTGAAAGGGCTTGTCAGAAAAGGATTCTCGACTGCCCTGATTCTGCGGGCCCCCTCTGCCTCTAGGACGGCGTCTACCATTATTGTTCCCCCCTCTGCCTCTAGAGGGGAATTGACTCTGTGCGTCAGGCAAATCTCCCTGAGATTGTTTGTGGAACCACATCTTTCCCCCCTTCTGGCCTTTGGGGTAAGGCCTAGAAGGAGTAGAAAAACGGACTCCGACGGCAGAGAGAGTTTTGCCATCAGTCTCGCACCTAGTCAAGGCTAGTCAAGGTTTCCTTCACTTGAGGACCAAAGAGGGATGATCCATCAAAGGGGGAATTAGTGAAGGACGCATTGAAAGGGTCCGCAAACTTACATAGCCGCATCCAGGCGTGCCGACGCAAGGCTACACCTGTACCTGCCGCTCTACTTGCTCCATCCACCGCATATGAAAGGAGGCGCATGGAGGAGTTAGTTATAGAATTAAGGGTCGCCAGCTGAGAGTTCATCCTATCCTGAAAACCCGCAGCTGTTGGGTCCTTTAACATTTTGCTCGCTTCCTTGAGCAAATCCCTCTGAAGACGAGTGAAATGACACAGGTAATTCTGCGAGCGCATAGTAAAGGTCGCTGACGAGAACATCCGCTTCCCGTACCTGTCCATCGACCTAGACTCCTTGTTAGGAGGATGAACAGGCACCAAAGGATCAGCTAACTCCTTCTTGGTGGCCGCAGCCACCACCATAGCATTAACAGAGAAGCCTTTGGTTAAAAATTCCTTGTCCTTGGGGGCAGTGATAAATTTTGATGGTCTCCTGGGGGTGGGTTCCACTGAATCAGGAGCCAGGCCTTCTTTGCCACCACTTGCATAAGGGGTCAAGGGAGGACACCCAGGAGGTGGAAGGGCGAGAGCCAAACGCCTCAAGATACACCGATTCATCCTCTGAAGGGTTGAGGGCTGGCCAATTCCCCCTCTGTTTTAAGATTTCGAGGATGTCTGCAAAGGAGACATCTTCAGAGGGGAGCGAGGGAACCTTCAGAATCCTCTAAATCAGTGTCAGAGGTGACAGACTCAGGGGAGTCAATGTGCTTCCTCTTGCACTGCCTCTTCCTAGGGGGCTCTCCTACCGGGTCAGGAGAGGCCTCGGAAGAGGAGGAGATCCCCACTGGGGAAACATGAGGAGCTGGCTCTCTACGGTCGGGGATGAGAGAGTGAGCAGAAATCACAGGAGGCATCGTGGAAGGAGGGGCAGAAGGAGCCGACTGTGGAGTTGAACCTGGTTCTAACACGCTCCTCATGACCTCGAAGGCACCCCTGTCAGGCAGAGCCAGAGGTCTCCGCTCCGAAAAGCTGAAGACCTCCCCCGGCACTGACAGTGATGGCTCCAAGGCTGATGTGGGAGCCGAACTCACCAGCGCCGAAGCACCGAGAGGGAGAGCGGGGTCGGACAAGGGTCCGATGCCACTCGCCCCCTCTGAGCCGACGAGGGAAGTCCGGCGCCGAGATTCTTCCAAGGAAGACATCGGAGCAGACGACGGCACCGAAGACAAAGGTATCGGTTCCGACGCCACCACAGTCTCAGGTCCGAGCCGCCCCGGCTCCGAACTCAGAAGAGTCACAGGAGGAACATTTTGAGTAATGGGAATAGTTCTCGACTGTTGAGTCGGACTTTGAAGCATCTGGGCCAGTGCCTCGGACTTAAGAAGTCGACTCACTACTCTCTGAAGGTCATGATCCGATAGTCTGGAAGACCTAGAGTGAGATCTATGGCTCCGTTCAGACAGCAAAGGTGATGCTGGAGCCGAATGAACGGAGCCGATAGATGGAGATCGGGACCCTTTTCTGGATGTCGGTTCCGACAATCTGATCGGAGCCGACTCAGTTATGTCTTCCTCGGCTCCGGCCGGAGCCGAGGAAATAGTAGGGGCATGCGTTGAGATTCATCTGCTCTGGCCAGAGCCGATGTTGAACAACCTTTGGACCCCAGAAGGCGGCTCAGAGACTGGGCGAAGGTCTGGAAGGCTTAGAGGGTTTCCCGAGATTGAGTCGAGGACCCTCAGGTTTCAATAAACCCCTTAAAATGAGTTTATTTTTGCGCTCCTGCAGGACTCTAGGGCTGAAGCCATGGCAAACAGCACGAGTCCTGCAGGTGCAAAGGCCCCAGGCAGTATACACAAGAAGTGTGACCGTCTGTCAGAGACATCTTCTGACAGCACGAGTCACACTTCTTGAAGCCTGAGACCTTTAATTCTTTGGACATGTCCAAGAAAAAATCAAAGTGTAACCACAAACACACACACACACACACACACACACACACACACACACACACACACACACACCGATTACACTTGTAATATTTTTAAATTAAAATTAGTAATTAACTTAGAAATTAAATCCCTATAAAACACAGTCACTCCAACTACTAAGGTAGGGAGGGACTGGGCCTAAAGCCCAAGGGAATAAATTTAGCAAATTTAGGAAAACAAAAACTTGACTATAAAGGGGAGTAAACTACTTAACTTTTAAAACTATGAGGAAAGCTAACTTAAAAGGGGGTCTATCTGAGATACAACTCAATATTTCAACTAACCTGATGAGCCGGTTGAAAAAGCACTTCGATCGCTGTAACGGCAAACGAGATCTGGGGAGTTACCGCCTAGCATTTTGGGATATAGGGGAGCCTCGAGCCGGTGGAACTAGCTCTCGAGCTTTTAGAGTGGCCGAGTCGGAGCCGAGGATCGGCTCCGAACCCATCCAGCAAGAATGAAGGCGAGATAGACAACTTAACATCCTTGGTTTACTATACTGAGCACCCATTTATCGTCTGTGATGGTAGACCATACCTCTGCGAACCTGGCTAACCTTTCCCCCAAAGGAAACCCAGGGCCCGCAGAGGTAGGCACAAGAAGGCCGGCATCATTGAGAATGTTTGCTTTGGGAAGCTGGCTTAGAACTCCTCAATTTAGCAGAAGAGGAAAACCATTGTTTAGCCCTTTGAGGGGCAGAAGCCTGCCCTCTGGATGATCTGAAACCCCTAGGCCTAGAGCGACCTTGCTTGCCAGGATCAGGGAAAGACCAATTCTTGGAAGGATAATGCCTACTAAACCGAGGAGGCTGAACCTGAAGGAAATATTTTACAGCTTGCATAGATTTTGCCTTATCCTCCAACTTCCTCAGTACCTCCTCAGCCTTATTACCAAAATGATTGTCCTTGTGCAAAGGAACACCCCGAAATTTAGACTTAACAGGTTCAGAAAGAGCCAAGCATGCCTCCTAATTACAGAACCAGTGGCTGCTGCCCTGCAGGAAGCCTCCAAAGTGTCAAAACCACAATGAAGTGAATGCTTATTAACTAAAGTGGCAGAATTCAGTAAGTCTTGCAAATCTTTGTTCTCCAACAAGGAGGGAATATCTCCAAGTTTAGCCTTAATAGCCTCCAAAGTATGCTGCTGATACTTAAGCATGTGAAAAAGACAACGGATCTAATGGCAAGAGTTGCAGAGGTATAGACTTTTTTACCCCACCTGTCCAAGGCCCTAGACTCCTTATCAGAAGGTACAGTGTTTTTAGCAATAGTAGCCTTAACACCCTTGGGCCTTTGAGAAATAATTTCTGGATCAGCAGTAGGGTTTTTAAAAAGGAACTGATGAGATTCAGAAACCCTGTAAAACCTATCCAGTTTTCTGGGGGCAGGAGGAACAGAATTAGGAGTTAAAGCATTTTCCATGAAAACATCATCCACAACTTCCAAAACTGGAGATATAGCCATAGTCTTATGCTGTGGCAAATCCAAAAATTCCCCAATTCTTTTCTTAGACTGTGGAAAATCCTGACATTCCCATTTAAAATGCTCCATAAGTGTATTCAAAGTATCTCCAAAGGAAAAATCTTCTGGAAGGGAGGCAGAAGGGATACAGTCCTCAGCATCAGAATCCTCAAAGCCAGAAAAAAAGTTGAGAATTTCCTTCTTCACCAGCAGACATACTGGAAAAGCACAGTTTTGTACCTATCATAAATGTAGATGTTCGAGTACTCATACAGCTGCAGTCATTACAGATGGGTTATCCTGCCGTCAGGCGGATCCTCAGTCGTCCGAATTCCAAAGTCTAGGTCCGGCGTCGGTTGTCGTTGCTTCTTCCCTGACGTCAGTGCGGCAGGGGTACAAAAGAGGCAGCCGACGCCATTTTCTTCAGTTTTTCTTGCCCCAGATGTCAGGTGCCCCCAGAAGGAAGCCAAAACATAAAGTTATGCAAACATGCAAAATAGAATCATCTAAAAACAGTAGTTGCAAGCAAATACACCATAAGAGAATACCCCAAATAGGTTGCATGATAAGGTGTTTGTCATAAGGCCTGTCCTAAGAGGGGATGGAGGGGGGGGTAACCTGGACTGCAGCTGTATGAGCACTCTAACATCTACATTTATGGTAGGTACAAAACTGTACTATGTTCATCGTGCATACAGCTGCAGTCATTACAGATGGGAAGACTCCCAAAGCTAAGTAAGGGTGGTAGGCACTAAGTGGAACTAGGAGGAGCGAGGATGCCCTGCAAGACTGCTGTGGCAAAACCCGCTCTAGATTTAGAATATAGTGGAAGGTGATAGTGCTTGGAGAAAGTGTGCACTGAACTCCAAGTGGCTGCTTCCAAAATGTCCTTGGTAGGAACCCCCCTGAAGAAAGCTGCACAGGTAGCTGTGGCCCTGGTGGAGTGGGATCTGATGCATGCAGGCACAGTTTTTCCATGAAATGAGTAAAAAGCGTATGCAGTGGGCTATCCATTGTGAAATTGTCTGTTTGGAAATAGCCTTTCCTTGAGCACCTGTAGCATAGGACACAAAGAGTTGCTCGGATTTCCTGAATGGCTTTGTCCTGTCCAAATAATAACAAAGTTGTCTGTGACTGTCCAAGGAATGTAGTAGTCTTTCCCCTTTGTTTTGTGGATTTGGATAAAAGGTAGGTAGGTGGATAGTCTGATTCAAAGCTACACTGGATACTACCTTTGGCATAAAGGTAGGGTTGGTTCGTAAGGAAACTCTGTCCTGATGGAAAATGATGAATGGTTGCACAGCCATGAGGGCCTGTAGCTCCGAAACCCTGCATGCTGAGGTGATAGCCAGAAGAAAGGCTGTTTTCCATGACAAGTATTGTAGTTCTGTTGAAGAAGCTGGCTCAAAGGGAGGAAGGGTCAAGCTTTTTCAATACGAAGTTGAGGTCCCAAGCAGGGACTGGTGGTTTCCTTGGGGGTTTTATATTTTTTGCCCCTCTGAGGAACTGCCTTAAGAGAGGATGTGAGAATAAAGGAGGATCTGTGTTGTATTGTGCAGAAATGGCTGAAGCGTGGATCTTGATGGAGGAGAAGGAAAGTCCACTGTTTAACATCTCAGCTAGGTACTGTAAAATTTGAGGTATATTTATTACCCAAGGATTCTGGCCCTTTTCTTGATTCCAGGCACAAAATCATTTCCATTTGGTGGAGTAGGCTTTTCTAGTAGAAGGTCTTCTGGCCTCCAAGATGACATCCTGCACCTCCTTGGAGAGGAGAGTCTGTTGGTAACTCAAGGAATTCTCCATGGAGCTAGATTTAGGGTTTTGAGCTGGCTGTGAAGGGTTTTGTAGTTGTGCTGGGAGAACAGAAGAGGGACTAGAGGTAGGATCCATGGTGGGGAATGTGTCAGGCTCTTCAGGAGTGGATACCAGTGTTGTCTTGGCCAGTCTGGAGCAATGAGAATCATTTGCGGCCTCTCTGCTCTGGCTTTTAATAGAACCTTGGGCAGCAGAGGAAGTGGAGGGAAGGCATAAACTGTCAATGTTGTCCAATTGAAAGAGTGCGTCCACTTTCCAGGCCTGTGGATGATAGGTCCTTGAACAGAATTTTTTCAACTGGTAATTTCTGTGGGTAGCAAAGAGATCTATGTCTGGCTGTCCCCATGCCTGAGTTATCTTTGTGAAAACTTGAGGATGCAACTTCCATTCGTGTGGATCTGTCATATTTCTGCTTAGGTTGTCTGCCAGTGTGTTTTCCTTCCCTGGCAGGAACTGTGCCTGTAGCTGAATTTGCAATTCCAGTGCTGTGTTCCATAGGGTCATGGCTTGCCTGCACAGGGGGTATGAATGGGTTCCCCCCTGTTTGTTTATGTACCACATCACTGTGGTGTGGTCTGTCCTTATCAATAGCTGGCCTGGATGCAGTAGGTCTTTGAAGGTCATAATGGCATTTTGCACGACTAGCATTTCCTTTTGGTTGATATGTAGGTGCTTCTCTTTTTGGGACCATTTTCCCTGAATGCACTGATCTGTCATGTGTGCTCCCCGGGTGTAGTCTGAGGTGTCTGTTGTGATGATTTGAGTTGCTTGAGGTACATAGAAAGGGAGACCTGTGTTTCTTTGGCATGCTTGAGCCCACCACAAAAATTCCTTTTGAAGGCATGGAATGAGTGGTATAATTGTTTCCAAGCTGTGGCTGTGTTGAGACCATAAGTTTTTTAGGTACCACTGAAGTTTCCTCATATGCAGCTTTGCACATGGGATTAGTAGGATGCAAGAACCCCAGAGCCTGCAGGACTTTCCTTGCATTTAGCCTGGTGAATGTTGCCATTTTGCTGAAGTATTGAAACAGTTGCCCTTGTTTGTCTGGTGTGAGGTAGGCCATCTGGGTGGTTGTATTCAAGCTGGCACCCAGGAAAATTATTTGTTGAGAGGGTATTAGTTTTGATTTCTTTTTGTTGACTGTGTATCCCAGGTAGTTCAACAGTTTTATTACAAATGCCAGGTGCTGAAATAGTACGTCCTTGCTGTCTGCTTGGATCAGGCAGTCGTCCAGACATGGGTAGATTTGTATTCCTTGTAGTCTGCAGAAGGCGATTACTGATGCCAGGCATTTCGTAAACACTCTGGGCGCAGTAGATAAGCCAAAGGGCAATGCAGAGAATTGGTAATGGGTTGAACCTGCAAGAAATCTGAGGCATCTTCTGCAATCTTGTCTGATAGGGACAAGCAGGTATGCCTCCTTGAGGTCCAATGTTACCAGCCAAGACTCCTTTCCCAGCATGGGAAGAAGTTGCTGTAATGTGAGCATCTTGAATTTTGGCACCTGTAGATATGTGTTTAGGATGGATAGGACTAAGATAGGTCTCCAATCTTTGTCTTTCCTTGGTACCAGGAATAGTCTGGAATAAAACCCTTGACCTTGTTCTTTTGCAGGTACCTCTTGAATCGCTTTCATGTCCATGAGAGCGGAAATTTGTTTTTGTGCCTCTGCCCTTTGATTTTGTGGCAGGTTTGGCATGCCTCTCATTTTTGGAAGGGTGTGAAAGTGGAATATGTAGCCTCTGTCTATAATGTCCAGGATCCATTTGCCTTTTGTAACAATATGCCAGTTTTTTGAGAATAATGCCAGTTTTCCACCCAAAGATGCTGCCATTAAAGCTTTGCTTGGCAGGTGTAGGGGGAAGTCATTGCGTCTGTTTTCTAAATTACTGTGATCTATCTTCTCCACCTCTTGGGGTCGGTGCTTGCCGCTGTCTGGCTCTGAAAGATCCTTGAGGTTGCCCTCTACCCCTAGGGCGTCTGTATCTGCCCCATTGAGGTCTGTCCGTGGCTGGAAAGGACCAATTTTTTGAAGTCCAGTTTCTGCTGAAACGTGGAGGTTGTACCTGCAGGAAATCCTTTACTGTTTGCATTGATTTAGCTTTTTCCTCCATTTTCTTTAGTACCTCCTCAGCTTTAACACCAAACAATACATCTTTTTGAAGAGGTGCATCTAATAATTTAGCCTTGACATGATCTGGTAAGGTTTGCTCTTTGAGCCAAGCATGCCTACGTACAACAGACCCCGTAACAGCAGCTCTACATGAGGCCTCTAAAGCATTAAAACCACACTGCAAGGTATGTTTACCCACTTGCTCTGCACCATGCAACAAATCCTGCAACTCTTTTAAATCTGGTTGTTCTGGTTGTGCCATTTTGCTTTTCAACTGAGATAACAAAAACTGTTGATACTTTAGCATGTGGAATTGACAGTTTAATGCTCTCATACTTAAAGTGGCCGAGGTGTACACCTTTTCCCCCCACCTTTCTAAAGCTCTGGAATCCCTCTCTGAAGGTAATGGGTTTTTAGCAGTAGAGGCCTTAATTCCCTTGGGACCCTGTGAAATAGTTTCTGGGTCAGCAGCATGGCTTTTATATAGGAACTGGTGAGAATCAGGAACCCGGTAATACCTGTCTGGTTTAACAGGAGCTGGAGGTAAAGAATCTGGATTAAGGCTGGCTTCTGTGTACACATCATCCAATATATCTAAAACAGGAGGGATAGCCAGGGGCCTATGCTGGGGGAGCAAAATAAATTCCCTTAGCCTTTTCTTGGAATCTGAGTAATCTTGACCTTCCCAGTGAAAGTGTTCCCTCAATGTATGCAGGGTTTCCCCAAAAGAGTAGTCCTCTGGGGGGGAGACCAAGGGAATAGACTCCTCAGCATCAGAGTCTTCAAAGGGTGAACAGGCATAATCCTGGTCCCTCAGAGTGTTCTGAGGTAATAGAAGCTTGATCTGAGGAAGGGTAGTCTTCCTCTAGTTTGGGTCTTTTGTCTGAGGGGGGTTGGGAACCCCTGATAACAGATCCTCAGCCATTTTAAGCATCTGCTTTTTAGGCATGGGGCCTTGAGAGGAGGTCTGAGGACCCTGTTTTTTGGATGTCATGGATGCTTTAGATTTAGTGAAAGCTTTAATAGAGAAGGAGGAAGGCCTGAAGACACCTTGAGAAATGGCAGGCCTGTCTAAATTCTTAATTTCCCCGCCAAGAGTGGCGTTGGTACATGCAGGAGGAATGGGGTCCGAGGAGCCTGCGACCTCAGGTACTGTAGTCACCGGTAATGAAGTGTCATCGGTAGTCAGGGGCTGCGTAGGCACCTCGCTGAGAACCGGAGAACCAGTAGTCGGCCTAAGCATGGTCTCAGTAGTCGGTGCGGACCTCGAATGTCGGTCCTTATCTTTGCGTCTTTTGCTCAAAACTGGAGTTGGAGTATCCAACGACATGATATAATTAAATTTTTTGCCAAAATAATGAAGGGCGAACTCCGCCCCGCGCTTAATAGTGCGCTTGTTGAATCTAGCACAGAAACAGCAGGCCGAGACGTCGTGGTCTGGGCCAAAGCAAGGTAGACAGAAAGAGTGGAAATCCTTATGCGGTATTTGCTTCCCACAAGAAATGCAATTATTAACTTTGTCTGACATCGGTCAGAGGCAAGAAAAGTTTCCCCAATGGGGTACTTAGCTTTCAAGAAGACTTCGGCTGAAATACTTTCGTAAATCTCAGGAGCTGGCCGACCGGCACTTGCAAACTGCTTCTGGCATCGCGTGGCAAGAAAGACTGGGGAAAATGGCGTTGGCTGCCTCTTTTGTACCCCTGCCGCACTGATGTCAGGAAAGAAGCGACGACAACTGACGCCGGACCTAGACTTTGGAATTCGGCCGACTGAGGACCCGCCTGATGGCAGGATAACCCATCTGTAATGACTGCAGCTGTATGCACGATTAACATTCTCAGAATCTGAGACAGACAAAACATCAGGAGATAATTCCCTAGTCCTCTTTGAAGAAGGGGGGGATGAGAGCCCCTAATCAGGGAAAGAAGATCACCAGCCATCTTTACCAACTGGGACTGAGGCACAGGAGAGGAAGCAGACGCCTGCTTGTAAGAAGGTTTGCAGCTGGAAGGTTTACTAGCAATCCAGAGGGACTCAGGAGGCCTAGCAATTGCCGAAGTCTGAACTAAGGTAGTCGGTCTGGTTCTGGTCTCACGTAGAAAAGAAGAGTCATCAGAAGCCGGTACCTGCAAAGCGGTTCCAGACCCATCTGAGGCGGTGACAGGCAGAGGGTCTGAAGACGAAAAAGCAGACTGTCATATAGAGGACTCCGTAAAGGTCTCGGCAGAGGCTTGCGTCTGAAAATTGGGGGACTGCAGGGGCTGCAAAAGCGCCTCACTGACTACCGCTGTGCTGACGACCAATTTCGCCAGTGCGTCGACGGCACATGTTCTTCGTGTTTCACTGTTGCAGTCATTACATTTGGGTAATCTGCTGGCTGGTTGCCCTCAGTCGGCCTGAATAACAAAGTCTTGGGTCCTGCGTCGGTTGCTGTCTCCTCTTCCATGACGTCAGGTTGTCAGGGGTATGAAACATGCAGCCGATGCCATTTTAATCAGTCTTTCCTGCCGTGCGATGCCCGAAGCAGAAGCAGTTCACAAGTGCCGGTCGGCCGACTCCTGAAATTTTCGTTTTCGAGTTTCAGAACCGAAGTCTTCAAACTAAAGCTAAGTACCCCATTGGGGAAACATTTTCGTGCTCCTTACTGATGTCAGTAAAAGTTAATAATTGCATTACTTGTGGGAAGCAAATACCTCGTAAGGATTTTCATTTGTACTGTATTCCTTGCCTAGGCCCTGATCACAATGTGCCTTGCTGTCGGTTTTGTGCTAAATTTAACCAACGCACTATTAAGCGTCAGTATATTTTTGATTCTAAATATTTTGGTTTAAGATTTAACTACCCTGAAATGTCATCAGTTAGCAATCAGACTACCGGAGTTCACAAAAAACGCAAGGAAAAAGACAGAGACAGACCGTCGAGGTCCAAAACCGATGACGAAACTTCTCTTAAGCCAGGCGGCGGTTCACTGCTACTCAGTGAAGTGCTTTCGCGGCCCCTGATACCTGTTACTTTTGAGTCGCAGGCCTCTACTGAGACCCATTCAGAGTCTGGTATGCCACAAGATTCGCAAAGTATTGAACCCGCGGATGTCTCTCCCTTGGATGGGTCCAGAGCCGCTGGCATGGCACCGGCTTCTGAGGGTGTTTTCAGGCCTCAACATTTTTATATTAAACAGACGCCATCAACAAAAACAAGGTCAAAATCAAGTTCTATGTCTAAAAAACTGATGCATGAGCCATGTGCTCAGGCCCCTATGCCTAAGAAACAAATGATCAAAATGGCTGAGGATTTAATTACCTTGATCAGGGGTTCCCAACCCCCCCACCCGCTAACAGGCCAAGACAAGGCACTGATTATGAATCTTCAGATCAGGTTTCCATTTCTTCTGATTCCTCCTCTGATCAGGAATTTTCTATTCCACCTTATGAGGATTCTGATGCAGAGGAATCCATCTCATCTGCATCTCCTCCTGAGGATTATTCTTTTGGAGAGACTTTGCATACTTTAAGGGAACATTTTCACTGGGAAAGTCAGGACTTCTCTGAATCCAAAAAGAGACTTAGGGATTTCCTTCTTCTTCCTCAGCATAAGCCTTTGGCAATACCTCCTGTAATAGACATTGTTGATGATGGGTTCTCAGAATCAAGCATGGATCCTGATTCCCTGCCTCCGGCTCCTAGTAAGCCAGACTATATTATAGGGTTCCTGACTCCCAGAAATTTCTTTTCAAAAATCCTGCTGCTGATCCTGAGACTATTTCTCAGGGTCTCAAGGGCGTTAAGGCTTCAACAGCCAAAAGTCCTACCACTTCTGATAGAGATTCCAGGGTGCTGGATAGATGGGGTAAGAAAGGTTTATACGTCTGCAACCTCGGCAATCAGGGCTTTAAACTGCCAGTTTCATATGCTTAAATATCAACAGCATGAAACAGAAAATTATATTGATTTCTGATTGTGTGGAAAATAGAGTTAGAGGATTTATTGCATTCAGCAGAACAGGTTGGAAAGCATACTTTGCAATGTGGTTTTGATTCCTTGGAGGCCTCTTGTAGGGCCACCATTACTGGATCTGTGATAACAAGGCATGCCTGGGCTCAAGCAGCGAAATCTGCTTGATCATGTTAAAGCTAAATTGTTGGATGCCCCTTTGCAGCATAATACTTTGTTTGATAATAAGGCAGAAGAGGTTTTAAAGAAAATGGAAGACAAAGCTAAATCTATGCAAACTGTAAAAGATTTCTTGCAAGTGCAGCCACCCAGGTTTAGTAGGCACTGGCCTACTAAAAACTGGCCCTTTCCTGTGTCCAACAGAGCCACTCAGGGCAAACCCAGGCACTCAAAAGGCTCCAGATTTCAATCACAGGGATCTTACAGGTCAAAGCAATGGGGAGCCTTCACCTCCAAATCTGGAGGTAACGAAGCACAACCCTACAGTAAGCAGTCTCAATGACTTTCCTCTACCATCTCCAAGCACTTATCTTTTGGCAGCCCCCTTGGGGGGGAAACTAGCACTTCATGCTCAAAATTGGCAGTTAATTACCCAAGACAAGTGGGTATTAAACAGTACCAGAGGGGTACAGATTTCATTTCCATACTTTGCCAATTCCAAACGGATGGCTGAATCTGCCACAAAACCACTGGGCAGAGGCCCAGAAACAAGTCATGTCCCTCATGGATATAGAGGCTATTCAACCAGTATCAGAAAAGGAAAAAGGACAAGGATTTTATTCAAAACCTTTCCTGGTACCCAGAAAAGACAATTCATGGCGTCCAATACTGGACTTGTCGATTCTGAACACGTTCCTGGACATCCCAAAATTCAAAATGCTGACTTTACAACAGCTACTGCCTATGCTAGGCAAGAATGCTTGGTTAGTAACTCTAGACGTAAAACAGGCATACCTGCATATCCCAATAAGGGAATCTTGCATTGCAGAAGATACCGCCACTTCAAAGCAGGTTTTTTGCATTACCAATTCTCTGCACTGTCCTTTGGCTTATCTACTGTGCCCAGGGTCTTTACAAAGTGCCTGGCACCAGTAATTGTATTCTGCAGACAAAGAAACATCCACATTTATCCTTATCTGGATGACTGTCTCATTCAGGCAGAGGACAAGGACACTCTTCTTCAACATCTGGCATTTGTAAAAAGGCTTCTAGTATGCCTAGGGTACACATAATTGAAAAGAAATCACAACTGGTACCCTCTCAAATAATTACATTCCTGGGTGCAAGCTTGAATACAACTTCCCAGATGGCTTACGCCAGACAAACAAATGCAACTGACAACATACTTCAAACAAATGGCAACAAAAACCCAGTTATCTGCAAGACAAATTCTGCAGGATTTGGGGTTCATGGCATCCTGCATTCTACTAATTCCATATGCAAGACTGCATGTGAGGAAACTTCAATGGTACCTAAAAAGTTTATGGAGTCAACATTGTCACAGC